>NC_044013.1:36398121-36699242 GCF_900496995.4 Aquila chrysaetos chrysaetos
ATAGTACACTGATAGCTCGGTTTTGTTGTTTTACTTTAAAGCATCTGTTTTCTGTGAGGTGGTTTTCAAACAGATTGGGGTGGGGGGAGAGTCTTTGCAGCACGGTATGGAAGACATGTTAAAGCTCCATCCTCACTGTGTCAGCTTTAAAGATAATGGAACATCTTTGCATGTTGACATCGCTGAGCTCTGCCTGTTCCACCCTGCGCCCCGTAGTTACTTGTCATATCTGCAGGTAGCAGCTGGGTAAATAAAGCTCATATGCTAATGGTAGGATTACCATCTTATTATGCTCTGCTCTCAGCAACGTGAATTGAAATTATAGCTGTTACCTTTTCAAGGCTGAAGATGCACTCTGTTCAACAAGTAATGGAAAGCTGGAAACTTGTGGTATAAAAACTTTCAGGTTGGCTGGGAAAAATTCTGCATTTCAAGGCTTGTTACAGTTCTTGCTCTAGTCCTGGCAGTTATGCTAAAGCTGCCCACAAAGTTTCCTCATGTCTGCAGCACACATACAGTACTATGGTGCCCATCACCCATGTAGATACTACATTGATTTTAGTGCAGTCTGGTTTATGTGGTAGCCCCTGGCTGAGTTGTCTGGTTTACCCAAAGATGCACTGATTCAGTGGTGAAACACACGTCACTCTCCTAGCCCCTCGTCCCACATCTCACACCCAAGACTTACCTTTCCATCCTTTTGCAAACATC
This sequence comes from Aquila chrysaetos chrysaetos, assembly GCF_900496995.4. Taxonomy (NCBI): domain Eukaryota; kingdom Metazoa; phylum Chordata; class Aves; order Accipitriformes; family Accipitridae; genus Aquila; species Aquila chrysaetos. The sequence continues at coordinate 36,398,833 of NC_044013.1, forward strand.
CTTTTGCAAAACCTCTCCATATTCAAAGGCATGCAGTGCTGTTCTGACATCCTTTCTCCCTCTCTGAAGCAACTTCCCTTAAGCAGCTCCTTCACAGAGCAGGCAATCTGCTACAAATGGTAGGAGCCATGGCTTTGCCAGAGCAGTGTCTGGGCTTCCTAGAGACCTGGAGAGGCATTACCTCTGGCCTGCATTTGGCACTTTTGAGCCTCTCTGAAGTGAAGGAGACTTGTTCCCTGTTCTGTCCTAAGGATGTGTTTCACCACTGCAGAGTTTGAGGGAACGGTGAGACTTGAGCTAATGCAGCAGTTAAGGTCATGCTGTTAGGGCTGTGTACAGGTTTTGCCTTCTCAGCCTGAGATACAGTACAACTCTGTATCATTGCAGCTGCCTCAAGCTTTTCCATCTGTTCCCTGTCCCCCTTTATTGTTGCCCTGTAACAGAGAAAGGATTGGCAAGCTTGTGGAGGCTGAATCAACCTCTGCTTGTGGTGGGAATAAGTAGAGAAATGATGCTCTGAGACTTCTCCCCTGGGCCTAGTCAGGGCAGAATCCCTTTAGTGCCAGAAAACTCCTCTGAGGACAATGCCTTTCCCTCCCTCCTCCTGTCTGTGAGCAGATACAAATTGTCCCACGATGCTCTGTGGGTTTAACTTCATTACAAAAAGTGTCCCTGCTGAAAGCCAATGCCCTTCACAGGTGCTAAGGGAGAAAAATGTGTCTGAAATAGCCCATCTGGTACGTGTATTTTGATTACTTCCCCCCCTTCCATCTCACTGCCCTCATTACTAAGAAATGCCCAAATGCTGTTAACAGTCCATTCCCCTAATAACAGTGATGCTTCATCAAGTGCAGCCTCCATTAGAGGAGAAAGTGAAGAAGCCTTTTTTCTTCTTGTGATGGGGAAGGAGGAAATCATGTTGGGAAATCATGTTTGGACCCAGAGGAGGGTAGGGAAGGGAAGAACAGCCCTAGGGCAATAGGTAGCGAAGTTGCTGTTCTGTCAGTGTGATGGGCCAGCAGGTTTAGAGCAAGCCATGCAAAAAAGCTGAGATAACACAACTGCATTTGGTCATTCACATGCCATAGGGATGCTGCACTATGCAGCAGCAAGGCAGATCAGCCCTCAATTTCCTCTGGTCTTACAGGACTGTAAAACTCCCCAGTTGTTTTGGGGACATGCACATGATCTCTCCCTCAGAAAAATGTAGTGCTGGCCTTAAAAAAAAAACAGTTGTGTTTGTATCTGGAATAGTAGATGTTTGAAAGCCAGTTAGATGGGCCAGCGATTTTGAAACTAGCAGAAGATACGACTAAAAGTTAGAGCTAGCTAACTGAGGAAATTAGTTGCTTATATAGTCCAAAGCCCTGCAAAACATTCATGCAACAAAATCAGATGTCAGTTAAGTTGCTGCTGTCTCTGGTTGTGTTCCAAAACTTCTGTTTCTTCCTGCTTGTTCTGCATGCTCCCAGCATGACCATATCATAACCCTTTGTCTTGGCAGTTAAAAAAAAAAAAATCTAGGTGTAGTGACCTATCATCTCTGGCCTCTATCTTGAAACAATAAATTCCACTGTCTGGACATCTGTGCTGAGCAATAAATTTGTCTCATGGGTTAAGCAGAACTTAAGTGTAGGGGGAGGGAAACAGTGAATATGTAAATTGTGGGGAGATAATTCTATTTGTCTTCTCCTGATTTGCTACTCTTCTCTACATCTCCCTGCCTGGCTTTTGGGTAGTCACCGAGACAACTTAGCCTCTTCTTCCCTGTGTGAATTACCAATAAACCAACAGTGACTTTTTCCTGTGTCCTGATTGTCTGGGGGAGGCTGTAGCTAGCACCTGAAGCTTGGGGAGGGGAAAGATGTGATGATATTTGAGTCTCTGTTCGTACTACATTTGGTATGTACCTTCCATAACCTTGCACGTGCTTTCCATTGGCACAGAACAACAGGCTGCTCACTAATTGTGGGTTTCCCACATGAAGTGTGGCCCTGCAATCTCTGCAGAAGTTAGAGGAGCATTTTCTTAACTGGGCACTAAGCAGATCTTTCTACCAGCCATATCAGGCCTCAGTGTTAGCCAAGAATGAAGCTGGAGAAAAAAAGATCATCTAGCTGTGGCTGAATGGAAGTTGGGAGTGTACTTCTAAATCTGTGTCCTCTAAGGCATACATCCTTGTTTCGTAGGTTGCAGCTCTTCATGCTTTTGGAAAATGTTTTGGTATTTCCACGGCTTCTTCTGTTCTTATTCTGCAACAGAAGTGAGCCTCTTTCAGGAGCCTTGTTTCTTTTACAGGTAAGTTACAGAGCTTTCAGTAACACTTGCATCTAAAGCAGCCAGCAGCATGAACAGTGGCATCATATTGTTAGTTGAAAAAGCAGCTTCAACATTTGATTTATGGAGGAGGCAACAGAGACAGAACTGGTGTGGTGTGGGACCATTGGAGTCAAATTGTACTTGTCAGGAAAACATGCTAAATTTCTCTCCCACTGTGTCATAATTTTTTGGCTTATTAGAAGCACTCTGAGTTGGCTTTCTCTTGCCTGGCTAGCAGGAATCCTCTTTTCACCTTCTTCCTGGTCCTCCCCCTTTGGTACTCAGATTTTGCTAATGCTCCACGACCTGCTTTAGGACTGCATGCCCCTTCACACTTTTGACTTCAGCACAGATTGTTTTTTTAAGCTCTAGCTGCTAGATGTGCCACACAAAGCTGGACTTTAGGTGCTGTGCTGCCTTGGAAATAGTGAGTCCACGTCAACAGTTACCTCTGACAGCCCTCTCATTCTTGGTTCCCTTACAGCAGAGGGATTCTAAGTTCAGCCTGGACACCCCAAGCGTGGTAGCTGCCTCCCCACCTCAGACCTCTCACTCAATTGCAATGCAGCAAGCATAAGGTATGTGGTTGTTTCGCTCACAAACCCAACAGGAGCGATCTTCAAAGTCGAGGTACTGCTTTGGATGCCCAGAGTTGTGTACAATCCACAACGATCCACCACCATCTCCATCACTGTTGCTGCTGTTTCATTCATTGGGCCTGACAAGTCTTCTTGCAAAAAGACTTCAGGAGCTAGCCAATTTCCCGTGCGTTGCAAGGCCCAGTACGCAACACAGGCACTTTCTACATGGAGGATTAGTGCCTGTTAAACAGTGCTGGAAGAGGAACAGCTATACATCTCAGTAAATGTCCAGCTGAGGACACAGAGCCCAGCCCTGGCACAGGCAATACTATTCTGCAGGAGACAGCTTGGTTACCCCTGCCTCTGTGCTGCTGCCGGATAATGGTGTGCCCCTACTTTGAGCCTGTGCTATAGATTACATGCTCTCAGGATTCCCCCAGAAAGGCAAAGGCAGGTCTGAGGAGAGGTGTGTGTTGGTGTGGATGAGGAAGGAGAATGTTGGAGGGGAAGATGCTGTGATACACTTGATTGATAGAAATCCTGGCATGTTCAGCTCTTTCCCTTTGCATAATAGGCAGGATGAAGGTGCAGGGCCAGGAACACCACTGGCAGGTCTCTTGATGCATTCAGGGACACTGTCAAGGGGATTTCCTGCGTTTCTTGCATTCTCTTCGCAGGCATTGCTGGGCTGAGCCAGATGCACAGACAGCAAGAGGAAATCCCATATTTCGAAGTGGAGTGATACCATTACACAGTGAGCAGGTCAGCAGGAGAATAATGTCTGTGGACAGCAGCCTAGATGTGCTGGAAAGGAGAGCAGAGCAAATATTCGAGAGATTTGTTCCCTAACACAGCTTCTCGGGGCCAGGGCTGGCACTTACCTTGAGTACAGTGGGGTTCATCCCCAAAGAACTTTATAAAGCTCACTGAAATCTTTGTCATTCTGTCTTAATAGTGATGTGCACTAGTGGCATAATGGAGTGGAGGTTATTGTACAAAACAAGAATAGCAGAGTTTATTCTTTATGAACATAATACGACCAAGATGAGACTAGCTGGCATATGTGAAAATAGAAAAATTAGCCATTATCTTCTAAAGGAGCCTGTAAACTTGTTACATGCATACATGCACACCAGCCTACTTCAACATGTTCTGCTGAGATCCTTACCAGCTAAAAACCAGTAGAGCCACCACTTATCAGGGTAGAAAACTTTATCTGATTCCTGCCCAGCTTCCCACAACTCCTGCTGTCCTGTAGCCAACTAGTGACAAATGCGAGGTCCTAGCCTCCCTGGTGGGCGGATGTGCCTGGCACCAAGCCAGCTCTCACAGTGAGCATCTGAATCCACATGTGTCTTGATGCCTTGGTCACCCCAAAGCTGTGCTTCTGGCGATTCTGTGAGAGGTCGGTGGGGGCGAGGGGAAGGACGACAGCAAGAGGAGTGGAGGCAAAGCAGCTCATCTGCTTCTTAGAGTTGTAGAACTGACAGGAACCACCAGCAAGTCCCAGTTCCTCCAAGTTAGCTCCTGACCAGCCACCTTGGAGCTCTGCTCACTGCCCCTAACACTCCCCCATTCCCTCCTGCCCTCCTCAAGCACAGCTCAGGGTTTTCCCACGAGGGTGCAGCTCACAGGGGACTTGGAGCATGACCTTCCTGTTTGGTGTGCTGTCACTGTGCCACTGCAGCGAAACTAGTATCCTTGTTTCAGTTCCCTGACCTTCACCAGCCAAATCATTTACTGTCATTTCCTACTCTCCCCTCTTCCCTACCCTGGCAATAACTGTGTGTGCACATAAAAGCTTAGTGAATGCTAATCAGGATAAATGTAATGGCGTTTCTAGCCCTGTGAACACAGGCTTTATGACTATTGTGGGTTTTGGTTTTTTTGGTGGTTTTTGTTTTGTTAAAAAAAAAAGTCCCACAGGGTTTTTGTTAACACAATTGTGTTGAGCAAATTTGAAATATTTGAAAGCTTTTAAGTGCCTGTTATATATACATCCAAGGTTTGTCTTGGAACATGCTAGGTTGCAATAGACATTTTCCAATTAAGTGAAACAGCAGTGAGGATAATGGGTTTATGGAAATGGAAGAGCCATGCTGGAGGGAGATGGAAAGCCAAAAAGCATTAATCTTAATAGGATCCTTTTTATTTTTCTTTTTTTTTTTTTAGCTTTGTTTTTCCTTTAAACTTTTAAAAAATTTCCCTAGGCGTGTCCCTGGTTCTGCAGTGGCATGTTCTGTATCTAGAGAATCTCTTCCTCTATTTTTCCTCATTTACTTTGAATTTCTCTCCTCTTTTTTTTTTTTTTTTTTAACTTCTCCTTTCTCTCCAAGAAATCATCTACAGAATCCTTTCTACAGCGATGGAGGCTCATGCACACATACAGTCATCTGTCACTTTAACTGAGCGTGCAGTGTGGGAAATGGGGAATTCACAGCCTTCTGCTCTGGAAAGCAGGGTAACCCTCCAAAGAGCCAAACTCTCCCTCCCTCCCTCCCTCTGCCTCTGGTAGAGGAAAACCTCTGGGAGAGGTCTGGGCTCTGGTCCAGTTCTGCAGCCCAGTCACCTTGGGCCAGGCTCCTCCCTTCTGTATGGTGAGTAAATATCTTTTCCAGGAGGCTTCCCAGTAAAATAAGCAAGATCCAGGGTGGAATCAGTGCCTGGGACTGGCATCTTTTTATGCTACTATAATTTCATGTTGTGCCTTGCTCGGTCACTGCTTGGCTGGGAAGTCCCCATGGGCTGAAGCAGCCAGGTGGGTAGTGAGTCTGGCCTAAGAAGGTGGAGGTGAGCTCTGCTGTGGGGGCCATCCCCTCTTTGGGAGGAGGCTCTTTGAACTGAAGGTGGGATCAAAGGGGAATTTGATACTTTCAACCAGAAATCGGGACTCTCAGACCCTAGCCAAATTTCCTGGGAGTTACTGGAGCTTTAAGAAAGTAGGGAACTTGGGGGTTGCACATGACACATTATGCAGAGGGAGGACTGTGCCATCTCCCAGGAGGGATGCTGGGCTTAACCCACCACTTTCCTCTGCCTGTCATCTCTCCCACCATTTCTAAACTGATCTGTGAAGCATTCCCACTCCCAACTCTCACTCCTGCTTCACCTTGATTGCGTGACTACCAGCACAGATTTCTGTGAGATGCTTAATTGGGCTACATCTCTATAGAAAAGATCACCTTGAGTGTAGTATGGATTTTTTTAGTTTCCTTCCTATGCCTGGCTGTAAAAGTGGACTATGTTTCTTTAAATCCGCTTACTCCTTTACAGTTGCTGTTTTGCAGGAAACAGTGCTTAGATCTTTAATCTGAAAACAAAAGAGCTCAGACTCCCCAACTGTATTTATCTTTGCCCAAATCAGAAGGGTTTGGAGCCTTAGACACCACAAACGTCTCCCTAGAGGTAGGTGCATTTCAATAGTGGATGAAGGGATATATATATATATAACATTCAGGTTAGATAGGCTTTTGCATGGGAAGGGCCCCGAAGGTACTACATAATTCCACTCTATTGAGGTTCTAATACTGCACCTGTCACTGTGGTGTCAGTGTGATATTAGAGTGGGTCACTGGGGAGAGCATATTGATCCCATCTGTATACAGTTTACAGCATCCTCTGCATCCTTTATGTCCAACGCATCAGTCCTTGCCCAGTTTCCCCCCCCCTCCTCTAACAGCAAAATCTTTCATCCATGAGCCAAAGCAAAACGGCTTCACCAGCTCTGATGTCCTGAGGAAATGTGTTGGGCTTCTGCCATGAGTACAGAGACTATTTCCACACCCAGAAGCTTTCAAGCAGTAAGCAGGATTAAGACACACAGCCGTAGGCTTTTCTGTGACCTTTGGGTGTTTAAACAGTCTTGGCCTGGCTTCATGAATATGTGTAGACTTCTATCTGGTTTCAAACCCAGCGCTCTCCCTGCACGGAAATACTTGAAATAGCGGTTTTGACTATGTTTTTAGATGGCTTTCTTGGAAAAGTAAAAAATAACACTGTAAGTGATGATCAGACTTTATGCCTTTATTTCCCCATGATATTATGTTTCACTCTGTTTTCAAGCCCATTCTGTTCCTGTTTTATGCTCACTCCTAGTGCATTTTTTTTTGAGATCTAAAATCCTGCATTTGTGTGCGTATGTAATGATTTTAAAGGCTTTCTCCAAGCTATTCTCCCACTAGAGGGTACTCCTGCTACATCAAAAATAGACATTCAGGGCTAGACTTGGTTCGCAATGCGTCCCTCTTCTTTTGGAGCAGGCTGTTCATTGACAGCACAACCTGGATGTGTTCAGTCATGCTGCTTCCCCGCTTCAGCAGCCATGGAGCTGCCTTGTTGCTGGTTGTGGAGGGGCCCAGAAATGCTGTAGTGCCATTTTGACCTCTCCTGTTTCCACCTCGTCGGCTACACAACACTCTGCTCCTCTGTGAGCAGAGATAGTTTGACCCACTGGCCCTCAGGCCGGGGGCCTGAGGTTAGTGCCAGCTCCAGGGAGCATGTCAAGAGGCCCCTATACCACACTACCAGGTTTTGATTTGAAAATGCCCTAATGGCTACATGGTCCTGCGGAAACAGAACTGCTGCTGAGCTGAGGGGTAGAGTTTAGGTGCTCTTGTTTTGGGGGCATGTTGTCGGGGTCAGGAAACAGAGAAATTTTACTGGCCACCCTTTTTTAGGCAGGAGATCAGACCATGTGGTCTATTCTGGCCTTGAACTCTGTGCGTGTGTTGGCTGTTGATGGATAGGAGGCTCCCTTAAGAGCGGATTTATTTGGCTTCATGTTGCGAGACTGCAAAAGTAGCATTGGGTATGGCTGGACCCCCTCCTTTCTCCTCCATGCCTGAATGCCCCTATGTATTTATGGCAGGCAGGCTGCCCGTGGGCAGGCAGGCAGGATGCGGCACATGCTGTGGTTTATGCTACTCTAGGGGCTGTTCTTTCATTGCAGCGTGGTTTCAGCCTCTGAAATGGCACAGCTAGTAGAGGTGATTTTAGTTTTTCAGCTCTCATCCAAGGAAAAGCCCCAGGTTCCTTCCCTGTGGTCCGTCATATCAGAACTATACCCCAGTGTCTCACTCCCCTGCCAGCATCTCACCTTCACATCTTCCTGCTCTGTAGAGCCTCTGGGATTTCCACCACTGCCTGCTGCTTTCTCTTTTGAGCATGCTCGTGCTTCCGTCTGTTCACGCTGATTAAATGAGTAGGCAGGAATTACAGTCAACCATCCATCACCAGAGTCAGTGTTCCCTTGACCCAGTCAAGATGAAAAAGGTCAAAATCTTTCTTTCCCAGGCTGTTCCTACCAGCAAGATAGCCAGGTACAGTTTACTGGCAGTACAAATCTGGAACTATGCTGGGGATGGTACTCTTTCCTAAAAGAAGCCCAAGTGGGCTCTGTCACCAGGTACACAAAGTGATATCTTTAGAGCAAGGAGAGTCACAACTCAGTACTGGTAGTTGGTTGAAAAGTATTCTATTCTCAGGAGAATAAAACATTATCTTCTGCAAAAGAGAAGGCCTGTAGCATGTGTTGGTGTTTAGAGCAGTAAGTCCTAAATGTGGACCATGAAAGGGAATGCCACTGTCCCATCGAGTCTATCTTAGGCCTCTCCAGAGCAGCTCTTATTTGTATGTGCTGCCTACAGGTGGGTCTCCTGAGTGTGTGCTGTCAAATACCGGAGAAGAGATAATCCAAGACACTAAATGCTGTACTTGAGCATTTGGTCCTCTCTGGCTGAATCTGTAGGCTGTGGGATCTTGCAAGAAGCCTAGTGGTGGTTGGGATGTAGTTGGTCCTGGAAACATCAGTAGAGCTGGCTCCTCTTCAGATGTCTGTGTAGCTGCCGGGGGAGGGGGGTGGTAAGGAATGACATCCATGAAACTGGAGAGTAAGTTATACTCTAAAAACCAGCAAAGCCTTCTCTCTTCCCCCAGAATGACAGCACTGAGGCAGCAGAGGCCAGGATGGGAGGCTGGAATAGCACTCTTTGCTCTCCAGGAATGGAAAGGAAGTTAGGGTGACAATCAGGAAGGGGAAAAATGGAAAACAGAGCCTACAAAGGGGAGTAACTCACCAATTTGACTAACTGTTCCTCTTGGAAAACCTGAAGAAAGTAATCTAGCATCTCAGAATTACAGTAAATTACAGACCTGGCTTAGTCTGTCTGCTGAGTGCTTTCAGCCTCTATTGATTTCAGAACCAGGCTATGAATTGCTGCCAGGCAATGAGCTGGCTGGTGGCTGAACACTTATGTACTCCCCTGGACCCGATTCTTCTCTTTTTCCCAGTTCCCATCAGTGGCTGTAGATGCTATCAGTCAGTCCACGTGAGTGGTAAATCTACTCCATTTTACCCCCGTGTAAATCCAGAGGAATTTCACAGATGCTGTAACGGCCCTTTCAAGCTTGCATCAGTGTAATGGAGCCCCTTTTTCTCTCGTGTACATCCGATTCCTGGTCATTATCCAATAAGCTCCTGAGGGCAGCAGGACATCTTGAAGCTCTGTTGGAAGGAGGAGTCTCTATTTCCTTCTGCCATCCCCAGACATGCACACCAAGGGCAAGCCACTGACTGTCTCCATGCCGTGCGCCTCTGGTTCCTTCCCAGCTGAGAGCAGATTAATCTGGGAGGTGGAGAAGAACATCTCAGCCCACCTTGCACACACAGAACTGGCAAGGCCACTCTGGAGAGCTGTTGTGCAAACAAACATCTATTTGTTTGTTTGTGCAGCCTGTAGCAATTACGACATGCTGAACTCTGTTTTTTTTGAAGCAGGGGCATGCTGCTCCTGAGGACAGAAGACCGTTTGAAACATCCCCAGCCAGGGAACGTGAGTCAGCTCTGTCCAGCAGGCCTCGTCTGCTGGTGCTGACAGGTCTCTTGACAAGCTGCTGCTTCTCAAACAAAAGGGGAGTCTATTGAGCCAGAGCTCCCTAATGGAGAGGTTTGAGAGGGAGGATTAGATTTGCTAATCGGGAGGTGTCTGGTGCCCTGTGTTGGGACAGCTTTATCCATAACGGTGAGTCATGCGTGCTCAGGTTAGCAGCCTTGGGGGTAGGCAGAGCGTAAATAGAGAGAGGACTTTCCCTTAATAAGAGCTGCAGCCCTGTAATCGAGGCAGCTCCAACCCATGAGATGTTCCCAGCCTCCAGCTGCACTTTGTTCAGCTAAAAATCTGCTGGATTTGCTCTGTTCTCCCGCTTTTCTTCTCTTATTCTCCCTTCATCTTTCCACATCACGCTGTGGCATGCAGCCCTTCCTTTCCCCTGTTTTATGTGCCTTTGCTTAATCTGTGGTGCCTGTTTTGTGGCTTTTGGTGTGACGATCTCTGAGCTGGGAGGCTTGTTGCTCTGCATATCGAAGTTAATGATAAAATACACAGTGTGGTACAGAGCAAAACTAGCAGGGAACCTTTGTGAAAGAGCAGCTCTCTTGGGTGATCAGATGGTGATGGATTCAGGATGTGTTCTCCAGGGCTCACAGGAGCTTGGAAACCAGCAGTGGGTGGCTGGGCTTTGCTGGAGGTCTGTACGAGCTGTCTTGGAGGTCTGGAGTGGGAACAAAGCTGGTGTTATAGCTGGGGAGTGAGGCTGGGAAGGAGAGATGGGAGGGGGGCGAGAGGCAGAATGAAGCCAAGCTGCTGCTCGATTGAGGTTGGCCAGTGGGGCTTTGGAGGGGGGACATCAAAGACTAAGTCTATGGCTAGGGGAAAGGTGTGGAAGAGCAGCATTTGGGGGTCTAAATCTAAATCCCAGAGGATGGACCAGCATGTGAACACAGCACATGAGAAAATCCTCAGTATCACCCTAGAGCGTGTGAGGGAAGGGGAGACAAAACTAATGAAGATAGATGTTGTACCTGGAGGGATGTTTGCTCTTGCTTCCATTAGGTACTCAGACATATGAGAAGAGTGAATAGCCTCAAAGACCCAGAATAACCTTGGGAGCTTTATCAGGACCTGTGCCTGTGGTTCCCTCTGTATGGGCTGACACAAATGAAGTGACTAATGATGGTAACCCCCAATTACCACAAAACAGCTTAAAAATTGAGCACCTTTAAAGAAATGGAGCTGTGTCAAATCCTGACTCTGGAGTGTGATGTCTGTTGCTGTGTCTGCTGAGCTGTTTGTCTGATGAAGGGGGGAAAATAATGTGAAGCTAGAGACGAAAGTAAGCTGAGAAAAGGGGGTTTTTTTGTTCTCAGTCCCAGCCTTTCCAGGTGGATTCCAGCAGGTGCCAGTCTCACCTTGTGAAGCAGGGGAGATGGAAACTGCTAGCAATTCGTCACAGAAATACGAAAAAATACAGCACAAGAGGGGGTGGGAAGAAAAATGAAAGCCTCAAGGAAAGACCTCTGTTCTCTGGGATGCTCACTTCATTTCTTTTTCCCTGCTCAGCAAAGTTTATCTTGGCCTCGGCAGCACAGACCAGTCTCCCCCCCCGCTCTTTAATTAGTGTGTAGTAAGGGAAGAAGGTGTTGGGGGAAGGAAAAGGAAATAGGATATTGTGTTTTGATGCCCCAATGGGTAGAAAAATGCATGGTTTCCAAATATGATAGTTAATGCTTAATCTGACAGACTGTCTCTTATCAACAGGCTGTATGTGACACCCCATTACATGATAATGGAATCCTGTATGGAGACCACAGGAGACCCAGTTCCATTCAATTAACTTACAAAACAGCAAACCTCTGAAAGCATCTTTGTCTTCTCTTTTCCCCACCTCTTTCTCTCCTTTTTTTTTTACCCTGAGAAAATGAGAGAGTGAATATTTCTATTTTGTTTTGCAGAGGATTAGAACCAACTAATAGGATTAATATCCCGAGTTGTGTGGCAAATGGAACATTGTTAATAGGGTGATTATTAGAGAATTATATGGAGGGGCAAAAAAATTAAAGCAGTTGAAAGAAAAGCATCTCTGTGTTGGAGAGACTGCCATTTCTGTGCAATATCCCAGCTGCTGGCCTGCCCGTTCTGGCTCATACTTCTTTATTTCTCAGGCTTGCTCTGCCTCTGGGATTGACTTCAACATCAGCACAGGGCAGGAAGCAATTTCAGAGACTGGAAGTGCTGGATGCAAAAAGCTGGCGTCTCTTCCAGGGCTAGCTACCAGGACCCTAAAAGTAAAAGGAAGGTAAAGGATTTACAAGTACCAGATAGTCAGCATTTCATCTGACATCCTAAGGATGCCTTCCAGCCATGAATGGACTTCTTCTCATGATGAATAACTCCATCTCTCCCTCTTGTCTCCTTCCTCTCTGGTGGGTTTGGCTTTGCCCATGGGCTCTGACTGCAGGCAGGCAGCAGCAAGAATCGCGGGGAGGGGGGGGTGGCCATGTCCTGTGGGAATATTTAGCACTTGAACACTGGCAGCTCTGTAACATGTGCTGGAGAACTTCAGCCTATATGAGTTTGCAGGGCCAAATACAGCTGGCAAAAATCTTGTAGTGGTTGCATGCCATTGCTAGCAGGTGTAAGACAGGCAAATTCTGCAAACCAGTGGATGGAAAGGCCTGGAGCTCTGGTTCACAGCTAGGAAAGCATATAGCTACATTCTGCTCAGAGCTTGCATAGTCCTTGGGAAATTAAAGGACACTTACTTGTTTTCCTGAACCCTGTGTGTGTGTGGGGGGGTCCCATTCACCTAAAAGAACATGTGTGAGTGTGAGGCCCTCAAGGAGGGACTCTTGGGAGAGAGGTTTCAGCAGCAGCTGAACACAGCTGACACAGCGTGGAGATTTTTTCTGACATCTGTCTGAGAGAGTATCCTTATGTTCTGCATAAATCCTTCTGTCCCACGCCACAAACTAAAGCCATCCACAGCAGTGGATCGTTACTGGACAGGGGACTGGCATGAAGGGCTTTCTGCCTGAGAGGTATTATCCCAACCTGTGTATTTCTAGATGCCTAGAGGTATTTAGGCCTGCACCTTCAGAGGCATTTGCTGTAGGAGGCTTTGTCTGAGCAACTGATAGGGATTTGTTCCCCTGAACTGGATCCCCATTACACCATGAGTCACTACTATTTATATCAGCTGTCGATCTCTCCCAGTGGCAGCTATTTCTGGCTACCTGCCTTGTATTCAGCAGAGATTTAGCACTTTTTTTTTTTTTTTTTTTTTAAATTGAACCTCCTTTTAATTCTTTTTTCAAACATTTTTTATCTTAGTTTGTTTTTCAGCAGCTGACAAACTGTCTGGAGTTGAGTTGCCCTCACTTGCTGCTTGTTGTTCTGCTGAAAATGGGATATCCAGTGCTACATTTCAGCAGATTCAGCTTTGTCTAAAAGAGTACTTTGCCACAGAGTAAGAGTGTCATGCCATCTAGAAATGAAAGGCTACAAAAAACAAAGCACTTTGCATCAAACAGGCATTTTAAACACTATAGAACTGCAATCCAAAGTAGAAGGTTCACTTTGCTTACGGCCCTTCTTACCCTAGGAACTCTCCAAGAAAACAGTAAATAATCCATTCTTGCAAGTAGATCAAAAAGGACTGACCCCTTTTACTGAAAGAATAAGGGAGATGGGCCATGTGAAGGGCTATGCCTCAGCCATTCTGAGGAAGGTGGTAGCAGAGCTGAGAGTCTGACCAAAATCTCCTGAGGTCCATTTGGATGCTCTGCCCATAAGGCTGTGCTTTCTGCTGTGGTATGGTTTCCTTCCCTGATCTTCCTGTGCACACTCAGAATTTCCAATCTATCATAATTGGTTAAACAAAACACAGTCATTCTCCTGTCTTTTATCAGGACCAGGATTTTCCTTTTTCTCCCCACATCCCAGTCAACCATGGGATCTCTTGCCTGCCTTTGGCTCTCCCTGCAGCAGAGCAAATATCTAGGCTGCAAGAAGTTGTGTAGGAGCTGTGTGCACTTCCAAGAAGGAGGAAGTCCTCTGGGACCTGCTGGGAGACTTCTATAGCATAGCTGATTTTCTGTGTTGCACGAAGTAGGGACACAGTTATCGTGGCACCTGGCCACACCTGCAGACTCAGCATGAATGGCGAGGTAGCCATTTTACAGCTAGGTGAATTGAGGGTAGGCACTGGTAAGACAGGAGTGTCCCGAGGAGCTCAGACTGTTGGATCATGCACCCTGACCCTCTTGCAGAGGTCTGAGGAGCCACCTCTGCTTGTGCATGAAGCCAGCTGCTCTGAGGCAGGATGTGTAGGAACAGCAGGATGGTGTTTTACCTTCACCTCCACGGAAGGTAAAAGTCTACGTAATTTAAAGATGAGTTCCCTTATGCCAGGCTATGAAAAGAGTCTTCAGAACACCCCCAAGGTTTCCATTTAATTACCAATTGCAGCTGATTTCACAGAGCAATTTCTAAGCCTCCAGCAAGGCCTTGTGGCAGTTCTTTCATCTCTCAGGCTTATTGGGAAAAGCTGTATTAAACGTCTTTTAATCCTGCCTTGGATGCACTACCTTTGATCACCTACAATTTTATACATCTGTGCTCAGGCTCACGTTCCTATGTACGTGCTTCCCCATCCAAAATGCTTTAAACTGTGTCCATTGATTAGAAAGTCTCTCCTGACTGATATAAAGCATCTTGCAAACTTGACTGAAATACCCTGATAGCTAATGATGATCCAAAGGGTCTGGGAGATCCAACCATAAGTTTTAGCATTGCTGGATAGGCTGGTGAATGTCAATTCCTCATTTATGTTTTAGTCCATGTTTTCTTCATAGAGAACAAGTTTCTGCAGGGGGAAAGAAAACAGTAAATGTCCCTGCATGAAAAGAGAGAGCTTTAGCCATGTCTGGCATGAGACACTTTTATGTATTAATATCGCTTCAGTCTCAATTGAGTGTGGGACACAAGAAGGTGGGATATTCCCAGAGATCATGCAGAAGTCTACGCCCTAAAAAGCCAAGATTTCTCCGGTTCTTTGAGGGCAAGGTCAGTGCAAGGAGCTGGAGCTCTGAGCTCTTAGTCTAATGTCCCAGGTACAGGACACTATGCCCCTTATGATGCTTCCCTTCTGAGGAGAACCTGATCTCTTTCAGGAGGATCACAGTGACAGCAGTAAGAGATTGCACTTGGGATCCAGCTGGACTCCCAGTGCTCCCGAGTACTGCAAATGTGCCATGGGAGTTGTGCCACTTCACAGCAATTGGAAGGCTCTCCCTTTTGTGCATCATGGGGATCTCTGTGAGAGCACTGTCGTTTGGAAGAGTCCTATGACAAGAGTCCTTCCACAGAGGGAAGGAAAAGAAAAGGCAGGAAAAGGTGCATGCTGTTGTGGGGTGGATATAGACAAAGGTTCCACCACATACAGACAAGCTCCATATCACAGCCATGAAAACAGCAAGAAATCCATACAAAGCACTGCTGGGATTACCTGTCTGAAAAAGGCAAACAAGCCATGCCCTAAAACTGCTTGTGTATAAACGAGGACATCTGCCTACACCAACAGCTCTATATGACCACCTGGACTTAGACTTGCATCAGTGCTGTTTGAACATATGTTTATTTCAACTACAACAAGAAAACTGAATGCAGGGTCATGTTATGGAGGCCTTAGGTTTGCTTACTGGAGCAGGAACAATCTTTTTCCCAGAAAGTCATTATCTTGATACTCAACGAGAGAACAGCCGGAGAGGTTTGTGATCTAAGCAGCCAATTTGAAAATAGCTCGGCTCTGTAGGAAAAGCAAGGTCAACTGCCAGATGGGTCAACTCCAACCCTTTGCTCTGCCAAGACCAGCATGTTTTGCACTTGCAGCTTTTACATGGGATCTTCAGGATGTGTATTATCAGGCAGAGCCCCTTTAGGTGTGTGCCCACTAGATCCTCAAGAGCCTGTCTGTTTAGAAGCATCATGCTTATAAAGAAGACTTGATAGGTTTTCTTCTGCTCTTTTTTTGAGTTCTTGGGTGCTGCTGCTCTGCCCTCACCTTGAAGGCCTGAATAGCTGTGTGTGACTGCTTTTTGTACAGTGGGAATGCCATGAGATCCTCCATGAACTCCTCTTTCTGCACAGCAGATGAACCTGTGGTTTTGGCTGGGGGGATGAATGAGGCTCATTTCCTTTCCTTGCTCTATCAGAAAAGAGAGTGAATCCTAAAGGAGTCTGATCCAAGAGTTAGATGTGAAGATCCAGCACTGGCACACTTGCCAGGTCTGATAGAACTGTGATCTGATGTGTCAAATGCTTTTTAGGGTCTCAGCTATGTGACAGCTTGTTAATGACTCTGAGCTTCAGGAAGCTTTGACTGATCCCTCTGGGAGCTGGCAGAAAAAAGTGTAGGAAAACTTTTTTTTTTTTGAAAACATTTTTGTCAAAATCAAAACATTGAATGGAAACATGTCTCTTTCAGCATCATTTAAAACTGGAATGTGTCAAAACAAATGCTTTTATTTTGATTTGAGTGAGATACTTACAATTTTTACTTTACCTTGCAATAACGAAACAACACATTTACCATATTTTTATTTATGTCTCTGCTTTTTGGATAATTGTCAGAAATGAGGAACTGCATGCTTCCAAAGTGAATTCTTGGCATTTCTATTCAGAGATTTTCAATTTCTTGCTCATGATGAAGGCAGATATGGATGTTCAGCCAGAATTACCTACAGGTGGGAACCCCAGCATTTCAGATTCTCACTTCTGGCCCTGGCATGTTTTCTTTAGCTGCGATCTGATTGTGCAGACATTTGGAGGGGCCATCCTACAGTCTGCTTTAGGCTGCTCTGGGTATTTAATGGTGGTGCAATTGAAACCAAAAGCCAAATAGGCCAAAGGTCAAAATACAAGGCAGAAAGGTGCACTTTTGCCTGCAAAAAAGGATTCAAGCAACAACCCTGGCATCTCAGTGTAGCAAATTAATCCTCTGGTTCCACCTCAAGCTTGTCTCTTTCCTTCAGACAAGAGGAAGACTTTTTCCTTCTCTTCTGCCTGCCAGCCCTTGCAAGGCTGGGTTGAGTTGTCAAACATGGCTGCAGAACGTAATGATAACCTTAACCATCACTGTTCTAATTTCTTTCCAGCCAAGCAGAGTGGCTGTTGTGAAAGTACTGCTGAAATTAATGTAGGATATTGGACTTCACTGTAAGATATTGGACTTTGCTATTCCTTTTGCTACCTGTTTGCTTGGTGAATTTGGGTGGGTTGTGGTCATGGCTGTGCCTCAGTTTCCCTTTCTGTCTGGTGGTTTGTGATATCATGCTGTACTGTTGTCTCTGTCTAAAAGAGGTTCCTGTCCATACAGTTTGGGAGTGCAGCTCAAGCAACCAAAGTAGTTGTGTTGCAAAAGCTTGGAGAGGGGTAGACTGTACCAGCTGAAGGATCTTTTCTTCCTTTTTTGTAATCAGAAGGGTGCTTACCCTGGGGCCCGAACTGGCCCAGTGGCTTCCTGTTTGAAGTGAACGCCCAGACTGTGAACTGGTGCTCAGGGCTGTTTGGATGGGTGGGTGATGGGGAACTGGGGCAGATGCCTTGGGAAATCTCTCTTTCCAGACCAGTCTGTCAATTTTTCTGCCTACTTTGAAGCTCCTGCCTGGAGGAAAAAGAGCAGCAAAGGTGAAATGGTGTGAGGGGAAAGCAGGAAGGGAATGAAAGGAAACAAAAATAGCATCTTCCCTCCACCTGCTAAACAACTGTTGAGCAAAGGGGGCAATCAGCATGGTGCACCCCATGTTGCTTGGGTCCCTGCTGATTGAAGCGGTCTCAGCAGTGAAGATCGATTCCTGTTTCTGGACTGGAGACACACAGAAGTCCTCTTTGGCCCCTCTGCGACATCCAATGAGTGTGGCAGAGGAAGGATGCCCTGCTGCTTGCCTGCTTGTTTCATGCAACCTGTTCTCTAAATTCAGTCATTTTAGGCCCCAGAATTTCAAAACTGTGTAAATAAATCATGGTCCTGACATGCATTGAACTGAGCTGCCCTGAAAGAGCAGAGCATGACTGAGCTTGATCAGAAAAAGCCGGTCCTTGTTCATGTTCCTGTGCATTGAACAGCTCTGCTTTGGAGGACACAGACTCAGCCTGGGCTTCAAAGGGGAGGATGCTCTGGTAGGCATGCTGACCTCTGGGTTGGAGGTGGCATTTCCCCATCGTTTTTCTTGCCTGTGGGCTGAAAATGGCTTGTGGGTTTTCTTTTTTTGTGCATTTGCCCCTAGGCTAATGGTGATTCTTGTCTTGTCTTAATTGCTTTTTAAAGCATGCAAAGCTCCATGTCTATCCCAGATAGTAGTGAGCTCTGTGATGTACTTACCATTTTCCCAAATACCTTTTTAATTAAGTTGGAGCAAAGCGCTTCATTTTCTAGAGCTATCCATCTCAGCAAGTTTCTTGTTTCTGGGCAGGCATTATCCTGTTTATCAGTGGCAAAATTTGGTGACTTTTCCACAGGCTTTGGGATTTGCAAGGAAATTTTCCTCTGGTAGGCAGATAGCTGCTCAGGGTGGCTGCTGTGGGCTAAGGACATGCTGCATCAGTTCAGGGAGGGTTTGTTGCAGGGCTTAGCAAGAAAAATGTGGTGTCTGTGATATAAAGGAATGAGGTTTGACACTACATTAGGCCCTCTCTGCCCCTAAACCCTGCAAATCTGTGCAGGAGAAAAAAAGACATTTTTTCTGGCAAAGATAAGGGCTTGGAATTTGGTTAAAAGGGTAAACCGAACCCTGTGAATTCGGGAAACGGGCACTTGTTCTGCTCCATCACAGGCATCTGTGATACTGGTGACCTCTTCTGCTCAATATGGAAAATTTGTTCTCTGCAGCACCTTTTGGCTTGACAGGCCCTTTGTTGCGATGTGCCATTTCAAATCTCCCTCCTTGCTCTGAGATTCAGTGGTCGAGTATCCGTCCTGCCCCAGCACACACAACATTGCTTTAAAAACCCAAACACAGATCATGCTGTTGGAGAGATGAAGGTCAGCAGAGTGACTCTGTAGAAATAACCCTTTCTTCCTCTGAAAGCAAACAGCAAGCATCTGAGTCACATTTGCTTTGCTGGAGGAAAAAAAAACAGAGGCTGTTTTCACTATTTTTACCACTGTTATCCCTGCAGAATCAGCTCTGTTCTGGGAGAGCACAGCAGTCTTCTCTGCCTTGCGAATCAACAGTATCGTGAACTTTCCTCCAAATGAGGGCTGTCTATGTACCCTGATTGACTTTGTGCCTATGCCTGGAGCTACAGCTGTGCAATCCTTTTACAGGAAAGGGGTTGTGGAGGTGTCCGACATGAGCAGCATTTGGCCCGGGGAATCTTTTTATGGCTGGTGATGATGACTGAGCCAAAGAGAAAATGATTTGATCTCCCCAGGTGAGTTCATGGGCATTTTCTCTTGGCAGAGGGGTATGAGGAGTCATTTTAACATGTGAATTGAGCAGATTTGCTGCTGACATTGAGAAAATGGAGGTGGTGCCCCACAACGAAGCTTTGGAAACACAGTTTTAAAAAACTCCAACAATGTGTGACAGCTCTGAATTTTCCTGTGATGAATTAACTTCATTTGATAGAGACAATGCAGCTGTTGGCTGGGCACATCTCCTCACTTCTAATTGAAGTGATCAGGTGGGAACTGAGTAGTAGTAGTGCCTGGTGAGGAGTAAAACTGCTGGCATGAGAGCAGACAGGAACTCAGAGATTTAAGTGCAAATCGCACCAACACCCGTGGAACAAGCTGTAACACCAAATCCTGCATTGGTGCAGAACCGAGAGGTCAGTGCTTGCCTCCAGAGAGGGACACTGACAAGGTGTCAGTATTCTTCTCCCCACATTTTAAGGCTGGAACTTGGAATTTCCTCAGTTAAAATGGTGAAGTTGGTGTAAGAATTGCAGTCTAGGAAAGTCTCTGCTTGGCTCTGAACATATTTGAAGGTACCTCTGGCCTCTAGGGTTCAGGTTGTTTTCATTTCTCTTTTGTGGTTACCTAAGAGGAACTTGCATGCTCAACCTGGATGTGTCATACCAATGTTCTGGGACTCACCCAAAGAAAGGTTTTGCATCTTTGAGACATCTCTTTTTGTCAAAGACAATTGGATCAGAGATGTTCAGGTTTGTTGAGTTTTGGTTTTGATTTTTTTTTTATCACAACAGTTTTGTCTTGAAAGATGTCATTTTGATGAAACAGAAATCGCTCAGGAAATCTTACTGATTTTGACAATTCTGCTTGGAAGGGAGCTTGGGAGGAATATCTTGAAAGTGCTGGAGCTCCCAGTTATGACATTTTCTGAATGGAAAGGAGTTTTGATTTATTTCCTTTTCTCTTTTCAAAATGATGTTTCAAAATGTACTGTTTCGTGGGAAAGAGAGGCTGAGTCTGAATGAAATGCCTGAAAAAAAAGGAAATCAAATATTTTGACTGATCCAAGGCAGTTCTTCATTTAATTTTGCAACTTTGTTGGCTTTTCGGACAACATAGGATGATTTAAAAATTGTTGGTTGTTAAGTTCTGCTATCCGTACTCACAGATGTGTTTCTAGGTTAAGCCAGTGATGTATGAACCATGCTTCTTTTTGTGGTGATAAATTACCTGGTTTCATAGCTGAAAAAAACTGTTTTAATCCATTAACTGTAGAGAACAAAATACCCAAAGTCTCTCGATTCACGGAACCATGCAAGGATCTTCCACTGTATGAATTATTCAGGAGCAGTGGTGAAAATGAAGTACCCATTACATTTACAAATATTCCACAAAGAGTTCAAGGCTGAGCAGGAATAGATCAGACAGCATTTATTGTAAAGCCTTGCTGAGTATTACTGTAGATGTAATTTCCCGTAGTAATTAACACAGGATCTGCAATCCAGCTTTGAAAAGGCGATTGAACCTTTCCCTGTGAATTTAGGAATCATCTGCATTATTACATGGTATAGGTGACTTGGAGCGTTGAGCCTTTGTCTAAAATTAGTCCTCAGTGTGGTGGATGATGAAAGAGGGATTGTTCCTTCGGGCTACTTGGGATTGATGTTTTCTATTAAAAAATGCATTGCTAAGGATTTGTGAAATATAGAGAGCTTCTCTGGTTGCGTGTAACTCATTATGCAGATATGCTTAAGCTATCAGATAAATGATAAATGATTTCTATAAGTTGGATGGGTAGCATGACCCAAGGGTAGGGGGGGTTTATTATTTTTCTTCCTCTCCAAGAATCGGAGAGATCCATTTGTCATTTCAACCAAGTGAGGTGCCCAGAGATTGTATGTCAAATACTGTTCTGTCTGGAGTGGGCACAACACGAGTTAATAATGTTGCACCTCCTCAGACCTCTTCATTTCTACTAAATTTCCCTGCCCTTTTCCTTGTTTTTGAACTACACTTTCTTCTGGTTTCTGATGGTATGACTGCCTCTGAGTGCTGCCTGCTGGGAAACCTGCCAGCACCGCTGGAAATGAGCAAAAGCACCGTCTAATGGTGTCTGAACGACCTTCTCTCTGCCCCTGTACCAAAGCTGAGCTGACAACAACCGGGAACTAGGAGACAAAGTAATCCCTTCATCTCCCATTCCTCTCAGAGCAGTCAGTGCTTTGTTCTTGATCATCTGTCTTGCTCATGTGTATCCTAAGCGCCTTGCCAACCTGTGGAAACAGCCACTTAACAGGACCTGGTTAAACAAAAGCCTCCCGAAGGCTGGCTCTTGTCCCACCCTGAGCACAAGGCCTTCCATTTCCACCTGGGAGCACAGGTTGTGTTTTGATTGATGCAAGACCCTCTCCGAGGGGGGTAAGCCAGAGGCATGGGGTGGGTGGAGCATGGAAAGAGCAATGTCCTGCGCAGGTCTCACGCTTGTATCAGAAATAAATGTGGAACCGGAGATCTTTGCATTTTGCATTTAAGTTCTCTCTCCACAGCTGCAAAAAGTAGTGGGCTAACAGTGCCTCTGGACAGAATTAAGGCTGTTTGGATTGTGTTAGGTTGTGTTAGCTATATCATTGGATGGCTTGGATGGCTTGTAATTTTTTTTTTTTTTTTTTGTACTAAGAGACTCATTGACCTTAGGTTGAACAAAACTTCTCCTGTTGGCTTTTTTTTGAGGAATAAGATGCAGAGTTTGTTCTTGATGGAGTTCAAACATCTCTAGCTCCATACAATCCTAAATCAGGTTTTTAAAAAACAAGACCTTTTCTAATTACTTCCAGAACATTAATTCACCATTGGAAATTGGGATTCTGTTGTGTTAAAGTCTGTACATAGACTATAAGAGTCACTAGCTTGAAGAATTATCTACTTAACAAAATAGAGTAGGGGAAAAGTTATTAGAACTGGTCCCAGCTTTGAAATATGTAAAATCTTTTCAGATCAAAAATGTCAGTGGAAGAAAGGGTAACTCTTTTGGAAACACAGTTCTTCCCTTTCAGTTAGCTCTGACTCTCATCTCATTGGTGAAGAATTGACAGGAGATAGTGATTTCTCAAGGAATGTTGAATTTCACAATGGAGAAAAATGGCAGTTCTGCAAAAATGACCTTTTTCTGTAGGAATCGATTTGACTGGATGTTTTTCTGGACTCTTTCATGTTGGAAAAATAATAATTAAATCACTTTCCAACAGTTTTACTCTTTGAAATTTGTTGTTCTTTTGTAAACTTGAAATATCTTCATCCAGTTCAACAAAACAATTTAGCAGTATTTCCTCAGTAATAAAATACTTTATAGGAGCTATTTGGGCCTTTCCTTTACTCTTGCTGGCTAGACCCCTCTGCAGGACTTTAAATCATAGGGCTTCCTGTCAAGCTCCATCATGTCTCCTCAAAGAGAGGATTAGAAGACCTAAGAGACATCTATGTCATTGAGGCAAGGGATGTCTTACTCCACATTTTTAGAGCACCTAGCACAACAGGGCTGTGATCAAGGCCAGGGCACACTGATGCTACCATAAACCTCTTTATTTGTGTTTTTTAACCTAGTCTTGGAATTATAGTAGATTTTGGATTTTATTTGGCTTTCCCAAGAACGTTCTCTTTTCCTAAACATAATGTAAATAGCCCAGGATATGCTAAGAAGAGAAGGTCTGAGGATTTGAACAAATTGTGCTGGATTTGGGTAGTAGGAGATAATCCCCAGCCTGTACAAAGCACCTTTCATCTTGTTGTATTAGTTTTGTAGACAGCAGTCACTTTGCTCTAGACTGAATTGTATGTGACAGCAACCCTGTGCCTTGCTACCTACTCCAGCAAAGAGTGCAGCAGGCTTTTTAATTACTGTAATCCGCTGTGCATGGTACTGGTGTGTTACAGTGATGACTGCATCCAACGGATAAAGCATCTTGGGAGAGGAGTGAGCAACAGGCACAGATAAGCTCTGCAGAAGTTCAGACACCGCCCACCCTGAAACAGCACTGACTTCAGGAGCAATTCTCACCTCTGTTCTCAGGGGCCTTCTTTGCTTTCCACTCTCCAGGGACATTATCTGCTTTTCTGGGCATCAGATGCTTCAGAGCTTCACTTGCTAATGCTGAAAGACAAGGGAGATTCTGCTGCCAGGGTTGATATAAATATGTAATAATTTGTTTTTAATCGGTATTAACAGTGCTGAGATTACGAGTCAGATCCACTCATATCACAGTATTGGGGTAACAAGAAACGATCAGTGGCATGTTGGTTGAGTTCTTTCTTTCTAACAAAGCATATAGATAATTTAAGTATAGATCATAAATGCAGAATCAAAGACAGCATGTGCAGCTTCTTTGGGAAACTCCTATTCCAACATGTTTGTCAAGAGTGTGAGTCTAATTGTACACACAAGTCTCTGAAGGCTCAGAGAGCCCAGCATTTCATTTGTTTGCAGGGGAAACTTTGGGCTTGTGTGTGTTGAAAATTTGCTTTCATTAAAAGAAAAAAAGCAACTAATAAAATGAAGCGACATATTGTTTTCTTAACTCTGGCAGGTACCTATCTGATTGCACAGGCAGACTCAGTGTTGCTGTTTGTCCCTTAATGGCTTTGACAAGTTTCCAAATCAAATCAGGATGGACAGGAATGCACAAAGATGCCATTTACATTTGTCCTTCCTTCCCTGCTTCAGGCTCAGCAGTAAGGCCTGGACACCGCAGTGCTGTAAGAGAGCTCCACCCATGCTCCTGAGCACAGATTTCCTGCAGGGTTTCCAGTTCATGGTGCAAATTCCTTGTTAAGATCTACATCTTGCCATGAGTTTGGTAGTTTGGTGCCCATCTTCAGGCTGTAACACCCATTTTGACAGTGCTCGTGTATTTGTTGCTGATTTCTTTGGGGTGGGACAAGATGGATGGGGGGGTGGGTGACCTCACTGCACATCCATTGCCAGTATCTTCTTCCTGCTGAGACTCCCTGAAACCTGAGTATCTATAAATGCTGGCAGCCAAACCCTGCTTCATCATTATAGTCCAGAGGACCCCTGTACTGAACAAAGCAGTGCTGTAATGGCAGGGGGACAGGGAACCTGCAGCCCTTTCTCCCATGCTCTCCACTGATTATGTCTACAGTTGGAGCCAGCAGGGACATGCATTTCATTGGCCATCACAAAGAAGGATCTTGCCCAAAATCATCTGAGGCCTGTTACTGAGCACACAAAGTGGGAGGAGCTCAAGAAAGCCGCTTGGAGGTGCCTCAAGCCCCTTTCTTCTTCCTCTAAGGCTGCTGTCTCATTTCTCTGCAGAAATGTGCGATGGCCACAGCTCTCCCTGCATGCACGTCTTCCCTGCTTACAGTCAGCAGCTGGGGCTCTGGCTGCACTCTTCAATAAATGGAAATAAATTAATAGTTTTGCAGGCCAGGAAAGGAGTGTGGGCTCCAAGTATTTGGCCTTTGAAAACCTTTCCTCAATGCCTGCTCCTTTATTCACAAAAAAGCGAACCAGCTGAGGAACACTGGCCAGCAGTCCCTGCAGTCCCTCTCCCTATGCCCCGCTGTTTATAGTAGTGCCCTCTGTGGCGGTCAGCACTGTGGCTCAGCCAGGTTTCTCTGCAGGTTTTAAGGCTGGTTATTGCAAAGGGGGGCTGCAGCAGGCTTCTCCGTGGTATAAGTCCCCCTTATACCTCAGGACTTGCCTAGCAGCTGGAAGTGGCTGAAGCAGGGCTCCAATTTCTCCCCTTGTCTCCTCTGAGACTTTGCACCTTCCTTATTTGGTTGAGTAGCCATCTCAGGAGCTGCTGCTTTTAAAATTATTGGTGCTTTGGGCTGTGCAAGGGCCTCTGGCCTGCTGAGCATGGACCAGACCTCTGTTCCCTTCTTTCACTTTCCCTGCATTCATCACTATATTGAGAAACTGGCCTATCTTTTCCTCTTTTGCCCCAACAGTGGGGCAACTTTTCAGTGTTTTTTGCTCCAGTGTTGGGTGAACAGGGAGAGGGAACAGGCTCTTGTGTTCAGGGGCCTCACAGATTACACTGTAAAAGTATCCTTGTTGAAGAAATCCTGTCTTTTTACATCTGTCTCTACATTTTTAGAATTTCACAGGTTGCTTTTATTTTTTTACTGCTAAATTTTGCTTGGCTTTAGCTAAGTTCTTTTGGGTTTTTTTTGTAAAGAATAACAATGTTCTTCCTGGGACTTGTCTGTCTGTCCTTGGGAAAAATTCCTCATCCTCAGAAATAACCAAACAGGATTTTTTTGAAGAGCCGGGCCCACACTGTCTCCCAGGAGCAGTGACACCATGGTGCCTTGGGAAGGGTTGACTCCAGCCACGTGGGGCTGCTGCTCCTTTGGACCATGAGTGGTCCCAGCTCTCCTGGGCACCAGACTGGGCTCCTCACAAACAGGTCTGAGCCCAGCTGCTCTGCCCTCTTTACTTAATAAGTAGCAAGATGTCTCAGCAAGGCATCGAAGTCTGTGCTGCGTGTTCAGACTTCAAATCCCTGCCAATAATGCAGATTTAAAGAAGGGGATTACAATGGTGCATAACAAATAACAAGGGTTTAAACCGTCTTAAGAACACTGTACTCAGAAAAAGAGGGATTGTTTGGATGGTGAAGCCTGCAGGTATGAAGAAAGGTTTTTATTTCATGTACCTATGCACTTGCAATAAGAAACTCTGCTGTCAAATGACCTGGTTGTGGAGAGTTGCCTCTATACAGGACCTCAGGGCTCTTTGAAAAGCCCGGGAGCTATGCACGCTTGTGTCCCTTCATGTGGGGGAAGGCCTGAGTGGTTTAAATCTCAGTGTAAAACAAGACTGTCATATGGGAGACAGAAGCGAGAGTGTCAGAACATGTTAGTGCTGCTTTGAGCGCCTGCCTACCTCGTAAATCCCCCCTTCCCTCTGAAATCTCACACAGACCTTGGTTTGTGCAAAGGGAACTGGCAACTGCAAATGCTTGCTTGTTTTGTCTTAAACAAAACTGCTTTTTTCCCCTCATGTTTTTCAGAAGTTGCCACAAGTGGCAAGAGAAGATGGGGAGGAGGAACCTTGTTTTTGATATCTGTCTTAAAAAAACCCCCAAAATTAGTAAATCTGAGGCATCTAAGAAGTATTTATTTAAGCCAGCGCGTGGTTTGCTTTATGTGTTCCCTTTTTACAAGCTGAAACATCTGGATTTTTCTCATTTGCCAAATTAGAATGGCAGGCAGCAGAGGTGAAGGTGATTATATACAGGTTTAAAACAAACAAGAAAAACAAACCGGTTGCTGTTTTAAGTGCCATTTCCAAGCCAAAGGTAGCCCTGCTGTAAACACCCATTACTGTGTTGCAGACTCTGATACCAGCTGTCTTCTGGTGTAAATCTAGCTTTGTTCTCCTGCAGTTTCTGTGCATCTTCTTTGATGGAGTCTGACTTTTGCTTGCTGGCTTCAAAGAAAAGTGATATTTTTTTTGCCTCTCCTAGTACTAAATTCAACTCCTGCAGGTTGATCCCTTCCTATTTTTAGGTGTATGTGCACTGAGGTCTAGGTCAGCTTCTCTGTCGTTGCATGTGCCCACTAGTTCTGCTGGATTGCCGCATTATAGTGGTACCCACCCACTGGTACGGTATAACTGTGACACTATCCCAGAGGCGCCCAATTATGGATGAAAGTGGTCCAGCTGCCTGCATAGATTAGACAGAAGAAAACGCGATTTGCCATCCTTGTAGATCTTCTGACACACGATGTTCACAAAGGGCAGGGTGTCGAAATGCTTTGACTTGGAAACAGAGAAGAAAAAAGCAAGAAAATGGGTCATAATGAAAAGGACTGGGGTGGAGAGGGAAAACGCATTAGAGATGCTGCAAAGTTCTGTGCTGCTCTGCTGGTTATTAGCTTGTCTCATGGAAATTGGGAAGATTCTACATACTCTTAAATACCCAAAAGGGCAACTTTATTGTGTAATTCTACTTCTTGAAGTGTATATATTTCCATTGAGTGTGGAAATAATTTTTTGTGCCCTGCATAGAGTGACTCAGAGGAAAGTTCCCAAGTAGACATGTGTACAAGAGCCATTTTTGGAGGAGGACTCAAACTTGCCTTCCCAAGTCCATAACAACTTTCTATCCCAAAGAAGTGCAAAACGCATCACGTACTACATATACAATGCATGCACACAGTACAGTTGAAAAGCAGCTAAATCTGTGAAGAAGATTGCACAATCCATTATATGTTGAAGGTCTTCACTGGAGAAAGAAGCTGAACAAGGCACAACCCTCCCAGGGCCTCCTAGGGCTCCATGTGGCATGGAAAAAAGTTCAGGGACTTGGGAAATGCTGGGGAATGCCTTATTTATGCCTCATAAGCTCAGACACACTCAGCATAAGGTGTTTCCAAGAGTTCTCCAGATTGTGTGACCACTTGGCCCCAAAGATGGAGATGCAGGATGCACTGAACTATAATCAATAAAGGGCACATTGAGTACCCATCTCCTCTCTCCCTGCTTTTCTCACTGTGTATAGTGCTGACAGGCTTCTTAGTAGCTTCCAAGTATTAAGATGCTAGCTGACCTTGCCCAGACAAGCAGCTGCAGTGGTCATTTTTGTGTGTTGCTGTTGAATGGCCTGTATGCTGGTCTCTAGCAGGCAATATAAGGGAGGGGAGGAAAGACTCCCTCAGCTATTTCTCCAGCTTCTTTACTCCCAGCCTTCCTTCCTGTTTAGGCTTCTCTTTTTTCCCTAAAGCTGTCCTTTTTTTTGCAGAAAAGCCGTTCAGCTGGCAGGAGATCTCTCCAGGCATTTTGAGGATTGTCATCACTCTGTGTTCCACCTGGGGAGCTTTTGGCCATTGTTAGCTGGATTCACAGTTCAGCTCATTTTCATCTTCATCCAAAATAGGGAGCTAAATACAGAAGTGCAGCTCCTCTATTAATATCCTCTGCGTTATGGTAGGACCAAGCTGCCAGGTGCTGTACTTTGTGCATAGGGAGGGAGACTATTGTTCCATTGAGCTTGAAGCAAAAGCACAGAGAGAAGCCAGATTACTTGGGAGAGCTGAAAAATCAGCTTTGGTTTCCTAAGCCTCAATCCAATCTTTGATCCATCAGGCTATGCTGTCTGTTAGTTTGAAATTGCTCACTTCCATGAGAGCTGAATCTGCCCCCCTGCAATAAAATGTGAAGCTCTTGATGTCTGACTCCAAACTTTCACTGCCTCAGGCCTCTCCTGAGGGTGCTTTCTATTCTAGCATCCCAGAGCCACTGGTTTTTAATTTTTTTGCACACATTTTAAACATGTCAGAAGAATCTACTTGACTGTCTGCTGTCAGATTCATGCTCCAAGGGCAAATATCCTAATTACTGTTGGGCTTCATGGAAGGGTAGGGCTTTATGAAAGTGTCTAAATCACAGATTTATTTGCTGATTACATGACCAATCCCCTTCCTTATGTCTAGTGTTTGTATCTTACTGGATTTGGGTTGATTTAAATTTGTTGGCATCGTTCTGTTCCATGAAAAGGCAGCTGATAGGTAGCAAGTTCTCACTTGGCATGAATCACACTGGACGTGGGCCCAGTTCACTCCGGTGGTGAATGGCCACAAATTTCCTGACTAATTCCTGAAACAAAGAACCTCTTAGAGATGCACAACATACACATGATGCCCTTAGCAATCTCTCTTGCCATGGGACTCCCACTTTGTGGTATTGTAGGCTGGCCTGTATGGTCTCACCAGTTACACTTCCCGGTATGGAAACGCTCGTGTCCCCAAGCAACACTTGGACTCTGTCTTCTGATATGGTCAATGGATGCTTCAGACTGAATGGGCTTCCTGCACTAGCAGGGACTTTGATCTGTTGACTGCAGCTCACAAAGGTGTCTGAGACGGATTACAGAAGGTATCACTCAGAAAACAGAGGCCAGACTTAGTCCTTTAAAGAAGGGTGAGGGTGATGTAGCAATCAGAACAGCTCCTAATGGCGTCCTATCAGCTGCACAGTTTTGCTGGCTGAAAAATTACCTTTTCCCTTGATAAGATTAGAAAGAAACAAACAAACAGAACAACACCCCAAGCCTTAACAATCATAATTCTGAATTCACTCTGAGAGCACACTCTGATTTGAACATGATGGAGTAATACTAAAACTTTTTTAGGTTAATAATTAATTGCATGTTTTTAATTAGAAATTGCTGTTGCATCCACATGGACTTCTAGCACATTGCATCTTATTAAAGCTGTAATTGGAATACGTTATTTATTTGTTTCTTTTGTTAATGTTCATATTGCTGGCTCCTCAGGTCACTAGAGCTGCAAAAGAAACTTGTTTAAATGAAATGCAGCAAACTCCCAACAGTAAATGTTCCTGTATGATAGCAATGTTTCTGTCCTATTAAGCTGTCTTCATCTCAACCCACGAGTTTTACTTTTTTTTCCGATTCTCTTCCCCATACTACTCCCCCCTGTGGGGGCGGGGTGAGTGAGCGAGCGGTTGTGTGGTGCTTAATTGCCCGCTGGGGTTAAACCACGACATTGTTCTTGTTCCTCTGTGTTCTGGCTTGGTACTTCAAGATGCAGAGGATATTTATGTGGTGTCTTTGCTCATGGCCGAGTGTCTAAAATGGCATAGATTCAGCTGCTCTCTAGGTACTTCATGAGTCCATGGTTACCCCTGCTTCTCTCCCATGGACACCTGGGTGGGCTGTGCTGTACTGGCTATCAGATTGCAATGTAGACATAAGCTAGAGGATGGATGATGTTTGCAGGATAGAAGTATTTAAAGCACTCCCAGAAGTCATTCTGATAGCAAACCTAGTCCTCTGCTGCAGCTGGGAGTGCTGCTGAATGGGTCTGAGTTCAGCCATGTCCTCACTTCCTTATGAAAGATGTTTAGAGCTTACTCATTCCTATAAACCCGGTGGGAAGATTTCCTGTGCTCATTAGCTCCACTGTTCCTTCGTGCCCTTCTGCATCCCCTCCTCTTGTTTCAGTTACTGGTAGCAAGCCCAGATGAAGAGCAGAGGCTCACTGCTGGGAAAGCTCTGCTTCATATCCAGGCCAGGCAATCTGGACAGCTCTTGTGCTGGCTGCAGGGAATTGTACAGGCTGGGAAGAATGCCTTGTGTGGCTCAAAGCAACTACTGAGGTCGCCCCTAAATATCAGGTAGATACAGCATGACAGCTATGCTAAGGAATGAAGCTGGAGACCTCCATAGGCTTTGTAAAACTTTAAAGAAGTAAATCAGCGTAAGCATCGCTGGAGCAGTCACAGCTGAACAGAAAGGGAAGAGAAAACAAAGGCACAGATGCTTCCTAAAAATGGCATGAGTGGTCAGTACTAGAGCTGGTGTTACAACCACTGCTTCCCGAGGCCACTCAGCCTTTCTGGACATCACAGGACAGGATGCAGCTGAGAAGTGAGAAGACCTCTCAAGTTTTCAGCAACACAGCCAGAAGTCAGGTATTCCCTTGTGACCGCAGGGCAATGTATCCCAGGTACAAGTGAGTCCTTGCTGCTTGGTGCTGAGCAAAGCTAGTATGACAGGCCTTCCCTGGTGGAAGTGCATTCCAGCTGGCAGGGGTTTACATTTGTTTCACATGGTGCCTTGGATCAGCTGCCAAAAGCAACACAAAGTCTGAGATGGCAAAGTCCACGGTGTGTTGCCTGTCTAGATTTCTTTCCTGTGGAGATTTAATGCCCAGGCAAGACTGTGGTCCTGTTGCAGGTGGATGTGATGGTGAGAATCCAGAGGAGGGTTCTGGGAAGGTCTCAGTGAGGGGGAGTATGATCATCCAGGGAGTGATGGGCTGGAAATTCCTTTGGGTCAGTCCAGTAAAGGCCCATGGAAGAAATAACAGAGGTCATCAGAAAGAACAGGTGTTCTTTCAGTTACATACAAAATTGCATTTTGTTCCCCTTGTTCCATTTGTTTCATTATCCACTGAAAGAATTGACTCAGAAATCCTATGTTGTGTAAGAGATAAATGAGATAATCTAAGGACCCTTTGTAGACTTCTAATCAAAAGTCTGCATGGAAGCTGACACCTAAAATCTGCCCTCATTAAGATGGTTGAGAGATTACCAGTTGCAGGCCACCCGATTTGCCTGTAAATATGCAAGAAGTTGAAGTAAACTCCACAGATGTGAAAAGCCAGCATGTCAAAGCAACAGCAAAACCTTTGGCACATGTTCAAATAATCTTTCGAACACCAGGATTTGGGCTGATTAGAAAAGAAAACCAAAGCAATTTTAGGAAGAGTTTGGGGCGGGGGGGGGGGGGGAGAAGGAAGTAAATTTAGACAAGAAAAAGCAATTACAGGCTTAAAAGGAATAATAAGCATCAATTAGCAGCAAGTATCTCTGCCTACAATGAAAGCATTTTCAAGTACATACACAGTGGAATAAAGAAAGAGAAAAGACGGCTCCGTCAATGAATTACAGCAGGGATTCCAAGATAAAGGGGAGCAAATGCTGCAGAGATATTAAACAATTACTTAGCATCAGCCTTTTAGAAATTAAAAAGGTGGAGGTTGCCCTGAGTTGAGGAGCTTTCCAAAGAGACTAGATAAGACTGCGGATGTCAGCTGATAATGCTGCATGGCTGATTCTCTTCCGAGAGCCTCTTGCATTTGGCCAAACACCAGCTTTCCACAAAGCGCTGCAGAGGTGGCACGGCAATAGCGGGGAGCTGAAGGAGATGGGCTACACAGGAGATGGGTAACGAAGTGCCTGCTCTGTGCTGGCATTGCATGGCTGCCTGTCAGAATGTGTGTGCAATTGCCTCCTGTGGAAAGGGGATGGGGGGAAAGGTTTGGTTTCGTCCATCTGCTTCTTGTTGCTTGTGGTCCTTGGTGAATGATTGTGCTTCCCGTTCCCATAGCCAGGATTTTACGCTTGGTTGTGCCTGGTGGGAAGCTAAGTGATGGACAGCTGTGCTGAGGAGGCCAGACTTGGCATCTATTATGAAAGGAGAGTGATGACAGGATTCAGTTGGCTTCACTTCTTCTTAGCTGTGGCCATGTTTCTAGAACAGGCCACTAATTGGATCACACCACTTACTCTGTGGAGCATAACTAATCATCTTCTGTCTCTCTCCTTCTCTCCTGCCCCAAAATAATGGAGACTGGGGATAGGCCCAAGATTGCAGGGAGTTGTTTTGTGTCTGAGGCGCTGATTTTTTAGCCTTTGCTTAGGAAGATCTTGCCCAGCCCCTTTTCCTGAATAGCAGCAACTTGCAGAGATCAAATACGTCTACCACTTTCAACCCTTCTCTTCTTAGCAAAGACATGTCAGGAGCTGTAGCGCTGTCCTAGAAATGATCACGGTGTACAGCAAGATTGTGGGAACTACTGCCAAGTCAGTTAATTTTGGCAGCCCACCTGCATTGTGCAGTTGTGGTCTTCCCATTTCATAAAGGATCTAGGATAACTGGGGGAGGTTCAGAGGGGGGTGAGAAAGGTGATCAGAAGTCTGTAATAGCCTCTGTGCAAGGGATGAGTAGGTAGCTCTGACTCCTCCGTCTGAAAGAGTGCTGATTGCAGGCATGTACGAGAAAGGTCTGTGGAGTCGTGAGAGGCCTGCAGAGGATGGGCAGGGATTGGTTGTGCACTACCGCTTCCAGCACAAGAACTATAAAGCACCAGGTGAAACATCCCATTCTGGGTGACAGGATCAAAAGAAACAAAAGGAGGTTGGTGCTTGCAGTGGTAGTTCACCCGAGGAACTCCTTGCTGCGCGATGGTTTATACAGTATCGAGGGGACCCTAGACTGATTAATGGAAGAGAAATCTGCTTAGGGATACTAAGTACATGGAAGCACTGTCCAATTCTGAATGCCCCTGAGACACAAAGGCTGGAGTCTGAGAGACTGTTTGGGGAAAGATTATATGTTTACTATTAATTCTTGTGCTTTTCCCAAGTATCTATTTCTGGCTGCTGTCAGAGATAGCTACACAGATGTTTGGGCTGACCCAACTGCTCTTTATGCTTGTATGTTTTTCTGTTGCTGTGTTCTGGTGGTAGTAGTCTCACTGCAGTAGCAGTAGGATTACAGAGCTCTTTCGGAAAAGCAAGATCAATTTCTAGTCTGTGTGGCTTTCTCTGCTGCTGTGGCTGGGATGATACAGGTACACATGACAGACAATAAAAGTCAACATGGGACTCCCTCTCCAACACACTGCAGTCATTTCTGTGACCTCAATGCAAGCATGATCCTGCTAGCATTAAATGGAGCTGAAAAATATTGGTATTACTGCTAAACAGTAGCTATTTCAAGAGTGGGAACAAGTGAAGGAACACCACTGATACTTCAGTTGGTAAATGAGCAATGTAACCCTTTGTTCCTTCCTTCCCCAAGATCCAGTGGGTCTCTACAGCAATCCAGAATTAGGCAAAGCAAGCAATTAGCAACGTAGATTCTCTCTGCATTTTTCTGTAACTACCTGGAAAATTTAAAAAGTCATATTGTGAGCTGACTTATTCTAATGTGAACAGGGAGCAACTCACTTGAAATGAGTAGCATTACCCAGATTTGTGCCAGTTTGATTTGTAGCTACTGGCATCTTGGCTTGCACATGTTTTCATGAGGCATTTGCACTCTCCCTTCTGCAAACAGTCTCTGCAGCAACGCTTAAGGCCGTGTCAGAGTAGGTGTGAAACTGGGTCTCATTAGGATCTTAGCAAATGCCAAGTGAGCCATCTTGACAATGATTTCTTTCCTTTCCTCCCAGTCGTCTAAAAGGCTATGCCAGGGCAGAATGGGTAGTGGAAACAGAAAGGCTCATACCTTCTGCTAAAATTGTTCCTCTGCAAGGTATAGGTCTGATCCTGTCTGATCTTGCAGAGGTAAAAATGCCTTAAAAGCACGAAGTGCTCATTTTGTTGCATGTTGAAGGGTTTAACTCAAATGCACTACAGCTACCGCTCCGTCTGGGACAAGACCTGGGGCAGGTTCATAGCCAAAGCAGGGTTTCTCTGGGAGCGACAAGTGTGCTCCTAGGATCTGCTTGGAATTCAGTCAGTGGTTGACATCCAGGGGTGAATCTGGATCAACTTTTCCATGCTGAAGGCTTGCTCTTGTGATGGCAATGTGCTGAGATTGCAGAAGTGTCCAGCAGGATTAGAGTGGGAGGAGCTCTCGGGGGGCGGGGGGAGAGGAAGATGGGGAAAGGAATGCTTCAGTGAACTAATTCAAAGCTGTTTTTTAATTAAAAAAAAAGAGTGAAGAGAGAATGAGATAAAAGTCAAAGACAAGAAAAATCTGCTTAAGGCTGGACAGACCTATCATGCAAATAAGGATTTTAAGTGGAAAATTAAAAAAAAATTAGCAATAAAGAGAAGAGAAGCAAAAAAGTAGCCAGCATAAAAATTAAGTTGCTGAGTCAGTCCTGGAAAGAGTTCAGAAGAGAGGGCTTCTTTTTTTTCCCAGATAGATCTTTTCCTGTAAATTATAGATGAAATAGGAACCAATAACACAAAAATACTGGAGTTTGTGAATGCTGAGTGTGCTTTCCCTCATTAGGACTATTTTTTTAAAGACATTCATGGGGGAACTCCTCTGCCCCAGCAGCTGGCAAGTTCTAGAGCAACTTGCAGTCACCTGTGGCCCAAGGGTTTGCTGAGTTCTCTTTGCTTGTGCAAGTTAGTGATTATGAGGCATATAGGAGAGGGACAAAACTGGTAGGGATGAAGTCCTCATGCCCTTTGGCTGGCAAAGCCTCTGTGCTGGGTGTATTGAAGCATCATCTCAGTGTGAGGTGGGGTGGGAATGATGCGTAGCATCAATCCCAACTAAGCCCAGGAAAAGCTGACAAAAGTCTAGTCTCCCGCTTGGAGTCATAAGTCTGAGTTTGGCAGCCAACAGCTTGGAGAGTTGTCTGTTTGTTGTGTTTGCACAGCTCCATGAGGGGTCCAACCCCTATCCATGGCTGCTAGGCACTACTGCAGACCAGCAATGTGACCCAGCAGTGGTTCAGCTGAGAGAGCTGAGACCCCCACTGCACCCTGAGGGTGAGGCAGGAGACAAGCTTTGCTACGTTTCCTCAAGGTTGACTTCTTCCATGCAGAAGCACTGTCCCCCAGTGCTTCTCTTTTCAGCCAAGAGCATATTGGCTCCAGCCTGAGGAGATGAGGCAGGCTTTGGTCATAGGTGTGATGTGTCCCCTGGGAGAATTGTCCTCTGAGGCACCATGGAGACTGGGGGGGTGTTGTCCATCAATCCATAGCCTCTTGCTTCTGGTGGCAGAGAACTGAAGCTTCTGTATAAACAGGGAAACAGCTTAGCCTGATTCTACCTTTCGTCTTCCTCCTGGAAGTCTCCAGTAGTAATCCTAAAAGCTGTCAGCCTTTCACAAAGCATCCACTGCAGGAGATAAGCAAATCCTCTGAGAAGCCGATCTGGCAGCAGCATTAATAACCAGCCACGTATAGCCACTAAGTAGGTGGAAGAAGCCTTACAGATTCGCAGTTTGCTCTGCCAGTGGAAATGTCACATAAAACCACCCCACCATCTGGCCAATGCTGCCTTTTTCACACCCCTTCTCCTACCATCATCTCTCCTCCTACCTCCAGGTGTGATAACCAAGGTGCCGAGGACTGAACTGGTGACCTTTAGCACTGAGAAAGATGTAATACTGCTCTGTAAATTCTGCTCTGAAGCCATCTAGCAGAGGGACTGTAACAAATTCTTGTTTGTGATTGGGTTTGGTGCCATCTGAAGGCTTGCTCTTTTGTGTCCAGTTGGCTGGGGGATTCTGCTCCAGCCTGCCAGATGACAACCTGACCTTGGTTATTGGTGTCTCCATCCCCTTTGGGCTGAGCTGTAGTGAAGTGATGTTCCTCGGCATGAAGCCCTTCGTTACTTGGGAAATTCCAACTAAAGTATGCTGTAATGTGTCTTCTTAGCAACACAGGCTACTTGGAGTTCATTGGCTCTGTGGCTTTCTCTCCCTCTACTTTCCAGGCTGACCTCCCATGATATTTGAGTCAAGTTCAAATTGACATCAGTCCTGATCTTCTTGCTGTTGTCTGAGCTCGCATCTGGGGTATCTAGGACACATCTAACACTTTCAGGAAGACCCTGAGAAGCAGCTATGGTCCTTTGGCACCAGAGGAGTCTGTGCAATAGAGGCATCCTGTCTATAGTTTATACTCATGCAAAGCAGATTTTAGCTTTTAAGAACTTCTGATAAGACAGGCTGGAGTGCCTGTCCCCTCAGTGTCCAAATGATGTGTGTGTTAACATTCAGCTTTTCCATTTCACACTGCAGTACAGATGTCTGTCTGTCTGCTCTGCCAATACAGAGCGTAGCTTGCTGTTCTTTTTTGTACTTTCAAAGTACGGGTATGTGTCACTTCTCCCTATGTCCTGCCACTTGATCCTGCCTATCCCCACACTGACATTACTCCCTTCATGGAAAACAGCTTCTGACTCTTGAACATTACAAACTGGCCTTGGGTTGAGGCTGCCCAGCAGGTTTGTTTGGGCTTTGCATTTCCTTGTGCTTGCTGCAGTCACTTGGAAAAGGACAAAGCATCCTTTTCCAGTAAAGCAAAGGGTTACATTCCTCTCTGCAATACTGGGACTCCATCAGGAAGGAAAACATGAGACCAAGAAAAGCAACTGGTAATAAATCTTATTTCCTAGAAGCTCATATGAAGCTCTGATTTTCTTTCTGTTTTCCTAAGAGATATCTAGGTTGAGGACTCAGTTCAGAGGGTGATCCCCTGACAGCACTGTGCCATTGGAGAGGGTCTCACTCTTGGACGTCTGTCCCTTGCTTGAGCTTGGTGATTCATTGGTTGTTAGTGAACACAAACAGCTGTTCCTGAGTACCCCCACATTCCCGTGCCGGCTTTAGGAGCCGCGTTGTAGTGTGACTTTATGGTTGCTGCCAGGATCATCAGGGACAGAATTCTCTTAAACAATTTCACCTCTTCTCTCTGGCAGGGTGAGTGGATTGTAGCTGTAATTATGTGATTATTAGAATGCATTGCAAGTCACGTAGCAGCAAATGTCTGTTTCTTGCTATACAGCAGTTTCAAATGTCCTTTGCTTCTTAGTAGCCTTTTACAAAGACATGCAGCATGTGTTAATATGCACATTAAGGCTAAGGGTCACAGTATCACACGCAGTGCTGGCCTTGGGGTGAAACTTCTTGTAGCTCATGTCATAAGATGGGATTTATGATGAACTCCCCCGTGACCAAAAGATTGACGCAAACTTCTCCACCTTCTGGGCTGAGTAGTGGGAGCGTCTCTTGGATCTCGTCAGATATACCTACCAAAGAAAAAATCTCTGTCTTAAAATAAATGCACAGATCACCTGTTTTTCCCACTAGGAAAAGAAGCAGAGGCGTAACAACCTTTGTAATGGTGGATGAGATCAGCTTATGGTTTGGAGCATCCTTGTGGGTAGCATGTGGCTGCTGGGACTTTGTGTTGGCAAGATAGGGGAAACAAAGGGAAAATATATGTGGGTAGCCCTCCCTGATGGTTAGAGCTAAACACAAGGATGCTAATTTCTGTCCCTCCACATGTCTGTATTTTAACTTTCTGAAGTAGGTGATGGGGACTGGGATTTTGCTAACTATGTACACAGCCCACTCACTTGACAGGATAAAGGAAGCATACATGAACCCCAGAGTGACTCCCTCATGCTGGAGTGGCCTGGAAGTGGCTCTGGGCACCTGCCATACTACAGGACTGATGGGAGCTAGAGCAGCCACAACGCCTTAACCAACACCAGTGCTTGATCAGGTCCCTGGATGTACAACCGTAAAAAGAAACTAGCGCCCTTTCAGACTTTTCCCCCTAATATAAATCACCTATTTTTTTCTTTAAATGAAAAAAAATGCCCCACAATATTATATTTTAACCATTTTCTTTTTGGGAGACAAATCTGAGTGGAAAACAATCCATTGAGTTGTGACGTGAGCTATATTGCAGAAGCAGGCCATCTGGGACTGTTTGTTATCCCAGGGTGTCCAAGTACCATGAGTTAGTGGTATAGCACTGGGATATGGGGAGGGTGAATCCATTGCTGAAGACACAGCAAATGTAATTTTCTTTCTCATCTGTCTGTGCAGTAAAGACAACTCACTTTAATCTTTTCTTTCCAAGCACAAATTAATCTTCTAATGAAAACAATGACAATATTTAGCCTGGCATGGTGGGTGGTTACTCATGCAAATGAGATGTGTCTCCATTCTACCTTTCTTCCATCAACAGAGGACAGGACTGAGCCCCCCCATCTCACACTGCAGACCAATGTCAAGAAAATGACACAAAGGAACTGACTTTGCCTTGTGTGGAGACACTGTTGGACAGGTTTGAGACCGAAAGCTTAATTCCAGATGGCTGGGCAATTAGTAGACCGTTTTGTTGCAGCACTAACATCAGCTGGAGACTATCTGCTTTGATAAAACCCTTAGCATTAGAAAACCTTAAACCCAAAGAAGCAAAGATGGAAGCAATAAAGTGAGAGTTAGGTACTGCTCGGTTAATGAAGTGAGCTTCAGTAAGAAGAAATGTGTGTCAGGTCAGAGGCCCTGAGGGAGGAGCGACGGGGTTCCCTCTGAAGAAGCAGGTGGCGGAGTCCAAGACCTGAGGATTCAGTAATTGAGTGAGTTTCAGGCTGCCAGGGGAACTAGCTGCAAATACAGGCCTCCACCCTGGCAGCTGAGGAGGAGAAAAAATAGCTGAGCAAGATGTTGACTTATCCCTGAGAGAACAGAATTAGTTGTCTGGGAAGACAGAGCATATTAGAGGAGGGTGAAAGGTGGGTGAACACTGCCCTTTCTTTTTGGTTAAATTCCTCCCCTATCACTGCGGCATTTGGATGTAAGATTAGACCCTTTCCTATTCAGCCCTTACCCAGTCTAATATAAAGTTAAGCACTACCATATATCCTCTCCCAGCCTATGCTCTTGGCCACAGTTAGAGAGCAGGATCCAGAGCTGGCCAGACCTGCTGGAGCCATTGCTGTACTCCTGTGCTTATGGCTTTGTTGCAGATAAATTGAAGCTAAGCAGTTCCATCACTGAGTAGGGCCTCAGGCTTATAGGTTAGAGGGCAAAGAAGGCCACCCTGGTTGTCTCAGGGGCTGTAAGAGGGTGGTCAGAGATGTTTGACTGCTACTGTTTAACATGGGCTTGCAGCAATTCCAGTCGGGAGTTTGGTGGGCCCAGCTGGCAGTGCTCCAGCAGCAAGAAGACTGGGGGGCTGCTGAGCTGGTCAAGCCTCCTGCAACAGTGTAAAATGTCACCCTGGCAGCTGCATCTCTTTCACAAGGGTGTCCAGCCTTGATTTAAAAGCTGCAGGGAACAGCAAAACTAGCTCGTGTTGATGGTAACCTTGACCGGTTAACAATTTTCACTGTTACTCGCAGTGAATGCGCCCAGCTTCCACCCACTAGCT
Source organism: Aquila chrysaetos chrysaetos (assembly GCF_900496995.4). NCBI lineage: Eukaryota > Metazoa > Chordata > Aves > Accipitriformes > Accipitridae > Aquila > Aquila chrysaetos. The sequence goes on from NC_044013.1 coordinate 36,438,403, forward strand.
CCTACGCTACTCTGCCTTCTCAGCCTGAGCAACTTGAACCTGTTGCCAGCAACCCACGAGACCTTGGCTCCCTTGGTCTCCTCTCAGAGACAGCCACTCTTCCTCCAGGGAGTGCTTTTTTAAATGCTTCTGTCTGTTCTGCAGCAATTGTGGGGCTGGGTGAAGATTTTTCACTTCTTTGGTGCTCTGATATTAACCACATTTTTTACAATGACTCCTTAGTTTGCTGCCCCAGTTTCCAGTATATGCCAGTGGCCTTCTGTCCAGATCACTTAGTCAACATAGGATGGTGTAGCAGGATCAGGTGTGTTCCGTCTGTAAGCATATTTCATATTCACTGCTCATAAACCTGTTGAACACTATCTCCATTGAGCCTTGGATTCACCATTGAAAAAGCCATGATATAGTTCCAGTCTGTAACAAGTGGCTAGTTCTAAATTGGGGTAATCATTCAGTTAATAAACACTCATTAAAGGTTAGATTAAACTATTTCTTCCTTTGTTGATCTGTCATTGTTTCTTATTTAGTAGCTGCATTCAGGAATATTCACACATGATTGCTTATGATGTTTCAATTGCCTTTGAAATGTTTTACAGCTTAGGTTGAAACCTGGGTAAAGTGATGCGCGTGGTGATCCTGAAAAACAATGCATCTAATTGGTATCTGGCTGCTTAACAGTGATGCAGGGTTATCTTTTCTTCTTTTTGACCATTTAATTGCTGGTAATAGTCAATTGGTTTTCTGCTTGCTGAGACTGAAGTCCTTCATCTTGTTAGGAGCAATGAGAAATCACCAGGAAAAAGCTCTGCTGTTAATATCCAAGGAATATGGCTAACCAACTGCTATTAATCTTAATGCAAACCAACATTCAGACTTAAATTGTATCATCCTTAATGGAGTGATGCAGTTAAAGCAAGCATCAAGTGGCCCCAGGGCAAAGATGTTTTGGTTTCATTGAACTTTTTTTGATCTGGCAAGGGACAAGTCTTTGGTTTGATAATTTTGAGTCCTACAGAAAGTGATGCTGCCAGCAAACCTCGAGGGGTGGATGAGGTTGTGCATGTGTGTGCGTTACGAATGGCTTGTGTGACCTTGGGGAAGGGAGACAGCTGGCCTTTGCATAAAGCGCTCCACAGCACCTGAGGAGTTCTCCCATGGCTGGATCAGGATTTCTGCTGTCTCGGGCCCTTCCCCTTGCTCTGCATGGAGGCTATCTCAGCAGCAGCAGCAGAAGTGACAGTTTCACGTGGTTCATCATAGTCACTGTCAAGCAGGGGTCTTTCTAGCCTTGATGCTTTGATGAAGGGACTTGGCATTCACCGTTTTGCTCAAAACAGCTTGTCTGATGTTCCTAGTGCAAACAGGAACCCTTCTCCCTGCAGGAGGGTAATAACTAACTAGAGAAACAAGGGATCCCTCTGAGCAGCCCTGACTGCACTGGAGAAAGAAAATCAATCTGTGAAAATCCCAGCTGAAGCATGGAAAAGAGGATCTAAATTTAGCTGCAGCCTGCCTGGGGCTCCTGAGGTTTGTGACTGCTGGGGCAGTTGCTCGCAGCATTGTGTAGCTTAGAAGTTGAATCTGCATCCAAAGGCTGCAGGCAACACAGGAGAGCACACACTTGCTCTGTTGTATTTCCAGGTACCTCTCTTAAGTCTTTGGGGCTCGTGGATTCACGTGGTGCATTTGGTGTTATTTAAAAAAAAAAAAAAAGCCGTTCTACATACATGGGAAGAGCAAGAGTCTGTGCCCCACAGGGCTTGCAGTCTGCACAGGAAAGTCAAACAAGGGCCTGGATGAACAAAGCTCTTCTTATCCTTGCTTCACAGCTGGGTAACTGGAGTTTGGTGAGATGAAGTGATTTGCCTGTAGTTGTATGGGAAGTGGGGAGGCTGGGTACAGAGCTGGGTTCTCAGGGAATCTGAGTTCAAAACCAGTTTCTTTCTCTAACTCCAGACAAACCAGGTGATTTTTCAGTGACCTGTTGTTTTGCCCTTGGCATTCCCCAGCAAAAGAATCAGCAGGTTAGCATCTGCACTGAAAACAGATGCAGTACAGCCACTGCTTGTGACTGAGAAATGTTGGGTCTTTTTAAGAAAAAAAATAAAATCCACACTTCATTTAGACACTGCTTGTTACCTTTTCTTGACAATTTGTAGATGCCACATTTAGGCCTGGAAGCAAACTAGAAACTATCATATGTCTCAAAACTGCAAATTATAGGAGAATATGCTTACTGTGGCTGATAAAAGCTTACATGGACTCACATTTTTGAAAGCCAGCAGCGCTGAAAATTGAATTCCTGGAGAAGAGAAACCAGGTAGTTGTGACCAGAGGAAATTGCTACTGCTCGGTGAAGATGGAATGGCTACCGCTGTAAAAGTGTAACCCTAGATTTGGTGGGATCAGTGCCAAAACCAATACATTGCTCCCAGCTCTATGACCAAACTCCTGCATATTTTGTTCAGTGAGTGCAGCAGTTGCATGATGCAAAGCAGTCATACCCTCAATACTCATAGAGTGGTGGAAAGGACTGCTAAATGAATGAGAGGCAGAAATGAAAGAACTTTGAGAGATCTACTTGCCTATTAAATGTTCTCTGGAAGGGGTCATTGTTAATGTTGCTGCTTCCCATCTAAACAGAAACACACAGCCTCCTTGACAGGGAATTTAGCAGAAGCTGAAGGGATTACTGGGTGTTACAGTATCTTGCTTCTAAAAAGTTAATGTATTAGTAACGTGTGAGTCTAGACACGTATTGCAAGACTGATTTAGGATCTTAAAGAGGATTCTGCCTTTCATTCTGGCTTTTATTAAAAGCTTTGTAGTACATCTTTAAAGAGCCACTAAAGCCACACTGAAAACATAAAGGGGAAAAGAATAGAAGCAAAAAGGTTTTAAAGGGATTTCTTCCCCCATTTTCTCTCTTGCCCCTACCCAGAGTTTAAGCTATTTGCATAAAACCAGGATGTTCATTTTTTTCCTCTAAAAATACAACTACTCTTCCTCTTTACTTTCTTCCTCTGAAAGCTGTGGGCCAGTGTGTAAGACTAACGTCAGACTGTGGAGGAGCAGAATGCCTCAGATTTGGAAGTTCATCCAAACTTCATCTAACTGCAGACTGGTTGAGGTAGGAGCAAGCATAATTACACTGCTGGTGGCATTTGGGACAGAGTAACTGGTCCTCAGTAGGAGTTGGAGTAGCTTCAAAGAAATTAGGAAAAAGATGATGGACAAAGGAGCTATGTAGATTTATGGAGAATGTGGATATTACTGTGGGTTGATATGCATATGCCTATATGAACATATTGGTTTCTGTAAAACCTTGGAGAACATAGTAGTTTGTATGGGCAGATTCTGCTGAGTTCCTGCTGTATTTCACTTCTAATTTGGGAAAGAAAAATAGCATGGCACGCTGCTTTTGGGATACTTAAAGTCTCCTTCTGCAGGGAACCGTCCTGAGCTTGCTGTGTGATGGAAGAACATCCACTGTTCACTTTTACTTTATTTTTTCTCCAAGTCTCTAGCTTCTTAGGTCCTTTCAACTCACAGGCACCCAAAACACTCTAAGTAGGACTGCCTGACTTCAGGTGAGGAGGGAACAGCAGGAACAGATGCATGCCTTAGCACCAGAGGCTGGTTTCCATGCCAATACAGCCTGATGACAAAGAACAAGGAGGCAAACACTGCTGACAAAGGGTGTGGGAGCTGGTGTCTGAAAGTTTCCCGAGGCTTTGGTGATTCTGTAACAGGTGGCAGCCAAATGGAGCTGCTTTATAATCAGAAGGGATTTTTTTTTTAAATACAGCCTAAGTCACTGAACAAAGCAGGGAGAAGTTCCTAACAGCATCTGGTGGAATGCAAATGCACTGCTGTTATCAGGCACATTATAGCCAGCTCACCTGCCCTCAAAGAGGAGGAAGGCTGCACCACAATTAGCATATAGATAAGGTCAGATTGTGTTCCTCTGTAGGCATTAAGGTGGGTTTATTATCCTGTTTGTTCTTAGCAAAGCTGTTCACCCCATTACCCCACTCCGACCAGCTCCTGACAACCCAGTTTGTCCTTGGCTGGAGAAGAAATCTCATAGAAGCTCTAACATGTAGGTAACATGCAGCTCAAACTGCCTAGCATCCTGCTGTGCCTCTCCACTTTGGCTCTCAGGAGAAATACGGTAAGAGGCCCTGGAGCTTGTGGTTCAGCTCTGGACCTCAGCCACACCAGGGAGCTGTAGCGATGCGTAACTAGGGTTAGTGAGCTGTGATTTGCAGAGAGGGAAACTGAGGCGCAGTGTGAAATAAAAAGTGGCTGGGTTGGAAGAGTAGAAGCAGGACTGACACCCGCCTTTTGATGCAGAGAAGCTGGTCCTTACTTTCACTGTGGAAAACTTCCTTTACTGAATGCCAGTTGGGGGCCATGCAACCGCAGGGTCTGTCTTCTTTCTTCATTCATGCCTCAGTAGATCTGTACTAGCTCTGGTGACTTTGAAATTACTCTGACTTCACATCGGCAGAATCAGGCCTAGTGTGTGGCGCAGGATAAAATGCTAGTGAGTGAAGGTTTTATGTTGTTTGACCCTCTGAAGGGGGTCTAGGAGCCAGCTGGATCAGATGGGAACAGGTCTGCTAAAAGCTAGTTAAAAGACTTCGAGTGGTTTTCTGTCTCGCTTTCTCTTTGGAACAATCACCGAGCCATATCAAAATGCTCTGCCACAGCATTTCAGAGCGTTTAGTGTTCAGAAATTACAGGTGACTGTGCTTTGCTCTAAAAAATGCAGTAGGTGGGTCTTCCCCCCGCCCCCCCCAATTATTTATAATGAAAGGTAGTTTGAAGCCAAACCTCAAAGTTCCCAGATTTGTTTTGATTTTTACAAAACGCTTCCAATCAGCAGACTTCTCTTAAAACATGGAATTTTTATCAAAATCAAGTTGGTTTGTTTTGATGGAATACCATTTTCTGTCAGAAAAGGTGTTGTAGGGAAATTTAACTATAGCTAACACAACAGAAGCACTCACAGACACAGCAGGATTAGAACAAAAATGTATAGAATGAGAGGAAATGCATTCAGATCCTCCTGCTGATGGCTACTAAACCTTTTGAATAGACTTTGTGGCCCTCTAATTCACACCCTTCAAATGCTCTACCTGCAGCAAAGTACATACCAGTACAGCATCTCTGTATCCCGCTAGCACCAGGGAGCGCCTGGTGTTAGAGTGAAATAAAACTGTGCCTGCAAAGTGTCTGGTCTTTTTAATAAAATACGGGCTTTCATTTTAGCAAGTGATCTCAGCACAAAGTGCTAAGTGTTGTAAACAGTTTTCAGTAAGACATTTCAGGTGCTGAAAACTAACTACTTAGGTAGCTGCAGTTGATAAAACGCAAACGTAAAAACAGAAGCCTTCTCACTGAGCTCAGTAAAGGCAATATTCTGCTTTCCATGGAGTTTTCTGCTCAAATCCTTCTGGCTGACCACAATCAGCTGTGTGACTGGTGACTTCAGCTCATAATCTGTGAGTTATGTCTGTAAGTTAACAGCCGTCTTTTGAGCATTCAGTCCTAGGCATGGGGTCTCTTTGCTTAGCCCTCTTTGTCAGCAGTCTGAGCTTCGATGAATTTCTTCTGTTCATCGTGGAGTAACATGAGTTTGTTCCGTGTTTGCCATGGACTAGGAGCGTTTCTGTAGATGATTAGTGTGGCTTGGATAATGCAGGATAACCAACTGGTTAAGTTTCCACAGCTTGCATGTCTAAACCCCACAGTATAACACTTCAATGTATTTAATTTTCCAGACCTTTAAATGGAGGAGATTCATTTCTGTTCCTTCATGGACAGCTGTAGCACTGTACACTGGCTTCTATTCTCTCTTTTCTCTTATTGAAACAGTGTGTAATATAGAGGAAAAAAGCAGGGACTGACCTAGGACTAGCTGTTCTGGCTGCAGCAGGTATTTGCTATACAGCTATAGTGTACGATTTGGGCTGTTGATAAGAAGCAACAACCACTGTTGCTCTTAATTTCACTGTATGGCCAGTTTCCGAAAGTGTTAATCCTTGAATGCTAAGGTCAAATGGGTGACTGAAAGACAGCAGGGCATGTTCAGAGAAGAAGCTGGATTTTCATAGTAAATTTGTGGTTGTTCTTGTTCACATATGGTCTCATGGGACTGGCTGGGGCAGGGTAGGTGCTCAGGATCTTGCACCTTTCATTTATGTGCTGAAAGTGGGAAGCTCAGAAGGGCAACAGAGGTTATGATCATGGTCATATGAGCAGGTTCACTTGTGGCAAATCAAGCTACCCTGAATTTTTAAAAAGCAATAGCTGGAACATAGAGTCCAGCTACTTTAACCAAGGGAACCCCACAATTGCATTCACAGCTAGTTAAATTCAGAGCATACTTTGAAACATGGGGCCAAGCTGCCGTAGAGCAATTTTACTCCAGATTTATGCCTTAAATTTGCTTCGCCCCCTTGTACTGCTCCTGGCCAAAGAGGTGGATGCAGCACAACTGCCAGGGCCTCTGCAGTGGTGACACTGATGTTCTGCTGGGAGTTGTTCTGTACAAACCACTTAAGGTCTCCCATCCTCCTGATCTCCTGGGTTGTGCTAGCCACAAATAGACAGAGATCCCAGCTAGGCATGAGTGACTTGGCTCAGCAGATTTTAGGGGCTCTCTTGCAATTAGGTGCAAGGCAGAGCAGAACATGGGCTTGGAGACAGTTGTTCTCTGGGTGACAGGAGCACTGGGGCTCTCAGATGCTTTTCTTGACTGCTGTTTGCTACCATCCTCACCTAATAGTAATGCCACTACCTCCTGTTCTCTCTGTCTGTTTGGCATATCTGCCAGCTTTTTCCTTTCAGGCTTGAAGTGCAACAGAGACAGGGTTGTCCTGTTGGACTTGCAGTGCCCGGGAAGCTTCAGATATACAGGGAAACATCAATTGAAAAGAGGTGATGGCAGGTTCAAACTGAGCAAAAGGAAATACTTCTTAGGCAACATGTATTTTAAGCTGTGGTACTCCTTGCCATCAGGACATTGTGGTGCAAAAAAGCCTATGTGGATTTGAGGAGGGATTGGACATAGTCAAGGAACAAAGATCTCACCGGGAAAGATCCTGTGTAACAGATCTCTAGGAGCAGGGGAAATACTCTGGGGAAGGGTTGCTATGTGTTTGTCCTGTTGTACTGCTGTTTCTTGGATATCTGTTATTAGGCATTGAATAGAGGGCTGGCTTGATCTGTGGTCTGGCCAGTTGCTTCACTCCTGTGCTGTGAGACCCCCAGACTGCCATCTTTCCAGTGATCAGAATTCAGTAATGTCTCCATTCCTTGCTTGTTTCTGCAGGTTGCCTCTGGGTCCTTTCCAGACATCACCTTCCACCTAATGAGAACAAAGGCTTACTTGTCCTGTCCCTTGGAAGTGACAAGGCTGAGAGGCTGCCCTGAAACACATCCCTGGGCGACATGCTGTGAGGGCACAGCCAGAGAGTGGGACTGAAGTGGTTAAACAGCAGAAGTTTCTGCCAGGCAGTGGGTAAAACGTGGCTGATTCTCACCCTAGAGTTGAAGTGCTAAAACTACCCGCAAATACTTCAATAAATAGCAAGCTCATAAATAACTCGCAACATTGCACTTCATAATAAACCAGTGACAAATGTTACATCTTTCTACAACGTGGATTAATGGTAATGGGGGTGGGAAGAAGGAGTGTTGTCTGTGAGGTGGTATTAAAAATCACTTACATTTCACAGGTTCCCATAAAAGGGAGACTTGTGCAAAATAATTAATCATGCATTATAAATGCAGCTTTTATTAAAGACAAGCAAAAGCATAAATACAGCCAAGCCCTTAAGCACTTGTTCTTTGCAATGGTTAGAAAGTGTTTGGAAATATGAGCCAACACTTGGGATCCAGTTTAGCACTGTTGTTGGTGCTGGAAGAAAAGCTGGGATGCAGAGGTGGCTTTGCTGCTTTATTCTTGTCCTTCTTACAGTCTGGCATGGACTGCACTGGATAGCCAGATTTTCCTATGCCTTGCAGTACTTGAGGTCTAGGAACAGCCCAGCTAGATCCTTCCAAGGTCTTGTTCTGGAGATCACCTCTGCAGAGCACTGTTACACAGCTGTCTATGCTGCCCCTGTGCTGGCTGGAGATTCCCCCAGTCATAGAAGACTAAAACCTTTGCCAAAGCCAATTCAAAATAACCCACAGAGTGTTCCACCAAAGCAACAGAGAGCGTTAAGAGGAGGAGAGGGAGCTGGTTTCCCTAAATGCTCCCTGTGGAGAGCTGTCACAGCAGTTTCCCCATTGCATTAGGAAAGATGAGTTTGTTGATTAGAGTTATGGTGCTATTCTGCTCTCCCAAATCCTGCACCTGAGGAATGGAAACTTTGGGGGGGTGTTTTTTATTCCTCTTGGGTTAGATCTGCTCTTTCAAGTTGAGTCTAAGCTTTGAAAGAGGGAAGGTGGTAGAACTAGAAGGTGATGCAAGAAGAATATTAAGGGGAAGGGGGATTTTATGACAGCACAGTAAGAGAGATGATTTATTTTGTCCTTCAAGCACTTTATTTCGAAGGCTGCTAAAGCCCATTAAAACTTCTGTCTGAAGCTATGGTGAGATTCACTCCCTGGAAAGGACAGAGGTTTTACCATGGGGAGCCAGAAGTGGTGATGGCTCTGATTTCATTAGCAGAGCAGTTATCTGAGCTAAAAGGGTTTCTGCTAAATTAGCAGGGGCTCTTGTTGCAATTAAAGAGCTACTGTTTTGTAACCAAAGTCACTGTCATTTGTTCGATTTTTGACAGTGAGCCAGAAGACCATATTCAGAATCACAGAGCTGTCAAACAGCAGGTACCAAAGGGATTTCAGGAGATCATCATATTCGCAAATCCTCCCCAGCTCCACCTGTGCTAGTCCTTTCCTTGGACTTCTCTAATGTTCAGCACCCCAAGGTTCAATGTCTAAGGTTCAATACCAGACATATCCAACCTACAGAGTGCATATGGTGCAGTGTTAGGATGCAGTGTATAAGCAAGACCATTTCTTGCATGTACAAAGCAGAGTGTGTTTTCTTGCTTGTGCAATGCAGTGTTTCTTCATGTGCGAGTTGGGAATTAGTTACCATGCTAGCTCTTCTGTGTGACTTGCAGCCTCTGAATTGTTTCTTACGGCCCTGAGCTCTCATGGTCCAGGACTGTATGGAGACATACATGATGGAATAAATACTAGGTAAGTCTTGCAAGAACCCCTTTATGCACTGTGGTGTCAGCCCAGAAAATATTGTATATTCTGGAAAAGCATAAATCCTGGCGTTAGAATCCTCCCATTCTGCTCAGATTCGTTCTTTTGGCTGCCAGGTCATGGTTCCTCTAACTGCAGAGCCTGTGGCTGCAGTTCTTCTCTGGAGACCAGCCAAGGATGCTGCTAACTCTCACCATTGCTGTGTTCCTGTGTCTGCTGACTGCTTTGAGGTACGCGGGGACCTTCCAGGACCATTTTGACACAGCAGCTGTCCTGAGCTGTCACACAGGCTATTAAATATTTAATTCATCCATGACTTGAGGACCAGCCGTGATCAAAGGGACAAAGTAGCTGCTGTTCAGTAATGCTTGTTAATCAGAGCAGTTATGATGAACAGCTCTGACAAGATCTTGAGAGTATTTTTAAAATTTCCATTGGGGTGCTTGGATCTGTCACCCTGGAAAGAGGATACCTGTCAGCTCATAGCTGAGCAGAGTGTCCTCCTCTTTCTCTGAGTCCTTAAAGACCAGATCTCATCTGGCCTAACAGTGGGCTGCCACATATATCATGTCTGGCTACTGGAACTGGAGCTAAGCTTTGAAAAATGGATAATCTTTGAATGATTCTGGTGAAGAGGGATTGACAAGAAATTCCTGCATCACCCAAGCCTAAACTTGAAGGTTACCCCTTTCATTTGGAGACAAGCCATGATCTGGAATGAAAACACAACTCATGCTCTTTGCTATCACTTAATGTTCAAGTAAAATGAATTTTCAGCAGCTTGTGAAACTGGATATTAAATCTTCCTGTTGTTCTCACTAAATCTCTTCTCTGCATCTTATCTGTGCCCTTGGATCTGCAGTCGAATCTCAACTGTCCCACGTCTTTCTTCCCCTTCAATCTGAAAACTGGCTTCTCTGTTCATACTGGACTATCTCCAAACATCGCCACTGCCTGAAGGGTCCCCAGGCTCCAGCATCAAATCCAGCTCTAATTGCTTTTTCCTGGTCTTCATCACCCTGGAATGACAGAGGTCCAAAATGCCTTCCTGCCCATCTGTTTTCTCCAGCCCCTGGATGAAGCTCTCTTCTTTGTCACAGCACTGTTTGACATGTGTAAGGCTATGAGTGTCTGAATGGAATACAAGTCACTGAAGTTACAGCATCTGGGACACACAGGGGAAGAGCAGGAATGGTGCAGAAATCCCTCGTTCTCAATCTCTCTAGGTGGTGAGAGATCTTACAGCTGTCACCTCTTTTATTTCTTGCCCTAAATGATGACTAGGCTTCTCTTGCCTGTCAAGTTGCTTTGCCAACGTTGTAAATACTTTCCATTACCCATTCAAACACCATTCAGCCAGCTGTTTCTTGTATCTCTCTTGCTTATAAATCCTACCCTTAGTTCATATATTTATTTAGGGCAATTAGTTCTACAACTCCGAACACTGCTTCCTAGGGCAGCCTGAGTTAGCAGTGCTTTTCATTCTCTTTCCTCTTTCTTTTCTTTTTGCATTCCCTCTCCATGCTGTCTTGCCCAATTTTCTTTCTGCCCTATTTTACTGCTGCTAAATTCAGAATCCTCTTTTTCCTACACCCTCAATTTCTCACTGAAATGCTGCCTCTGCTCCCCAGTGCACCTTGAACCCTAGACGTTGGCTAGCCTGTTTGCTTGTGGGTAACCTGCCCCCCAAAAACAGAGCCTGATGAATCCAAACCATCCCCTTTTCCTTGCTAACGTGCTGTGTGTCCCCAGACCTCCGCACTGCCTGGTCTCCAGCTTCCTTTGTGAGCGCCTTGTGCATTTCAGTTCCAAAAAGCCTTATGCCCACAAGGAGCAGAGGCTCCCAGTTTGGCTGTTGTCCTTTATACCTCTGGATCTTTTCCAGGTCCTGGAACACCGTTCCATAGGTTTCTAATTAAAATCTTCAAAGAAGCAGAGAGGAGCTACAGGGAGCTGAGAACAGCTGAGTGAACTCTGGACTCCTATTCCCTGATGCCTTCTTTGTCCTTAGCTTCTGTGGGCTGGGGTGTTTGCTAGATAGTCGGTTCTGATCACAGGAAGAACATTTTATACAACCACTGCTATTAGCGATAATGAGAATAAATGATACAATAATGAAATCTTATTATACACTTTTCAATGAGGGCCTTTCATCTGAAAGATTTCAAAGTGCTTTACAGGCTACTGAACATAGAAATCATTTTACTCACTAGGGAAATTCAGCCAGTGTAGGAACAGTATGTGGGGAACTGTAGGAAAACATACATTGAGCACGTGGGACAGTTCAGTAGGGGGAGCAAACATACTGGATTCAAACGAAATTGCTGCCTAAGTTTAGGGGGAGAAGCAGGCTAGAATGCCTTTTACATGGAGCATTAAGCAGCTACCCCTTGGCTAATACCTGTTGTTGGAGTGAGACAGATGTGAGCTTTTTTGATCAAGGCTGGTACTTTCTTAAAGGAGGTAAAATGCTTGACTGTCATTTAATTCTGGTTCCTAACTCCCTTTGTTTCCTTTGAAGATGCCAGCCCACCCCGGTTTCACATTCCGTAGGGAGAAGGAACTTTCTGCAGGTGTGATTGCCTTTTTAACCCTGCCTGCAATGGGGATTCAGGGCTGGCTCAGAGAGAAGAGCATTACTCCCTGGAAAGCCAAGTCACAAGTATTTCTCTTCCTCCTCTACTGTGGATTTTGTTTTCCCTTGTGATCTCCCATCCAAGTACTGACCAATGCTTGACCCTGCTTAGTTTATGAGAGGTCGACAAGATGAAAATCCATAGCAGAAAATTTCCTGAGCATATTTATCTTTTGTAAAGGGGAAAAAAATCAACACAAACCCCTAACCTCTAAAGACACGAGCTGCCTCCTGCTTATTAAATGGTCCTTGTTTCTGTTTATAGAAGTAGATTGAATAGGGCTGGCCCTGGTGCTCCCTGCAAACGGGAGCTGTGTGCATTCCCCAGTGATATATGAGGTTAATAATATTCGCAGTACAAGCATTATGCAAAGCAGGACATCCATTCTGCTGGTTGGCAACCAAGGAGCAGTAGGCAAAGGCGACAACGCAATCAATCTCCAAGCTCTCCGCACTCCATTGCTGCCTGGGCTGACACCGGGCCTGCTGAACACTGGAGTGTGGCTGAGCACACTAGCTGTCTCCCCAGGCTCTGTGCTTGTGTTGAAAGCTGGATCTGTCACTGGGAACCCAGTATCTTGAGCTCTTTGGGTTGCAAACAGTTGGTTTTGGTGAAAAGATGGGACTGCTAATAATGCATGAACCTCTTGCAAAACCAGTTGCATTGAGGGGCTGGGTGCGAGGCCTTTGGAAGGAGGAGGGAAGGGAATTCCCTGTCTTTGCTGCTTTGACAGTCTGAAGAAGAACATAACGGTCTCTCCAGGCCTCTATAAAAGCCTTGAAAGTCCAGAGAGAAACAAAAGCGGGTATTTGAGGCCCAGTCTGTGATGCCTCATGGTGGACATGGTTGGGCTGTGAGAGCTCATAGCCTGGAGGAGATCGCAGAGGGAGCAGCATTTGCAGACAAATTGAGTACGACCTTTCCTGACACACCAGAGGATTGAAAACTCCATCATGGATCGACTCATTCCCCAGGAAAAACACCGTTGGTCTTACAGGACTCTGGCAGCAGGTGACAATATGAACGACAGGAAGAGGGCACATAAGGGCAATGTGGCAGCTCTGTCAACAGAGGTATTTAAGAACAGATTAGACAGTTCTGACAAATGTGTGAGGTGTTAGACTCCTGCCTTGGAGCAAGTGGAATGGACAAGATGTCTCTCAAGTCTTTCCCAGCCCTGCCTGATACTGCCTGTGATCAACGCTGCAGGAGTGGGCACTTAAACACCAAGGCCCTTACTCATCCTGCTGGAGAGCAGGATTCATCCGGGGCAATAAATTATTTAAGGTAATTTGTCTGCCCAGAGAGACCGGAGCCCAGCTCCGTGTACTGATGGCTGTCTGAGGGTGATCCCACATCCACTGAGAGGATGTGAACTGCTCTGCAGGCTATTTTGGAGGCAGAGGTGAGTGAGGAGCTGCTGAAGCTATTATATGAGCTGTTTGGAACTGCCACCTGCTTTCAGAGAGCCAAGTTTGAACCTGTGATTCAGAGCAGGGACCGGTTACACACAGACCTCCTTTCCTTTTCTCCACAGAGGCTGTGGTGGGAAGAGCTGGCAGTACAGATAATTAACAGCAACAGTTGTTGGGGAGGAGAAGTATTTGGGTATTTGGAAAGTATTTGAGTCAGGGATCACTCTGAGGAGTTCCTGCCTTTAAATAGCCAAGGGCAAGAGGGAAAAGGAGCCATGAGAAGCTATCACGAAAATGATGTCTTGACCAAAATTCGTCTAGGATCAGTGCTGGGCTATCTGAGGGAGCAGTTATTTGTGTTAGGAGTCAGGAGAGTTGTAAACAAGCAAAGATGAGTTTAAGAAACCCGAAGGCATCCTGTCTGGATTTTCTGGCAGCTGTTCCAGGAGTGGGGATCATCAGCAGCCCATTTCCACCACACTTAGAGGACTGTAGCATTTCCAAGCCCTTTATTCCTGTGGTGAATCTCAGAGAAATCGGCCAGGAGATTCAAGAGTTATTAGGAGGAAATGACTAATGCAGAGCAATAACAGGCCTTTTTTTTTTTTTCCTTAGGAAATCTAGGCTAAAAAGAAGCTTGAATAAATGCATGCAGTACATTATTTACTGTAAGCTATTCACCTACCTCAACTTTAAACTAACTAGTTGAATGACTTGCTTGTGCTTAAAATAAATGTTTATTTTAACCTAAGCACACTGTAGAAAGCCTCAAACCCCCAGTGCTGCTATCGGCTAAATATATTTTCTCAGTGTATATACAAGGCTCTAATTAAGGATTTGTCAGACATTCCATTATATGTCTCTCATCTCCATCTCTTAATATTTATCACCCATTTTCACATCACTCCAGCCTTACTCTGGGCAATCACTCAGACCTGGCATGATATTTCCCCCTGAAATGGATTTAATCCACCAATGATGGTTTCAAACCTTCAGAGCATCAGTAAAGGTTGTTTCCAGTTGGCTTTAAAACGGCTCTTCAGCCGTCAGCTGCCCACCGCCTGCCCCTGCCACATGCAGTTTGTTGTGGGCTGGGCTTGTTTCCCAGCTTGGGGTCTCTCATTTGGCTCCGGCCAAGCAGGGACCGGAGGGAGTGCTTCCCATCACATCCTCACCCACTGTGCCTACGCAAGGGTGGTCTTGGGATGGAGCCCTTGCTGATAGAGGTGGTCTGTCATGTCTTGGCCCCAGTGTTGGCCACAAGTGTTTATCCAATTGCAGCCACAGTTGGGTCCATGTTGACTGGAGCCAGTTTCCATCAACAGAAGAGCAGTGTCTCCATAATAATGTTCGTGGCCAGTGCTGGCTTGGGTTTCTTAGGATAAACCTGGCTTCCTGTAACTCTCCTGCTATGGTCCAAGGTCTTGAATGTCCGTCAGGCTGGTGTAAGGACTGCAGTTTGTCTGTGGTTGGTATAAAGGACTCCCTGTGAGTTGTGTGAGGGTGACTCCACTCCACGACTGCATTCACCCCTCTCTGGGCTCCCTTGGACCTGTGTATTGTACCAAGCGAGTGGCTCATCCTTGTATCTTGGATCTTGCAAAGTAGGATGCCAGTGAGACATCACTGTCTGGGCTCTGAAACGCTGTAGTGGGACTCAGAAATGCCATTTCTAGTTCTGCTGCTCACCTGCCAGCTCCTCTCCTCAGGGAGGAAATGGTGATTAGCATATCTCATGGCCTATATTTTCATACCAGACTTTATAGTTCATACTTACTGGGGCTTATAGGTGCTCCAGATGACAGCAGAGAGGCGCCAGTGTCCTGGGGATTGGTGGCAGCAAGGACCCCCCAGTCTAGCTGGGGTTGTTTTGCTTTCCTTGGGAGTTGGGGGCATAGGGCAGGAGGTGGCAGGAAAGGAGACTTCAGAGAGCAAAGAGCAGGGTAATCTGTGGGCATCAGTATGTAAGCGTGCTGTGTCGACTATGCTAATTCATTTTGGCTGAATGAGAAGCATTTATTATATGTCAGGGGGAGTGTGATGAATGGGAAGTCAGGTTTTCCCCCGTATTATTTCAGCTCTCTGGTCTGTGGGTGATTTATTCAGTAGCATTTATGGTGTTACTAGTCTAAAACCAAAGGGGAAATTTATTCAACCCTTTCCTGCCTTTCTTTTTTTTTCCCCTTTCTGTTTTATTATATTTCTGCTTCTTTTTTTTTTTTCCCCTCTGGTTTAAAGTCTTCCTTGCTTTTTGGGTAGATGGATTACATTCCTGCACCAGGCAGCTTGCTTTTCTGCTATTCAGCTCTCCCAAACAAGGGCAGCTTTTCCAGGGACTTCAAATGGTCAGCTTGGGTGATGGGCTCTTTCAAAAGTCCCATGTGTCACCAGAGGAGCTGCTATGCATCAAGCTTTTCTGGAAGGCTGGCCCTGGTGGTGCGTGGCTGAGCTTTTAAAAATGAAACCATATGCTCTTTGAAAATAAAACAAATACTCTAGCATTTGTTGTATAAAATCTGATCACGAAGCAGATGGGACAGTTTGGGGCAATTGGCTTGCCCCTGTGTTTTGTGTTTTAATCTCATTTGACAGGAAAAAACCACTTCCAGTATCTTAAAATAAAAATTAGTGTTTAACCACAGACCTGTGTACGGGGAGGCTGGAAAGGCTCAGGAGATTTTAGGTGCCTTTTCCCCTTACTGTTCAGAGATCACTGCACATTGCAGGACCTGCTTGTATTTGCAAGCTAGTGTAAAGCAGCATGCAAATCAGTGCAGCTCCTCCAATTTAATCCCAAATGAAGGTCGAAACCTTTATCTATAGGGCTGCAAACCACACCGGCATTCTTTGTGTCCCTCAGGCACAGCAGCCTCTGAACATGCCCACTGAATCAAATCATGGAGTGATGCAACACCCATTTACTGCACTGATATCAAAGTCTCTTTCTATCTACAGAAAACCTGCTTCCCTTCATGCATAGCCTATAGGGAACCATCATTCATGTCTTGCAGTTTATAAATTGTGCATGCTGGATTCGATCTTCTGGTGTAATTGTACTTGGTTTAGTGTAGCTGCCCAAGAGACAGCAGTGGAGAATCAGACCCTATTCTGGGACCAGTAACCCCCACTGTCTCTGGGGGTACTGGCAGGCTGTGTGGGTAGCACTAGCTAGTCGCACTGAGACACGATTCTTATGCTTTTGAGTCAGAGCACACAGAAACTTGTTGAAGGAAGTTTGCTGCTAGTAATAGGTTGGTTTTAAGTGGCACATAAACCTGCCGGCTCTTTATGGAGGCTGTCGGGCAATAAGGACATGGGGAATTATGACAGTGGAGGCATCGTACGATCGTGCTTTGCAGATGATGTCTCACAGGGGATGTGCTATTTATTTATCTAAAGGAGCAGGTTTGCAGTGCTTTTTCAGAAGAACGGCTTCCAGGCCAGGATGTCTCAGTGCCTGCATCTACTTCTTCATATTAGCTTTGACAGGCTCTAAATCTGGGGCAAAGAGGGGTTGGAGGGGCAAGGGAGCACCCCCGGAATGCTCAGAAGGATGTTGAGAGGAGCAATTTTTCGCTGGAGACCTATGGTATTTCGCAAAGAAAGCTGGGCTGCTTTTGCTGAGCACTGCATTTTTTTTGTCGCTATTGTTGTTTACAAACTGAGCCGTTCATTTAGGAGCAAAACGTTTAATTGCAATTGGCTTTTCTCACTCTTGTACAGTCTTGTACCAGCCAGGGAAGGAGGGGAGAGGATGAGAGGCTGTTAAAAAAGAAAAAAATTAGTTTCCGTCTGGCTTTAACAATTGCGAGGGACTTTTACTGCCGCTGCAGCAGGAGACAGTTTCTTTCCTCACGTCTGTCCTGAGCTTGGCTGTGGTGTGGCTCTGCCTTGTTGAGCAGCTGCGGTTGTCCCCCTCGGAGACTGCAGCAGCGAGCAGATTCCTGCCTGCAGCAAGGGGGCCAGGACTGGGGTGGACACAAGGGTGGCACTGGCCCTGTGAACGTGCAGGGCCTCTGTGCTGCCCTGCAATGCTGGCACAGCCGGGCAGTGGCCGAAGCCTTACCCATTTTAGGGGACTTGCCTTTAATTGTAATTGCCAGACCCCTGTGGTGCTTGTAAAGAAAAATCTCCATCCAAACTGGCAAGGCTGATTCTCATTTCCTACCGGATGGTGTGTCTGCTTTCATAGCTTTTGTCTTGGAAAAAATCATCCTTTTGTGTTCCCGAGTGGGAGCTGGTGAAACCCATCCAATCTGCCATGCAGTGTGGGTCTGCAAAATAGCTCTGCATTTCTACATGGCATTCTTCTTCCATCTGGAACAGGGCTGCAGATGGGTGGCACATAGAGGGAAGGGGTGTTTGTACCACTTACCATAGGTATTTGACATCCCAGGCTAGAAGGAGAGAGATTTCTTCAGAGAATGATGCAGAGCTCCTAAATTCAGCTCTTGCTGACCAATCTAATGAATTAAAAGGAGCCTAGAGCAAAACCTCACCCTTTTCATGGAAAGTTATGCAGCATGAATACCACTCTGCACTGGCTTTTTCAGGGCAGAACACCCACTGTACATAGGGGATCTAAAAGCATGGATGGAAACCAACTCTATTAACATGACGCAGGATAGATTTCCCATAATATCCTTGTAAGGCAGGAGAATTACCATTCCCCTTCCTTTATTGACGAGGGAAATGGAGGCCCAGAGGAACAGCCTTTCCCAAGTTCTCTGGTGAGAGGTGAGATGTGCTTGGATTGTCTTCCTTCCTTCACTTCTCCCTCGTTATATGCTGCATTTGACCCACAACGATCTGATCTGCCTCCCATCTCCATCTCCTTTGAATTCTGGGTGATGGCTCATCCAAGACTCCCTTCTACCCAGTCCCACAGGCAGAGCCTCTTAGCTATTTCCTTCTAGAAGTTCTTTCTGCACGCCATAGGGGGCTGCAGGGATTTTTGTCCACACAGAACAGCAGGCTCCAGTTCTGCGGGCAGGGACAAGCCGGTCTGCAGTCCCTGCCTGCTGCAGGGAGTCGGCTTTTCTCCTAACGCTTCATTTAAAGCTGCTGCTTTTTAATAGAGATTCAGTACAACCATTTTAAGATGGACACGAAAGAGCAGCGCTGCAGTGCATAAAAGCCAAAGAAGGACAAAGTAACGAGTCAGGATGTGACCAGTTCCTCAAATAGCTCATGTTATTGCTTTGTCTTTCTGTGTTTCTCAAGTGAATAAACCGAGGTCATGATTATAAAAAGAACAAATAAATTAAATCCCAGTATCCTGAAGGCTGCCTATGTGGGTTGGTTCAATTAACTCACTCCAGCGTAAGGGCTGTGTCACCCTTCCCTAGGGGCGCAGGACCTCCAGCGTTAGGCTGATGACTGGCTCCAGAAGTGCAGCAAGTGGAGGGCGATGAAATAGAGGGGACGGTTCCAGGAGAAAGAATTACATACAGGGGGGCAGTGAAATTTCAGTCATCACTGAGATCAGTGATGCTACCTGTTATCCACCTGGCCTGAGAGCTCAGCTGGTGTTCCTCATTGCACACATGACTTGAAGTGGAGGCCAACAAGCCAAGTTTCCACCAAAGCCTGGTCTCTGGCTTTGCTTTTATTTTTGCAATAGGGCTAGGAGGTACTTTAGGAGTCAGACAAAAAACCCAAGGAACAGGCTGTTGTTGGAGCCAAGCAGAGTAAAGCTTTTTGTTTGGGGTGCAAACCAAAAGCCTTTCATTTAAGTCAAAATTGAAAACTGAAAGAACATTTTGCTCCATGTAACTGTCCTTAGGCCATTCAGTAAAACTGAAAATGGCAGCCTCAAAGCGAAGTGCTCAATTGCTCTTAGGAACTGGTGAAATAAAATGGTTTGGCATTTCTGAAACAAAAAGAAAAGAACTTTCCCACATTTGGGAGAGAAATAGTACCCCCCAAAATCTGTCTTTCGACATATTTGCTCTTTTTCCAAAAAATAGGCTCTGTTTTTGCTTTCTGCTTGCTAAGATCTGATTAAAGGCCCTTCATATCCCTCTGTCAGACCATGCAGCGAGACCTAGTGCTCCCTCAGCACCAGGCAGACCTTCGAGAAATTATGTGTCCTCCTGTCCTCAGGTCACTAAAATGCACGATTTCTGGCCTCAGCAGTCAAGATGCAATGAGCTGCTCATGTCCCATTGCAAATCTCCAGGCACCAGGATCTTTAGGCTCCTTCCTGCTGAGTTCATTTGGGTTTCTCCTGGCTGGTATCTGCCAGCTGTGGCCCCAAGGCACATGAGGATAGTACTTGCAATAAACCGCTTCTCAGTATCTCCATAACATGGGAATGCCAAGGAAATGTGGGAATGTGAATCTAGGGAAGATGCACAATGCGGGAGGCCATAGCCTCACATGTGGGACATGTCTCCTCAGCTGCCCCTGGAGTCAGCAGACAAGGGCAAAGGGATGTTTGGCACACAGAGTTGGGCTGTGGAACAGTCTGGACTGGAGGAGGGAAATTCTCTTTTCCGGGCCATGAAACAGCTAAGATTTTTAGAATTCCTGATCTCCCTATAGCTGTAACTATGATATTGTAACAGTTTTTGTAAAAATGAGAGGCAGACAGCCTGGGAGAGTCTGGGGAAGAGGAGCTGTGACATGGAGGAGAGGGAAGGGTCTTAAATCCCTCTTTAGCTTTTCTACCTGTGAGGGAGAAGGCAAATGTCCTCATTACAGGATTGCTGACTATGCTAGAGCCTCATCTTTCCTGCAAAACAAATAGATGAATGAAATTAAGCTGCAAGGGATTGACATATTTTGTAAATAATAATTTAGAGACAAATCCTTTTTGCTAGGCATTTCTAATTGTCTCCTTTCTGTGTACAGCTGGGTTATCTTGCTGCTGAGCAATTCTCTTGCAGATGGGTGTGTATGTGTGTGCGCACGTGCGTGCAAGGCAGGGGGGTCCTGGCGTCCTCCTCCCAGGGTAACACTTGTGTGGAAGGCAGGCACAGAGCGCTGCCTCATGCATCCAGTACATTGGGATGTTCATTCAGTCTATCTGCTGCAGGGTATCTATCTCCCCTGTAGCAGAGCTGATGGGATGAGATGTGTGTCCCCTCCTGAGCTGTTGCAGGTCACCATCCAGGAGATGGCATGGGAGGAGGTAAGCAGAACTCTGTGTCATGTGCAGCTTCGGGGTGGCTGGTACTTGGTGTGCTTCATTCACCCTGGAGGGAGTTTCCAGCCACAGTGAGTGAAGAGCTGCTCCCCGTTAGTGTTGCTTCGCTGGCGTGGGGAAGACTCAGCCTACGCCTCTTTAGAGAAGTCTCGCAGGTGCAGAGCAGACTAAGAAGTCTCCTCCCAAGTTCTTGTAGGCAAGAGACCTTAGGCAGTGTTTGAGCTCATTGCAAGGGGTGAAAGACAAATACACTCACCACCTCCCTCATCAGTCCCATCCTGTGTATAATTTACGATACATCGTGTTACATTTTTATTACTACACCATTTCTCAGGCTCTTGGCTGGCATGATTCCCAGAAGGCAATGCAGGAAGGCTTTTGTATTGAGACCTTAAACAGGAGGAGCAGTTCCTCGTGAGCCTTTGTATCTCTATGTGGATTTAACATGCAGTTCCTAAAATAAGCTTTAATAAAATGTGGGTTTGTGCATTAATAATTTCCAAGGTTTTTTTTTAAATGGAATTGATACCGGAAAAAAAGGCTCAGAAGAAGTTGTAGAGGAAATGAGAGTCACCCCAGTCATCTGCATATAATCGCTTCCAGTATAGATTGCAATTGTGTTTGAATTATAGGGCAATTAGTCTGTCAGGCTCGTAAGTATTATACAAGACCCCTGGAATTTCCTTAGAAGCTCTCAGTACCTCTTAGCCTTGAAATCTAGAGAGGTTTTAATATGAAAAGATGTGGTACTGGGCTGTGCTAATGCCATGTATTGATTTACTACCTGTAGCAGATGTTATAGGGCAGCAGAAAAATTGGTGACATATAAATATTGAGGCCCCTGAAACACAGTTCTGGAGTGAGGCTTGTGCAGGTGACAGAAATAGTCCTTCTCAGGAACGGGAGCTTCCCTTGCAATAGCACATGCTGTGTACATGCGCGTGCAAGAAACTTCCCCTTGCTTCGGAGGCAGGAGTCTGGTCTCAGTGCGGGACTGAGACATTCATTCTTGAGTGCTCCCCTAAGTGTGGTAGGCATCACACTAGAATGCCTAAATTAATGAAATCTGGGAAGTTTTGGTGGAAAGATATATTTAATGCCTGGCCTCATTCTGACATGAACGATAACATAAGTGCCAAGGCAGGTTAAAAATAGGCAGCATCTCCAGCAAAGTTCAGGAGACCTGGAGCTGCAGGAAGAAAAATCCAGCACAGAAACAGACACTGAGGGCAGGGGCTGAGTATTTCTTCTCAAAAAATGATGTTTTGCATCTTCTAACACCTGTGTCTCAAAGAGGGTCATCTAATGATTTAGTAGCGATCGATAAGTTTCATCTTAAAGGTTTGTCTTCCTGGTAATGGACTGGCTTAAACCCTGCTTGGGCTTGTGAGTAACCCTGTGCGCATGGGTGGAGTGCATCACTTTTAAGCGACTTTCCAGATTTCTGTGGTTTCCTATTGCCCGTCCTCCTGCCCTGTCTCATCTGTTTTGATTGCAAGCTCTTTGGAGCAGAGCTTGTCTTTTGTACAGCTCCTAGCACAGTGCAAGTCCCTTCACTTCAGCCTGGCTATTTCTAAGGCATTGCTGTAAGACACACACCATATTTGCTTCTGGAGCTCCTGCTCTTTGTCCTTTGCTTTATCCAACTTAATGTCCTGCTTTAAGTACCAGGACTTCAAACTTAGTTCTGAGTGCTTAGCAAGGCCATGGAAGGCTCATTTCCTCCGGCCTGAACAAAGGTTTTGGGAAGCTTTGTGTGAGCCAATATAAATAGCCAATTCTCCCTCTCTACCTCTCTCCCCTGCTGCCCTTGGGAAGACGCCTCCCAAAAGCACGGCAGAGAGAAGTGTGTTCTCTGCTCTCAAGCAGTCATGACACTGGCAAAGGGAGAAGTTCATCCAGCCAGGAATCTCAAGGAAAGCCTGCCCTGTGTGCTGGCAGGCTCCAGCAGACTTCATTTGTCTCTGCCTGCTCCAAGATGTGGACATGAGGGATCTTTCATAAGAGTCTTGTTGCTGGCGATGCTCCCTATTCATTTTCTGCTCTAGGATTCACAAGGTCCTGGGCTTTACACAACATGAAGAGCTTTAGAGACAAGGGTAGGAGGGAGAGGAGAGAGAAATTCTGCTGCAGCCTTGAAATCCCACCAGTGATGCTGAAATATCTCTGGGTTTCTCTTTGCCTCTGTCAGCATTTCTCAGAAGGATGTTACCAACCTTGACTTCTAGGGTGGAAGATGCAGACTCTGAAAAAATGCAATTTAATGTGAGACACAGAAATGTTTAGTAGATAAAGTGCTGTGGTTGTTCCTCACTTTCCTCTCTCTGCCTGGAATTGAAGCAGCTCCCTCTCTGCTGTGAACCAATCTGAGCTTTCGCATTGCTCCTGTATGGATGGATCCCCTGTTTCTTCACGCGGAAGTTCATCTAAGGTACTGCCTTCCAAATTTGCCTGGCCTGCAGGCAGTGGATCTAAGGAATGTATGCACTGTGGGCTATAGTTCATGTCCTTGTTCCTCATCAAACTGAAAAACACAAAACAAGGCGAAATAAAGGGCTGTGAGCAACAGCAGTGCTGTTGGGGAGCTAGGATCTTAGAACTTCTGCAGTGAATCTGCATGGATTTGTAGCATCCCCTGCTTTCCTGGGTTTTTGTAGTGTACCAGTGTGCACCTCATTCTACAGCAGATGATCACACACATGAAGCTGTGTGTTTAGTTTGATTCCTGGTGTTCTCCTAAATCTATTCCTCCCTGGTGTCCTGACACTAAGTAGACTTTGCTCTCCCTGCCTGGCTCCCAAACATCCAATTTGATGGCAGATATGAAGAAAACACCCTTCTCCACAACCTGGTGCTCTGTTTGCATCGTTATTCCATTCCAGATTGTGAATGAAAAATCTTATTGCATTTGAGGGTGTGCTTCTAGCTGGTAATTAACACCCAACACACTCTGCCAATGCATCTCATACTTGCTTTACAGAAACCTAGAGCTGGAACAGAAGCCACCCAGAAAAACAATGTCTGCCAATCCAGTTAAACCTTAAGTAAAATTCCCAGCCAAATGTGTGCAGAGTAATCTGGTAAGGATGTTGGCTCTTGCACTGAGCTCAGGAGGTGTTTTCCAGCTACAGGGCCCAAGAGATAACAAACGTTAAGCGCTAATGGGACTTATGCAGATATATCTCCCCCTCTTGTATGCTGTGTTCCAGCTGGGAGCGGATGCTTTATGGGGAGTTAACTCCTCCAAACTTGTAGTGGAAGTGCTGACAGAGCCGAGTTTTAAGCACTGCTAGTGGAAACATCTGCTTTCCAGATGAACTTGGGAACTGGGTTAGACACAGTATACACAAAGGCAGAGAGTAAGTCCTGTACTAACAAATTAAGTTTGCAGCTTTCAAGTGAAGAAGTAATCTGTACATTAAATATGCCTGCCAGCCATGTGGCCTGACTCCAGCATTATGGATTGCTCTCACCCACATGCTTTTCCCCCCTCTTTGTCATCCTCTCTGAACATGAGCTTAACAGAAAGGCTAACACCCTTGTCCAAATGCCTCCCTAGCAAACAGGCCTAAACTGTAGCCAAAGCAGCTGTCAGAGCCGAGAGTGTAAATTTTCACTTCCCTGAACTCCCTACACTTTCTGGCATGTATGGAGCTGGGGGAGAGGAGTTTAACGGACTTGATATCGTGGAGAGCAGCCTTGTCCCCAGTGGCCAGATTGCCCTGTGCTTCTCTGATGTGACACCACTTCCACCAAGGATGTGATCTCCAAATGTGTGGGATTTTCTGGCAGCTATAAATTAAATGCCTGTCTGCAAGGGAATTGAGCAGCTGGTTCATTAACCCCTTCTGACAGCCACCATCCTTACTGCTAATGCATGTGGGTTGTGTGTGGGTTTTGTTTTCTTTCTCCCAGTTCATGGCTGAAGAGGTTACAAGCTGATTTGCCTCCCCTCGGTCTGCTTGTTCTTCTGTGTGATTCTAGCTCCTGAGAAGTGTCCGCTGGCCGAGAGCACTCAGTAACCCTTCTAGATAGTCAACAACTGTCAGGGTCATCAGCATGGCTCTGTCCAGCTCCTGACTGCCAGCAGGCAGGAACAGGCAAGGTCTCATGTGGCCTGGGTGCAAAGTGGGAAAAGAATCAGATCCACAGTTTTGTAGCTGAGATGCAATATTGCACCTGCAATAGGAATCTGCAAGGTGGCTACAGGCCTGAGACCTCCTTGGAGACAGCTTTTAGTTTTAGACCTCTGTAGCTCTTTGGTTACTTGTACCATAGCGTAAGACAGCAATGTGCATGTGCATGCATACACAGACACTTATATTTATACAGACAGTTATAGTAAGAGACAATTTGCTTCCTCAAAGAGTCTAAGGGCCAGATTTGGAGAGGCATTTGGATGCCTGAGGCTGCACTGAAATGGGACAAGACCCAAGTGCGTTAGGCACATAATTGCTTAGAACAATTTTAAATGCTTCTGGGCACACGCATGCCTCCTCAGGGGTCTATATTGTCTTAGAAAACCTGGTTCTTAAGCACTAAGCAGCAGGGAGAGACACAGGAAGGACTGCAATGCTCATTTGCCAAGTGGGAATTGTGGCAAAGGAAGTACCTGTGGCTTTCCCAAGGTTATGTGAGAAGGCAGTGGCAGAACATCCTCTTTCTTCCATTATGCTACTCCCCAGCACCAGCTCTCCCCTTTCCCGTTAGCACCAGGGATGAAAGATATGAGACTCACTCATGCAGCTCCCCAGGCATCTCCTTCCTGTTCATTTCTGCTAGGTCTGCCTGCAGCCACGATACGTGAGCCTCAAACCAACTCAAAGAAGTTTCTCAGGAATGCTTGAGCTCCCCAAAGGGGCAGCTGCAGTCACAGGCTGTGAGTTTGCTTGTGTTTCTCCAGTTTGGCCCCCTCCACCCCTCCTTCCATCTCCCCTCATTGTTTGTCTGCTATTTTCTTTTGATTTGCAGCTTTACCGAGCACTGAGTTTGCAGCAGCATGTGATTACCCTGTATGGAGCCTTTCCCACTGACAGCATGATGAGCAGAGACAGTGTATGGTGCATATACAATTTAAGCCAAGCAGGAGGCCAGTCCAACACCTCACTTGCCAATTAACTGAGTCGATATTGTGCACAGGATAATGTTTGTTGTTTGCCTGTGTTACTAAAACACTTCCAGAGTGTTTAGAGCAATATAGCAATATCCTCACCTCCCCCCTGTAGGGATGAGCTCTTCAGCTAAACCAGGACGCCATCAGTCTGAGAGGAACAGCCAAGGAGGGAGAAAGGGAACCGGGGACCTCCATAGCTCTGTGGTCCATCAGGGTTTTGTGTGAATACAGCAGCACCTTCTACAGGCCTATTCAGGGTGTAGGAAGATGAGAGTCTCTTCCATTGATCAGCTGATAAAGCATGTGGATGCAAGGAACTGAAAAGGAAATTGCATCTATGTAGATAAAAAGGCCTTCAAGAAGATGTTAGGCAGTGGACAGACCATCTGCAGAGCAACCACATAAAAGAGCCACAGGCAAATCTAGCTCCCACCAAGCTCCCTTGCTTTATATGTCATTGTAAACCATGCCTCGCTATCTGATTTACAAAGGTTGGTGTCTGTGCTGTTTCTACTGACAGCTCAAGGCAAAGGGAATCCAGCAGAGAGAAACTACAAGTGGATGCAGGTTTATCCCATGTAGCAAGCACCTGCCCTGGGAGCAAACCTGCCGGCAGCCCTGCAGCACGTGGGCGGTGTAGGAGCACTGCCACTCACCTTGGAGGCAGCTGTGATTGATTTCCAAGGGAGGTGGGGCTGTGAGCAGGTGGCAGCTCCTGCCAGAGGTACTTGCTGGTTTACTTTCCATTCCCTGAGGGTGAGCTCCCACTTCTTTCTGGGGCTAGGTGGGATTTGGAAGCACAAGGATCTGATCCCTGCCCAGATCTCAGGTTGCATATCAGTGGGAATTGCTCATGCTTGGAGAGGAAGCAGAGACATGTTCTTGGCAAGGCTAGCCTGTCTGCTGGAGGACTTTGAGAGATGTTCCAGGCAAAGTGCTGTTGGTTCTCTCAGGGGAAATTTCTGCCTCAGGTTTATTTCTTTTCTCAAAGAACACAGACAATGTTTTCTGGCCTCTCTGCAGTGACATGACAACGTATGTCCATGAGGCACTTCCATACCCAAGCAAAGGTGGCTGCAGAAGCATGTTGGCACACGGGGCCATCAGCACGCAGACCGTAGGACACACCAGCCCTCCTCGTGTGGTGGCAGTGGATGATGGCAGCACAAGAGAGGAGAAAGGGCCACACACCATTTTGCTTTGGTATTTAGACCATTCATCCCTCATTATCAGTATTATAAAACATCAGTGTCCACAAGGGCCTTGCCTGAGCTCACAAGAGGCCTCTTATGGTTATGGACAAAAAAATCCCTGTTAAGCTGAGGCCTCATCACTCCATTCCTCTAACAGGTCCCAGGCCTGTGTTTCCTGTTTGATCTCTCACCATTCACCATGTGCCATGTTCACTGAAAGCACCTGGTGACCACAGGCATGGGATGTCCCCCTCCCTCCTTCTCTTCCTCTTTCCTGGGCTTCACCAGGAAGTATTTATTAAGTGTCAGAGTGATAAATGAAAAGTCATATTTTATTGTGAATTATTCCAGCCCTGCAGTGGAGCCCAGATCTATAGCCTCAGAGAGTTATTAACTGCTTACCGCAGAGAGCTATAAAATCCTCATCATTTTCTCCAGTCGCTGCTCTGTCAGGGTGAAGGAAAGAGAGCCAGATTATCACACAAGATGGTTGGGAAGCTGCTTCCAAAATTCCCCTTTGATTGGAGTCCAGTGTTGGCTGGAATGATTTCATCAGAGCAAGACAGGTCTCGAGAAACACCTTTGCTGGGGCTGGTTCTTTCCAGCTTGCTCTTCTCATTTTCAGGTTGCACCCACCACTCAGACTCCTTATGAGACAGCCCATGGGAATCTCACACTGGCAGTGCTGGTTGTATTTCTTCCCTTGGTGGTTTTTATTCAGAGGCACCAAAGTAAACAAATGCCACTCAAAGGTGCAGTCAGTGCTGTCTTTTGAATTTCTCCAAAGACACCCCAAAGCTTTCCAAATAGGTAAAGGTATTCGCATGCCCTTCATTGCTGCACTTGGGACTTAAATATGTCATGTCCGTCTGCTCCTTGCCCAGGCTGCAAAGCAAATTCCTGGTGCAGTTTCACCACTTCAAATGCCTGAATAGGAGCTGAATTCCTGTTGACACCAATTGAATTAGGAATGTGTTCTTCACTTCTTTTACTTGATGAGAAATGATCTTGGCTCCTTGTGTCTTCCAATCATCTCAGAACAAAGACCCTACTGGCTTTTTTCCGTAGTCTGTCTGCTGCCATTTCCCGTCAGCTTTGCCTCAGCACTTTTGAGCTCTGTGCTGGCACATGTTGGTTCCCAGGCAGCTGTGACAGCTGAGTTGTGTTGGCTTTCGTGCCCAGAGAGGAACTGGGTCCCAGGACCTGGGTGGCATGATGGCCTGGTGAGTACATTCAAGTAACTCATCCTGGCGGTTACCAGTGGTGCTGTCTAAAGGACTCACTGTTGTTTCCCAGGTGCTGCAAGAGTCATTGCTGCTCTCATCCTGGTGGCTGACAAGGGCTCACATCTCAGTCATCGTAGGGCTGGTTACTGCCTGCTGCAGCAGAAAGGCCAAAGATTGACTGCACCCAAAAGGCTGCCAAGGCCTTTCACTATGCCCTGGTGATACAGGGCTGGACACTTGGGTGGTGCAGTGTGGGAGGAATATATACTGACTAGGTTAGTTTGTTGTCATCTTTCTCACAGGTACTTTTTGTGCTTTTCTGCTTTGGATTTTACTTCTGCTCTGTGGTAATGACTTCTTTCTGTAGTGCTGATAGTCCAGCAAAGGTTGGCTTTAGAATCTACCAGTACATAAAAGGTTTAGGCTGATCAAGAGATGAAGACTGCATTCCATCTTTCCACAGACATTTGACAGCTAAATTCATAGGTCCCCTGAATCTTTTCCAGAGTTTGTTTGCTACTGGAGGATTGCTGAGAGGTAGAACAAACCTCTCTCAGGACAATGAATATAACAAAGACTGGATAATTTTCAATGCCTTCATATACACTGGTCTTTTCTCTACTGGCATATTCACTTCTGCTTGAATTTGTGATCTGGAAGGGAGTAAAAGTGCATGCACTGAGTGTGCATTGGAGTTGGTCAGGCTTGCTTGGAAAAGGGAGGGGTCCTACTGTAGGAATAGTTGAAAGCCAGTGGATTCAATCCATTGGCCTGTAAGATCTGTTGCTGTCTTGTAAGATCTGATAGGTGTAATGATGGGCTAAATTAATGTTTGGCGCTTTACTTCTTAGCTGGATATACAACATCTGAAGCAAGATCATCAGCAACATCTAGGTCAACCTCAAGTGAAACAGGCATTTTATGTGCTCCAAAACAGCAGCAGCGGCAGAGGGGAGGTGAGGAGGAATCATAGCTTGCAGCTTGGTGGACTCTTGGGGTGCTTGACATGTTGCTGCCTCCATTAAACGAAACTCCACTTCTAATTATATCCCATAATTATAGCCTTCAACCAATGTGATTTGTAAAGAGAGGGGTCACAGATACCGAGATCACTCTGAGATTGACTGTGCAGTGGATATCAGTAAACATCCTTGACTGCCTACCAGAGTCTGACAGAGATGTAAAGGACTAATGCAATAAGGCAGGGCACGCAGCTGTATTGATAGAAGCAGTGGTGTGGCCTCTGGCCCCTGAAGATATTACGTGACAAGGCAGTGAAAGCTGCAAACACGAGGGCAAACCATCTATTCAGCGTGACAGTATTAGACAGAGGTTAAGAATCTTGTGGACTGCTATCAACATCGATGAATGGTCTCCAGCAGGGATCTGCATTAACGCATTGAGTGCCAGGCTCCCTTGTGTGTACAGCAGCTGTGTCAGACCAAAAATCCCCATGTCAGAGACAGAGCCCATCACCCTGAGACTGCGGCCTGGACAGCAGGGCTTCTGTGTCCCTGGAAATGGGCTGCCCATCTGAGGTGGCAGCTTGGGAAAGCTGGGCAGCCCAGGAGGCATTCAGTTGCGGATGAACTCTGTAAGAGCATGGGATGACAAAGAGTTTTGTTCTGTTATCTGAAAAACCCTGTGGTCAGACTGGAAATGTTGCTGTAAATGATGCAGTTTTGGCTTGAAATTCTGCTCATGGGTCTTGTGCTTTTCTACTGTGTATTTGTTTAATGGACTCCAAGAGTGGTGCAAGTTCCTCTCCCAAGGTTGGTACTAGTGCAACAGAGACTCTGTATGAGTAAAAGTCAGTCCTGTAGGTTATCTGGTCAGAAAGAACCTGTGTGTTGCTCTGCTCTGGCCTCTTGCACCTGTCAAGCTCAGAAAAGCTCAATGACTGACCTCTGCACTGAGCCTAATAAGTTGTGGTTCCTCCTATGCTTTCCTGGTTTGGATCTAAGTGATGGAGAATTAGCACTGCTCTTTGGTCAGCTCTTCCAGGGAATACTTCCTCTCCCTGTTAATATTTGTGTTTGAGATGCCATTTAAGTATTTCAGTCTCAGCTTACAGCCACTGGGTCCTTGGTGTATTAAGACAGCTAAGGTGATGGAGACTGAATGAAAATCAAAACCAGATTGTCTTCTCATTTGCCTGGTGATATAATTCCCTTTGGACTTAAACTGTATGGGAAAGGATACAGGACTCTTTAGAGGACATAAACTGATCTGCTGATTGAGATGGGAGAGTTGGTTTGGCTTTGCTACAGCTGGCTTGATTTTGAGGTTTTTTTCCCCTGGAAATGGGTTGTGCAGCTTCATGTCTTTTGACTCACCAACTTCTGCACATCTCAGCCAATTTCAGCCCTGTTTGATGGAGGGGTAATGGTCTTAAAAGGGATGATCCCCATACAAGTTTCATAGAAGTGGGGGTGAGGAAGAGGAAAGGGACTTTGTAAAGCTCAAAGGCCCCAGTTCCAACCTCATCAGCATGTCCCATGGGAGAAAGAGGTCCAGAATGTCTCTCCAGTTGAAAAAACTTCAGTAAGAGCTCACAGGCAGTGAACAGGGAAACACAAAATCATTTAGAAATATGCTTTAACTGTGCTGGTGTTCAAGAATTTCTTCTTTATTTACCTTCATAGCAATATGGGATTCCACTTGGCTAGAAAGTGTGCAGACA
Source organism: Aquila chrysaetos chrysaetos (assembly GCF_900496995.4). Classification (NCBI taxonomy): domain Eukaryota; kingdom Metazoa; phylum Chordata; class Aves; order Accipitriformes; family Accipitridae; genus Aquila; species Aquila chrysaetos. Next base: position 36,469,056 of record NC_044013.1, read on the forward strand.
TGTAATGGGAGACCATCTCTGACCCCAGCCTCCCATAGACTAAATGGATAAGGTGGCCAACAGCCATTTTATGGATGGGGAACTGAAGCAAAGAGAGATTAAATTGTGTTCTCCAAGTCCCGCAGGGTGTCTGGTTGACTGTCAGCCAGTTCTCTCTTCCTTTCTTGTCTGTAATTCGATTCTTTGATCAGAGGGTTTGGCTTTTGTTTCTATAATTCGTCCAACCTTCTTCTTGTTTCCAGCAGCCGTGTTACGGATTTTAGCAGGCTCTGTGCGCTGGCACAAGCATTGTTCTTCTCTGCAGGCTGGGATATACGTCTGAGTCATTCTTTGCATGAGTTGTCTTTCTCTCGAAGACGTTTCTCTGGTTTCTGTGATACACAATAAATTGCAGTACATAGCTTATTAGAAAAACAACAAAAAAACCCCAAACAAACCTTCAAAATCAAGGCGGTTCAGAGAAGCAAGCAGCGAAGCCCAACATAAACAAACTGTAGGAATACAATTAGAAACTCTCTCACTAGTTTCTTGGATAGACTTATCAACAGCCTCTGCTCCCTCGGTCATCAAATGCTGAAGTCTGGTTTTACATTCATGTTTTCACCCTCTGAACTGAATAGCAAAGGGCATCCTGCCCTGCAAGGTAGAATCTGGGTGGAAATGCTCAGCTTGTGAGATGCTTCCCACTGGTGCCTGTGGCCAGATCCTGGGTCCTCCTGTCAACCAGCTCCCTTCCTCCTGAGGGGAAACCAGTGTATGAATGCTTCTCTAAGAGACCAACACATTCCGTGGAGCTTGCTTACTGATAGGGCTTACGTGCAGCGGCTTCTGTTGCATTAATGCAGCCACCAGGAGATGACATCTGGAAAGCAGGATCTGGGAACTGCACCAGTGTTAAAGTGCCCTGGCTTGAGCTACAGCCACAAAACTCAGTGCTGCCATTAGAGAAATTCAGGCAAGCTCAGAGGTATGTTCTGGAAGGATTTCCCTGCTTCACGTGCTTTTTGCTGCATGCTGCTGCCTCTGAACACCATGGGGGTTTGACGGCCTCTGGGAAGATATTCCAGACCAGCAGACTTTCCATCTCTTGGCACCTGAAGCGGAAAGCACTTCTTTCCATGCCATGTTCTTTTTTCCTTTTTGGAAAAAACAGCTTCCCCCCTTCTGCACCTTTTAGCAATGCAGCTAAAGTCTTTCCCAGCTAAAAATCAGACTTACCAAGAATGACTTTATTGATTTACAGGGTTCACCTTTATGAACAACTCCAGTATTTCTCTCTGGACAAAATGAAGCAATATTAAACATTGTAACAATAAATCCAGGGCACCCTCTTCTCAGCAGGTTGTAAGGTTATCCAAATGTATGCTCTTGTATTTATCATTTACCAACAGAGCTATTTAAACTACAATATTTGACAGGAGTGGTTGTGTCAGGTGTGATGGAGTGTGTATTATAAAAGGACAGTAAGAGAGACTTTGCATTTGTCCTTCAAACATAAAGTCGATTTTTGCATGATTGGTACTTCAGAGATCATCTTCAGCACAAGATTAACTGGGGACAATATTCAGTGAAGTCAGATGACTAAGACCCAACGGCTTTCGCTGTGTGCTGCAGTCTCCCGGAGGGCTGTGTACTTCTGCAGCGTACATAAAAGGTGCTTAAGAAAAGCGAGTTCACCTATGCTGTACTGCAACCTCCAGATGTGACATTTTCAGAGTAGTTCACACAACTCCTGGAAGATTTTGAGTTGGGGGCAAAAAGTTTTAACTCTACCAGGCAATCATGCCTTTAATACATTCTGCAGGAGTGACCAGCGACTGCAAACAGCCCCAAATCCGGCTATTTAGAATTCTGCTTTTAATCTAAGAGTTACTCTGGTGAGCACACAAGTCTGCTTTGGTCTCAGGAGCCCTCCGGGGCACCATCCCTGAACAGTGGTGTTAATGCGTGATCGCATGGTGGGTGGCTGAGGTCAGATGGGTCAGGCATTGACCCCTGCAGAAAGTATGATTGATAAGGATTCCCTATTGAGTTGGAGAAAAGATGTAGGGAAACTGTAGGGAAACCACAAGCTCAGTGTGAGGTGCAAGGTATCAAACACGCACAGTTCACCAGTCAGTCTGTGGTGCGCAGAGGCGTAGCTGCTGGCTGAGCACAGGACACATGGAAAATACCCTCTGGATACAGCGCAGAGAATAAGGAAAATATGGTGTGAACTGGCTCATGGAAGGGCAATGAAAAATTATTCTGTATAAAGGCTTTTGCTAGAAACTTACAATTTCATCTGAAGGAATGAGGAAGTTTGTAGCCCCTGGATAAACTGGTGTGTGCTTACGCATCTCCATCCGGTTGTCGCAACTTGCCCTGTGTTTTGCAGTTCTGGTTCTTGTCCTGGAAGAGAGACTGTCTGGCCAGAGAAGTGCACCCTGGCTGCTGAGCTGACAGATGATGTGCTGAGCCTGGAGCTGGGAGGCCATGGGCTATTACTAATTACTAGCATACTTTCAGCTGCAGGCACCTTTTGACAGTGCTTTACCCCCTGCACTACGTGTTCTACAAACAGAAAGCGAGAGCCGTGGGGTGCTATGCAGCTAGGCAGACACGGTAAAGTGTTTTGCTCGAGTCTGGCAAGGCAACTGGTGGCAGAGGCAGGAACAGACAAGGTCTTCTCTGTTATCTTCCTGCAGTTTCCTTGCCACTATACTGAAGAAGATGCAGTTCCAGGCTACAGGTGGGGTGGAGAAACAGAAGTATTTAAAATCAAGATTGGAAAAAAAAGGAACAGTGCGCTCAGGTGTTTCATTATTCCTCAGGTAACTCTGAGCTAAAGTGTCTAGATCATAGCAGGAAGAAGGCATTAGTTTTGTAAGCCCATGTTTGCAAAAATGTGAGCCTCTGTATGCTCAGCTGTTGAGCCAGGATCTTAAATGACTCTCATAATGTATTTACCAGTGCTGTGAAGTTCACCCTGTTATACTAGATTATGGTAATAATGGTATTGTGCAGTAGATGAAATTAGTTTTTCTACACAGTTTTGTTTCATCTCAGTGGCTAAATGTGTGAAATAAAAGGTGCAATTGGCAATATTTTCATGGGTAAGCCAGTTTCCTCCCACACCCACCCTACAAACACAGATGCTTCCTCATATCCTGGGGACAAGCTGACTGCCAAGCAAGGCATGAAAGGACTGTGAGAAGCGAGGGCTTCTTTAAGATTTATATTTGCCATTAGGATAATTTTGGAGATTTATGAATTTTCAGACGATTGGGGACTGTTAAGTGCATCTCACGTGGGCTGGCATCTAGCATGGACTGTAGCAGCCCCAAGGGATACTGGTATCATGACCATTTTTCTTTCCCGCTAGCACACACCAGCAAAAAGCGCCCCACATAGATATAAAGACTTGTATGTAGCACAGGAGACTCTGCTGTACCTCTGCATCCTCTTTAAATCAACTCTGGGTGGTCACAGCAAGCTAGTTGCCTCGGACTGAAACATGGGCATCCCTGCAGTGCTGACAGCACTCCTAAAACCTTGTCCAGGCACGGGCTTGATACATTTGGGAGAGCAGCACCCTGTGCGGGAGAATAGCACACATCCAGCGTTGGCCTGTGCACCGATGTGTGAGACTTCAACCAGGAACAATGTGACACATGGATGAGGAGGAGTGCCGGGACAGTCTGTAGCATCTTAAGCCCCATTATATCAACGCTTGCATTATGTGGAATGTTTAATGGATTCACCTGTTGATTTCTCAACCCAAAGCCCTTTCTCCTGTGGAAAGCATTTACAGGAATAAGAACACTGACCTCTTTTCTCATCCCTTTCTGAACCTGCGGTTGGCTGTGAAAAGATGTCAAAAACCATCAATATTGATGATGTCCCTCAGCAAAAGTTCACATCTTTTTTTCAAAAATCAACTGAAAAAAACCTGTCCAAGTTTCTGTAATCTTGTTTGAGACCAATCAGTATCCACTGGTTGGCCATATTGAGCCAATGCACCAGAGAGAATTAAGAGTCCTGCCATGCAAACTTTACGTCCTGGGATGCATTTTGGTAACTTCTCTTTATGAGCTGATGGAGTAGGTAAAAATTCAGGCTACAGGTTCTTATCACACATCCCAGATTTGCCTGGATGAACATCCAAGCTAGGAGTCAGCTTAGAAATTTCCCAGGAAGATTTTGTTGTTTTCGTGTTCTGAACAGATAGCAAACTTTTATCTTACATTTTGCATGGAGGGGTCCAGTCAGAGCCTCCCATCTTAATCGGAGATTTCTGCAATCATCAGTGTCCCAACAATGAGGCCAAGGTAGAGCAAAGTCTTTTCTTAGCTTCAGTAGCAAGTTCTTTAAGTTTAATCTTAAAGATTTGTATCAGGAGGCTGAGAGAGACAGGGAAGGAAGTGCTGCTGCTTATTTTGGAGGGGGCGAGAAAGTAGGTCAGATGGAAAAGTGTATTATTATTACCAATTCATTGCATAGCGTGTACTCCAGTAAAAAAGCAAGGCTTTGTTGTACTGAATACTACTTGCACTTGTGAACATTTCACAGCAAAAAGCCTTCAAAACTGTACAGAAGTGAGTTCAGCCTGAGCTGAAATGCAGCCACCTCGAGGGTTGAACACAAAGGTGCTTTAACAGCTGAGCACTGACCACTGGCAACCAAAGAGGTGGATCTGGCCTTAGAAGTAACAGGTTGGGAAGAAGCGAGTCTAAGTATCTTATACACACACTAGCCTTAAAAGCCTCTTCCACCACCCTTGTGAAGAGTGCTTATGAATTTTATCAAAGGAGCAGATACAGCTGTGAGAAACAGCAGGCTTGTTTCTCTGTATCTGCCTCACGTGCCTGTAAGCTTGCTAGCTTTCTCACTAGGTTAATGAAAGATACTACTTGTCTCACCAGTCCTTGCTTTGCTGATACCCTTAGCCCCCCACAGCACTGAGCCTTTAATGAGCTGATGCAGTTAGGGCCTCGTTTCTTCTGCTTCCACTGAAAAGTAGCACGTGCAACAACACACATGCCCTAACAGCACATAGGGGAGCTACTTCACCATGGTCTGGAAGGGAAGAGGGACACCCGCGGTGCTGCCAGTGCCTCACGGAGAGTCAGATAAACCATGTTTAACTTGCGAGATGTGACAAGATTATTACTCTGTGGCGATGGTGGGGAAGGAACCAGCTGCAGCATGACAAACAGCTTCTTTCACACCCGCAATGACAAGCACACCCCACCATGTGTGAAGAGGGTGGAGGGGCATGAGTCCAAGCCAGGGATGAACGCTCAGCTGCCTGCTACAGTATGAACCCATCTCCACTTCTATGTTGGTGCTGTTGGTGGGTTTCAGATCAGCCTTGGTGTTCAAACAGGATGTGTGTGCGTGTACATGTTCTTTTTTCTTCAGTCTAATTTTTGGCAATAATCATACGTAATTTTCATGCACTGCCTTGCGTCTCAGCTTCATTCATTACCAACATGATGGCCAATTAGTCATCTCTCACTATTAAGCAGTGCTAACAGCTACTTTAAATGCAAGCAGAGCCTTAATCTAGTTCTAACTCAGATGGACAGTGATACTTGTAATTAGGACATCAAACAGAGGAGAAATGTGATATGTTTATAGCTGAGGGAACCTTTGCATTGAACTATTTCAGGAATAATTATGTATTATCTTTATTAACATGGCCCGAGTTAGTAAATAATGGGTCATGCTTTTGCATTTGGGGTGTTAAATATATGTATTTTAGATTCAGGCTACATTCCAGATTTCAGTGCTGATTTGCTGCGAGATGCTGCCTTGCCAGAGCATCCATTACAGGTGCAGGTTTACTGGGGAAGGGGTGTCAGGGCTTCCCCACACCCCACCCTGGGTGGGGTAGGGATGCTAGGGCATATGATGTAGTTGTACGTTTCCCTTCCACACCCCCCCAGTTCTTTCTGGGGCATCTTCCCAATGCAGCTGGATCTGATCATGCCTTGATGTCTCAGTCTAGGGGGATGTTTGGATGCTGCATGCCAGATGCACATCACTACCTGCTACTACACATGGTACCATTTGCAGATGACAAGTAATAAGTGCAGCATCAATTTCCCATTGGGGTATGTGTGTGTGTTTCTGTCTGTGAGATACAGATGCAGGGCAAAGTAATGGCATTTACAGTTTTGCAGTACACCTCTCCAGGAAACAGAAACTATGTTCCCCTCTGTTTTTCCTTTGCCCTACAGCGTACATTGCTCTGCATCGATGTTAAAGTGCTGCCATTCAGGGGGCTGCCTGGTACATCCTCTCCTCCTGCTTCGGGTCTGGCTGGAAGCACCAGGCTCACTTTGCCAGCACCACTCCTTCACTGTGCCAAACTGGGATGCTGCTGGTAAGGTACAAGGCACGTCAGGTGTTTTGTACCCAAGGGCTCCCATTTGGCTTGTAGCCAGTTGCTATTGCACATCCATGCTGCTCTGATTTGAACCTGGGGTTGATACGGTGCTTGCAATGGTGGGTAAAGCTGAATAAAGTTCTTCCAGAGAGAAGAGCAAAGTAATAAAGGGTGAGGAAGCCATTGCAATAAACATACATTGATATACATCATGAATATGCCTCCTCAGACATGCTTTGGCCTAAGCAATGTGTGTGACAAAAATCAGATAAACACCTACCAGGTTTTGATGAGAAAATTCGAACAGAACATTTCCCTCACTGGAGGAGCTGAGAACCTGCTTGCTCCCTTGTTTTGAGATTAATAAAAAGGAGAGGGGGGAAATGGAGAGAATTTGTTTTGAAAGCAGAAACTTTCTATTTAAAACAATAAACAGGAAAAGGGGAAAAGATCAGTGTCAAAATTCATTTGGGGGGGGAGAAAAATATGGAAATGAGTTTAAACAAAATGTATTTCTTTCTCTGGAGATGGTTCTCTGTTTTTCTGTAGCCTTATTAATCAGCCTGTTCCTGCCTCTCCTTTTAAAAGAGGCAAGGGAGAACAGAAACCTGGTGCGTGAGAATGCGAGAGTGAGGCTAGAGGGCCACTTTGCACATATATTTATAACATTAGTATTGCAGTTCTTTGATTCCAGCTTTAATCGACCTTCTTTTCTCCTAATGAGCCACTCAGAGAGATGTTTGCCTCTTGCAGTGAAGCGTTATACTCTCCCTCCTCTTCTTCCACTGGAAATCCACATTTAGGATCTCGCTAAAAGAATCCCTTATCCCCTCAGTTCTCACATCTGGGCTGACATACCCAGGAGGCTTTTTACTGACCACGGCTGGAAGAGCCTTGGCTGTGCCGGGGGTAAGAACTCTTTGAGAAACGCAATCAATTCAATGCAATGGCCTCTGTGAGGGTCCTGAAATTTCAGGACAGCATCAGCCACATGGCCTCCACTCCATCCTTGAAGCTGGGTCAGAAACACGAGGCTAATGGTACTAAATTCCCTGATGCTCTTTCATACATCTTCCGTTTGACGTTTGATGTGAGACTCCATGTTTTCAGGGTCACCTCAACTGACTACCTCTCCATATGGAAATCCTTCAGTGGTGCATGTAACAAATCAATAATGACTTCAGTGTGGTGCTTTCTCTGTTGGAAGGCACTAATGAACCGTCAGGCGGAAGGCCCGCCTGATGTTCATTAAACCCAGGAAATGCCCTGCAGCACAGTAACAATTGCAACAGTAAAATAAAAGTGGAAAGTCAAGGCGGGGTATCCATTCATTGGCAAACTGTACCTCCAGCCAGCATGTTCTGGCCTGTGTCCAGAAGCATTGCCAAATCAAGGGTAGGATCTGGGCTGGAGGAAGCTTTTAAGTCAGTTTTGTGGGAAGATAAAATAGGCAGAAGGAATTAAAGTTGATCTAAGGATCAAATTAGGTTGCCATCTTAGGTCCATCTTAGGTCAACTCCTGGTTGGAGCCAGCTCCATGGCTTCACTCAAGTATGATATGTAGACTGAAGGCTGGTATGGGGCTGTGTCGTGTAACAGCAGCTTTCCTGTGACATCTGAAGCCTTGTACTACACCATTCAGTCATTACCTCAAGTTCTGTCCACACTGCATTAAGATCCATGCTGGATCCATGACCATATTGGGCTAAGATCCATCCAAGTTGCCCTCAGGTCTAAATCAATGCTTCAGTGGAGCAAGGCCAGTTTATCCTGGTTGGCAATTCAGACCATGCTGTTTCTCAGTTCAGGCCATATCAGCTAGTAGAAGGTCTGCTCACATGAGTGGTGTGCAAGGCACTGCTTCCCCGATGTGGCTGAACTCTCTTGTCATACCCCATGTCCACTGTGTATACATTAAACAGAACAATTTCCACTCTTCTTCAACTACAGAAAGAAGCAAAAAGCATCCAATAAATTGTAATGGGACTTTTACAAGCATATTTCCCCAATGCACGTAAACTGCTGCTGAATTTTATTGCATATCGGTGATCAAATGGACAAAGGCAGTTACCACTGTGAAACAGACTTTCAAGGACTAAGTGCTTTTAGAGTCTAAGTGCGTCATCTTCACTTTAAAAAAATCAAAGAATTGGACGGCAAGGTGACAGAGAGGGCAGAGTTTCAAAGAAGTGTTTGCTGGGCTTCATAGGCACCAGTAGTAAAACCAGAGCCAGATTTTCAGCTTCCCATGTGAACATTTCGATCAGAGCTGGATTTTCTGGTGTCCTGAGGAGCCCCTTGTGGGATGGCTGAAGATCAGCCACTGCAGTGATCCCTGTTGAATGGGTCATACGGGTCTAACACATGGATCTGTGGGTTGTACAGACTGTTGCTTCACCGGACACCTTCCATGGACTGGAGATTGTTACCAGTGTCTGTGCAGCACTGTGCTGGAAAGGAGCACCTGAACTACTGGATCTGCCCATTTCTGTCCTAGGTAGCCTGTCAGACAAGGCTGCATTGCTAAAAGATGGTCCCAAGACTCAGCAGGTGTATCTCACCTGACGGCTGCTGATGCGGTGGTTGCTCTTTGCCCGGGTGGGTGCACAAGTACCCAGGATGTAGGAGGTCAGGCTGTTCTCTCCCTACCCAGGCGTGCCCTCCTCCTCTTGCCCCTGCCACTGTGCTCTTTTACAAACACAAATCTGCTCTCCTGGGCTCTTAAGACAAATATCTTGTCTGTGAAGAAGAAACCTTCTCCCTTCTTATGTTCGACACAGGAGGACTGCGTATTTTGGATTATTTGGGTTCTGCCTTTCATCCTGATCTCATTTCATTTGCTTTTACCTTTTCAGGAATGAATATCACATTTATCTCCGTCTCCTCTTTTACTCATTATTTCTTCTTCTGTACCTTCTTTTATTCCGTTCCTCACTTCTCTTTCTGTTTACCAGCCTCTCCCCACCTTCTTTTCTATGTATCTTACAGGGCTGCTTTATCGCAGCCTTCCAGTTTAGTGGATTAACTTTATTAGTTTCTTTTGTATCTGTCTAATTGACATGCAGTTTCAAAATCTATTTCATTTCAGCAGAACTGACCTTTATTCCCTTGCAGGCAGACTTTTTTTTTCTCCAGCTAATACCTTTGCTACATTGCTGAAAAACAGAGAGAGGTGCAGCACTCTTTTGCTCAGAGGGTGCAGAGAGTTTAGGGCAGCAGCAGGAATCACACAGCAATTGGACTGGAGAATAGATCTGAGCTTTCTACCCCATATAACCATAAATGAGTGAGCTTAAGGGGTTTTATTTTTCTTTCCACTTTTATTTCTAACAAAATCTCTTTCTTCCTCTGAGAATGTCATTGCTGCAGGAGGAACAAAGCAGTATGGAAGCACCTGAGCCTGGGCCTGGTGGTACAAGCTGTCTCTGACAACAGGAAGAGCAATCTGTTTCAAAGAAAAGTGCAAAACCTTCCTAAATGAGGCTCTGGGGAAACTCCTTGATTCCAGTTCCTGGTCTGCCAGGGCCTGTGCTTGTTCTCCAGCACAAAACTTTCTCCCTTCCAGAAAACCCCAGGGTGCTGTAGTTTGAGTGCACATCGCCATTGCTTCAAGCCTCGCTGGGGCTTTGCAGGAGGGAAATCCAGACAGAAACTGTCCGCTCGTTTCTGCTGTCCAGCTGATCAGAAGGAACTGAGACCAAACATGAATGCAGGACAATGCTCCTCTTTTCTCTTAGCTCTTTTGAAAGGCCTGAAATAGGCCTTTTGATGGAAAAAAAAGAGTCAGCCCCCAGGAGCCCTCCAGCTCCCCCCACCGTGGACTCCTGTTCCAGAGCACCTGGCAGACAGGTTTCTCAGGTGCTGTCCCTGCTCAGAGACAACACGTTTCTCTCTCCTCCTTATTTCCTCACCCAGCAGAGCAGAAATGGTGGTTGACAGCCTTTTTTATAAGATGTTTTCATTGTAATTTTAATGGGCTAATTTCTTTCCCTGAATTGCCATAATTCAGGTTTAATGAAACATGTCTTATAAAATTAAAAAAAAAAATACAATAATAAAGTGGAACGCCCCATTAAGCTGAAGAACAAGGAAATAACATATGTAGGGATCTGATCACTCTGACCCTGCCATCCCAGTGATGCTAGCAGCCATCATGCACGTGCTTTACATCATCATGGATGACTGTGCTTCCCACCAGGAGAAAATATATAACAAAATAATAATTAATAAATGGAACTGGGAGGCAAACTGGTACCTCCTGCCTTTGCGCCCCTGCCCAGGTTCACATCCAGTGCTGTTCGGTGATTAGTCATTGCTAGATAGCAGCACCATCTAAATGGTCTTTTTTTTCTGTCTTCTGTGGATCCTGCCCTGAGATCACACACTTTTGTGCTCCAGGCAGCCAGTGATCTCCATCACAAGCTGTGCCAAGGGGGGACCGATCCTGCTGCCTGCAGTGCTCGCTCCCAGTGGCTCCTCTGGGCAACAAGTGGAGCCCTGGACTTGCTACACATCAGCAGCATATCCCCGAGGTGTAAGATGACCTGAAAGGGGGTTAAGACAGATCTTCCTCTTGTTGCTGCTTGACGTCTGCTGGGAATGATCTTGTGTCTTCGGCCTCCTTAAGATCTATACATATAGAGAGGTGGTTTTTAAGGCAGATATTAAATGCTCTTTGATGATCTAATCTGAATCCCATTAACAGGGAGTTCAGCATGGCATGGGTGAGGAAGGCTGGGATATTTATGAGACTGCTCTGTCCATGACAGCTCCAGGCTGCCTCGCATTGCACTAAGAAGGGAGAGCTGCAGTGTTCAGTGACCGCTCAGAGCCTGGAGCCAGGAGAGTCCTGGCCATGCCCATGCCTGAGTTGTACCTGCTCAGCAATGCCATGTGTGAGCCTCCACGTATTGCAGCAGCCCGTTTCAGATAGCTCACGGCAAAGCTGCTTAAAAGAATAGCTCCCTCTAAAGCCAAATGCAATAATGATAAATTTGGGATTTGCAGCCTTGTTTTGTGGAAGGCTTGCTCCAGGGCCTCTGGGAAGTCTCCCAAGCGTCTCTGCACCAGCATGGGAAAACCCTTGCACTACCAGGCAGGGTGCAGGACTGGGGAGTGGTACGTTAGTGCTCCTGTACCAGTATGATGTCTTTTTTTGGAGAATTCCTCCCTGAAAATGCTGACCTCCAGCCAAGAGCAAAACCAATCAAGGGATGAAATTTATTGTGATGCTGAGTCAACATGCGAGATTAATGCTTCCCTTTCATCTCACGACCCTTCATCTCTGAGTTTCAAATCAGGTACCATGTAAAATATAGCCCCTAGCAAGCTACCTGTGGAAAAAAATATCAAAGAAAATAACCTGTTTGCAAGTGAAGGGCTGCGCATTGCATCAGCTTGGGGAGAGTTATTAATTTCCTTCTGTCCTTTGTAGTTGCATGGGTGGTCATGCCAGGGTGGTCTAGAGTTACATCCCAGACCAGTGCAGTTCAGAGAAGGGATGTCTCAGCTGAAAGAGATACAGCTCTGCTCCTCACCTTCTGTGGTTCAATAAGAGCGAAGGAGGTCCTTTGCTACTGAAAAAGCTAAAACGTGCAATTGGGAAAAATACAATGAAAGACAGGAGGGATATTTTCAGATTTCTAACATGCTCAACCAAATCAGACTCTCAGGGGGCAGGAAGCGAGCTGAAAAGAAACCTCCTAGTTTTGAGTCTATCTGGCTGGTGTTATAGACACAGATTTGGGCTAGAAATCCTTTTCTTCAGCCACTGGAAAGCTTCCATTGAACCATGACTATTAGTCATGGAGAGAGAGGTATTGTTATGTATGACCACTTCCACACAGTTGATGCTGGAAGGCAACATGCTTTGACCCTACAGATTTCTGAGACATTGTGACGAGCAAAATGGAAATAGATGAGTGAGTTACAAATTTCTTTAAAAATAAAGCTAAGGAAAGGAGGAGAAATCTTTATTCAAGCTTTAATGAGGTAGTTATTGCTGAGTAATTACGTACTAGGAACTTATTTACAGGAAAGGAACGTTGGTAAAGTTCAGTTTACTTGTCTTGCTTAATTAGGTCCCATTCCTTGGGGATGAGCTAATTGGATGGTGACATTCAGTGAAATAATGAAATAAATGTCATGTCATATAAAGAGTTAATTAATGATAAAGAAATGTTCACCCTTCAAGAGGCACAGAGCTGGAGTTGATGCAATATTTTGGATGCAGTGCTTTTCTGTTGAGAAACACTGCTTGGCATACGTGTGACTTGGCATAAATGTTTGTGGGAGCACATCTATTTGGATGGAAATTTTGCCAGGAAGATTTATGAGGTCAGAGAAAGAAGAATGCAGGCTGTTACCTGGACTGCAGGATGCTGCTTTTCAAATACTGGGTTAGGAGATGGCAGCACTCCCACTGTAAATGAAGACCTTGGATAGTAAAAGTGTTTTTGCCCCTAGTAGTTGCTGGTTCCTATGGCCTTCGCAGCCAAGACGGGTGGTGTGATTTAAACATCATTACTTTGTGTCCAGGAACAGATGGGTTAGCCATGCAAGGTTGCAAGGTCAGGAATATGGTGACTGCTGACACTTCTATTTTTCTTTATGAATGCTGTAGAAAACTTGCAGGAGACTGCTCAGATGGCCCATGTAGTAGAATATCATTTCTGGACAGATGCAGTAGGACAAAAACTTGAAAATCCACTGAGAAAATAAAGGTATGACTTGTATCTGATTGAAGGAGAGTTGCTTATGTATGGACCTTACACTGGGAATTGTAGAAAAAAAATCCATCATTGGAAAGCCTCTTGTCCACCTGCTTATTCCTCTTGAGGGATGAATGGACTCTGAGAAGCCCAGCAGCAGTGCTGGAGATGCTCACCGCACAGCTGGGAGACAGAGAGTCCATCTGGGCACAGGCTAGTGTCAGTGAGGGGGAGAATGGGACATGCACCTTGTGTAGATGTACCTGGAGGGCAAATCTTGCTGAGCACATCTGCTAGCAAAGAGTTTATGGGTGAGAGCTCTGGCCTTACTGTTGAAATGTAGCTGGTTTGTTCCTAGTGAGTTCTTATTTCCTCAGCCCTATTGCATGAGTCACTGTTTTCTGCTGGAGCAGGGCTCTCATAAAGGTGTTTGCTGCATGGGGTCTGGTGCTAAGTCATCAGCTACTGAGGTTATTTTAATGGGCATATTACTGTATTTCTGGCACCATCTGCTCCTCTCTCTGATTACTGATGCAAGGAGGGATTAAGAGAAAGTCTTTTCCCTCTTTCAGCAGGAAGGGTGTTATTAGTGCTTCAAACACACACATCGAATTTGTTCTGCATGCCCAGCAGCATCTGGCATTTCCTCTCCGTCTTTCCCTGTGCAAATTGGTGGAGGAAATCTAATTGGCGAGTGGAGCTGTCTGGCTGAGAGCTGCACTGGGCACTTGGAGTTGCTGTTTACTTTTGTTTTCCCAAGGAGCATGTTGCGTGTCCCAGATCCAGGGCTGTTTCTGCAGGTTATGTCACCGGTCAGCAAGGCTGACCCTGCCTCTGCACGTGCATTCCTTGCTGCGAATGGCGTGGGAGCCACACACCGACGGACAGAGCGGAGAGGGGGAGGGAGTGAGGGGCTCTCTCCGAGGTCATATCCACCCTTTGTAGAAATGAGCTTGCTCTCCGCAGAGCCTCCTACCCCTGTGTAATTGTTATTCAGTCCCACATGGGGAAGGTCAGGACCAACCGTGAGAGGGAGACTGCATGTGAGATAGCTCATGGGCTAAGGGCTGCCTGGCATACTGATAAGATGGCACAGCATCCATCAGCGCCAGTGAGGAGGAGATGCTGACACTCATCAATAAAACATTATCTGCGACAAATTACAGGGAACAGCAACAGGTGCCTGGGAAGCCATAAAGAGGTCGAATGGGCAAATGGGGAAGCCATCTCCCCAAGGCTAATCCTCAGCTTTGGTCCTGTTTTATGTTTTCCAGTCAACCTGATTGCACAAAGTGTAGGAATCGGAGTGCACAACTGGGGAAAAAGATGAACGAGATTTTTAGAAAGCTGCAACAAAATTCAGTGCCAACTTTACTCTGAGTGGGCTTGTTTCATTTGTGGATCTCAAGCCAATTCTTGGCTACAATAAGCCCACTGCAGAGGGAGCAGGCATAGATAGAAATGACACCTGGTATATAGCATGGCATGGGCATAACATGCAGGTCTGGAAGAGATCTGCAGGTGTTCTGGGGTGGACTGTGACTCTGTAGTGAGGAAACATCCTGTTATAATGACTCACACATGGGAGGATTGTCTAAAGCTCTCAAAGTAAAAGGGTTGAGAAAATGTATTCTGTGAAGTTCCCCTCTCTGTGATGCTCTGGAGTCCATGTTGGTCCATATTAACCTAATTCTCTGAGGTAGTGATGGGAAAATACAATGAAGTTTTTGGGCAGCCATTGAAGTGTTTTCCAGGAAAGAGAGTAGAGTCCTGGGCCTTATGGCACGTCTTGGACAACTACACAATGTTGAGTGATGTTGGACAATATGGATGGGGTCTCCTGGGGGTTTCATGCTGCTAGTGGCTGTTCTGCACTGTTCACCGCTGTGGTGGAACTGGTGGCAGTTGTGACAGGAGTCAGTTCAGAAAGTCACTGCGTCAGGGCTGGACAACACCCCAAAGTCCAACATGGAAGAGAAGTATAAGAAATGGCAGGTCATTGCAGATGCAGGGCTGGACTCAAGATGTAGTCTGAAGGACTTTGGGGTAATAGGAAATGCAGGGCTGGCTGTGGCTTGTTTAATATTCGAGAGGCTGGCTGGTATTTACTAGCATGCATATTGTCTGAAAGGTCAGTACACAATCTTACGGTTTCTCTGCACGTTTTCTTCGGGCCTGGAATGAGCAGTTGTGCTCACTCACCCGTGGCAAGCAGAGAAACCATTTATCAGCAGTAAGTAGTAGTTAAAACAAATATGCTGAGCTGGTTGGAGGACTAAACCCAGACAGCAGAGGTGGGATCAAAGGAGCTACTTCTGGTTTTGTACCTGGCTTGAAGTTGGCTTTTCCCTTGAGGGGTCAGCCGACAATGGAGTAAAGATAACCTACGTCTCAGCACTGTAAGGGTATGCCTCTAGTGGGGCTGAGTTGGGGAAAAGAGGAGGAAAGAAGAGAAGAAAGGATTGGCAGGGACCTGAGAGAGGTAAAGAACAGGGAGAAAGGACACAGATATGGGATTTTACTGTGCCTTGCCCTGGGTTGCTTGTGTGTAACCTTCCTCACTCTCTTAATTCTTCCTCTTGTCCATCATTTCCTTGTTGGCTGGCCTAGTAATGTAAGAGCAAGCTTGTTATACTTCTGGGATACATGGGACTCCTTTGACATGGCTGGAGCTGGATCAGCCCTTGTGGTACTTTATCTAACATTGGTAGGGAGGATCCCTGTGTCTAGAGGCTTTGTACAACTCTCTAGTTGCTCATTTTCTAAAGCCAGCACTGAGCAGGTTACGTGTGCCTTCCCTATCCCAGGGTATGGGGAGCTTTTTGTCCAGAAATGCTTCTCTGCATTGCTGCTGCACTGGTCCTGGTGCCAGATCCTGGCCTGGGAGGTCCCCTGTATTTCATGGAGGATCCTGAACTCTTCCCAGAAGTGCACAGGGTTTGCAGGCTGCACTGAAAAATGCTTGGTTTATACCATTGGTGTGCCTGAACCCTGCCCTCATGGTGTTTGAACACTGTGTATGTGTGTGCTAGAGAACAGTTCTGAGACTCTTGGATAACTTCTGCTGAAAAGAAAAAAAAAGGAAAGGAAAGGAAAGGAAAGGAAAGGAAAGGAAAGGAAAGGAAAGGAAAGGAAAGGAAAGGAAAGGAAAGGAAAGGAAAGGAAAGGAAAGGAAAGGAGAGGAAAGGAGAGGAAAGGAAAAAGGAAAAAGGAGAGAGATTGGTATAGTTCTGAGGATGCAGGCACAGATCACTGGTTGAGCCAGGGGATCTGCATGGCTAGGCATGAGAAGGGACCTGCTGAGTCCCACCATAAGCTCTTCCTGCCAGTGACCAGCAGCAGCTGCTCTGGGTATCTGCACAGAAGGGAGCAGTCTGCCTAGGAGGTTCTCCCAGGCTCCAGTGATTTCCAGGATGTGCTGAGCTGGAGGTGCTCCCCTGGTTCTTGGTAGCCCATAGTGGATTTTGTCTTCCAAGACCATGTCCAATTGCTTTTTGACAGGCAGCTGGTGACAGACAGGGCAGTAGACATGGGAGTAAGTAAGGGCAGAGGGTGGGATACATCACACACAACCTCAGACCCCTGCAGTGTCAGCATCTCCCTCTGATCCACCTGCTCACACTCCCTGGGTACTCTGGAGAGAAAAATAGGCACGTTGAGGGTCTGATTCTTGTGCCCAGCTGCAGATGCCCACTTTAGAGGAGAGCAACCACTCTCCTGTCTCCGCTAGCAATGACAGGCGCTTTTGTGACTCCCAAGGTGACTCGAGCAGGGTAAACATTTACCCTGTAGAAACCTGTGTTTAGCCTGATAACTCCCATCCAGCTCGGGGAAGAGAGGGATAGTTGAAGAGATAGGGACAGGTAGATGTCACAGATGGAAATTCTTTGTATTTCTTTATAAACTGTGTCCTGCAGCATGAATAGATGGTGTGCCTGTGCTTCTGACAGAGCACTGTAAGACAAAAAGTGAGAGAGCTAGACAGCCACTTAACCAACCGTGCCGTGTAAGCTTTGGTGAGCGTCGGGAAGCCAGCTGGACAGTGTGTCCCTTGCAGTGGATGGCTTGTCCCTGGCAGAGCCAGCTCTGTGTGAGCAATGCACATCCAGCCCAACAGCAGCCCTGCTTGGCTGACGTCTACTTTTCCCTGGCTCCCACGAGCAGGGTGGCTGGGTGCACTTGCTGGCCTTCACATCATGCCTTTGACGCGAGTTTTCATTGCCGTGTGGAGATTTTTTTAGCAGGCAGTTAGGGAAGGGTGGGGCAATCTGGGCCTAGCTCCTGTGAATGAGATGAGAAGCAAACTCAGCCTGAGCAGAGGTTTGCTCAGAGGCAGCAGAGATCTCTGAGCTGGCTTTGCCGCAATATGATATCTCAACTGCCTAATGGAAAGAAGATGGAGTGAGGTCAGCTGAAGCCCAGCACTCACCATGATCAGCACAGCCATGGGGCTGGCTTGAGGGTGCCTGGAGCTCAGTTTTAACCTTTCAAGTGTCCCACTGAAATGAATCTGGACCCTGGTGGAAACCTCAGCCTAAAGCACCCTTGTGGCCCTCAGCAGCAGGGATCACCCTGAGCTCCCCAGTGGTGATCTGAGCAGGTGATCTTTGCCAGTGTGTGACCAGTGCTAACCAGGCTGGTGGACTGCAACGTCCTCAGACCAGCCATCCTCTAAACGCTGCCTGGCTTGGCTACCTGGCATTTGGACGACTGCTCTACTGGCACTGTGCTGCAAATCGGCTAAGTGAGCTGCGCTCGTTAAATGATCTCCAAGGCAGCAGAGACAAGTCAGCTCAGGAGGTGATTAATTAGGAACAGCAGAACTCTCTAACCTGTAGGTGTCTGATTTGAATCGGGCAAAGCTGAACAGAGGCTGGAAGCGACGCTAGAAGAGCAGGGAAGGCAGGACCGAAGTGTGTGATTTATTCCTCAAAAATAATCATCAGCTGTGATTTTCTCTGCCTGACAAGGTACTCGTAACCTCTGGGGAAGGCTGTCCCTGAGACGCCTTCCTGGTCTTCACACCATCAGGAGACTGCAGACAGCACAGATCTGCCAGAATTGGCGTTGGAAACCATGCCTCAACTTTGTGCTCCCGTTGGGGTTGGGCATTGTTCTGGGGAGCTGATCCATTCCTAAATTCTGTGGATCTTTGTCTGGGTGTCTAAAATGGAGATCACTGTGCTTGCTCATCTCAGGCAAGGTAGCTAAGAGTGAAGTTTTCATTCAAACCTTTCTTAAAGTGAGAATTGCAAGCTGCTGCATAATGAAGACCATGAGGAAAAAAAGCACCATGGAGATTTTTTTCCTTGATTTTGACCTACCAGCCTCCCAGTTTTGAAATTTTATCAAAATACTGAAAGTTGAGAAAAATGACATCAGATGAGGACTTTAGTAAAATGTTTGAATCCATGCTAATACCCCAAATTACTCTTTTCAGAGTGGAGTGGAAATGAAACATCAGAAAAAAAATCAAAACATATGATATTTGTGAAATGAAACTTTTCCACTCATCAGTTTGGAACAACATTTGTATTTAAAGGCTTGCTAAACTGCCCATTAAAAAAACCCCCACCCAGATCTTAAAATATATCACTGAAAAATAATAACCACTTTCATTCTGAGTCAAAGAAATGTTTCAGTAAGAAAACACAGAAGCAAAGTGGTTTAATTTTGTTAGAGGAAAAGTCTTAGCCCAGCTAAAAAAGCATTTCTTCCAACGGCTTGCTTGAAACCTGACTGCACAGATCTGCCTCTAAAATCACCTTTTTCCCCAACTTTTAAACCCAGCTGAGGCAGCCTCGGTTTCTGCTGCGCCTCCAGACAACTGACAATGAGGTGACACATCTCTGGGTAAGACCGACAGCGAGCTGAAATTGGTGGTTTGATTTACGGAAATAGTTTCAAATCAATTGTTCTGCTATTCAACTAATTCTTGATTGCAGTGTTACATGGATAAGAAAGGCCCAGAATAAATTATGAGCTTTGCTACATGTTCCAGGCGCTCCATTTCAGTAATCACATTGCAGCTGGCTGCACGTCACCTAAGAGCGAAGATCAGACAATGATACTGGACACGAAATATCATCTCACATTTAATGCCATAATTGCTCTGTTTTCAGAGCCTGAAATGCCTCTTTGGTGGGCAAATATGCATCATGTGCCCCTGGGCACTGATAGCCGGATACGTTTCAGCAGTACTTTTGAAGAAAAGATCAATTTAAAAGGGATATTGTAACCTGGGAAGCAGCCAAGAGACTTCTTCTAACTGTGATTGTGCTTGACACTCGTAATGAAACAAAATTCAGATCACTGCAATAAATTTCCAAACTGTGAGTCTTCCAAAAAAAATGCTTAGCATTTCCCACAAGGCCCTACAAATTCAATCTGCATAAGCTCCAAAATAAGTGTATTTTCTACCTTAAACTAATACTTGGCAGCAACTTTCAATTGGCTCATTTAATTAAGTTGGTGTGCAGATCCCATTTTAATGTATTTAATGCCGCTAAAATGACAGGCATGCTGATCAAGGGGATTGTATTTTATTATTTTTATTTTTTTTTAATTTAGACTCACTCAGATTTCTTTTCCTCCTCACAGTACTTAGTGCTGCAAGCACATACCTCCAGTAGGTGACACAGCAGAGCACCCAAAGCCAACCTGGGGGGGTAGAAGGGAGCAGGGCATGAAACGATGGAATGAAATTAATTGTCCTGGTTTCAGCTGGTATAGACTTAACTTTCTTTCTAGTAGCTGGTATAGTGTTATGTTTTGGATTCAGTATGAGAAGAATGTTGATAACACACTGATGTTTTCAGTTGTTGCTAGGTAGTGTTTATACTAAGTCAAGGATTTTTCAGCTTCTCATGCCCAGCCAGCAAGAAGGCTGGAGGGGCACAAGAAGTTGGGAGGGGACACAGCCAGGGCAGCTGACCCGAACTGGCCAAAGGGGTATTCTATACTATGTGATGTCATGTGACATCATGCCCAGTATATAAACTGGGGGGAGTTGTCCGGGGGGAGGATTGCTGCTCGGGAACTAACTAGGCATCAGTCAGCAAGTGGTGAGCAGTTGCATTGTGCATCACTTGTTTTGTATATTCCAATTCTTTTATTATTATTATTATCATAATTTGATTATTTTAATTTTATTATTGTTATTATTGTCATTATTATTTTCTTCCTTTCTGTTCTATTAAACTGTTCCTATCTCAACCCACGAGTTTTACTTTATGTTTTTTTTCCTGATTCTCTCCCCCATCCCACTGGGTGGGGGTGAAGTGAGTGAGCAGCTGTGTAGTGCTTAGTTGCTGGCTGGGGTTAAACCACGACATTAATGCAAGCTAATTAGGGCATTTCAAACCACAACGATCTTCTGGATCAAGAAGGAGCAACACATGATGACACCTACTTAATGAACCTTCTCTGCTGCCCAGCAAGAAAGAAGACTATTTGGTGACTTCTTGCACAGTTTTGAGAGCATTGGCCTAAAACTGAGACAGCTCCCCAAGGCTGGGACAGGCTGTATGTTTTGCCCAAAGGAAACAAGGGTTTAAAATCAACTTTGTGTGCATGTGTGTCTGCTTGGCATAGCCCATGTATAGAAATTTTTAGAACCTGCTGGTTTTCAAACAAATTTGAAAGAGTGCTGAAGAGCTCGGAGAGGTGAAATTCCTACATGTTTGGTGAAAACAGGCAGAAGAGAAAGATCTAAATTAGTGTCCAGTTGAAGAAAAAGGCAGTCTTTGGAGCTAAACCACATTATTAGACCCTGGAAAATTTGTACACAGGGAGCCACATGAAAGCAGGCTCAATGCTTTCTCCTACCCCTCAATTGATTTTTCTGTGTCACTGCCTTTCCTGAGGCTTCTTCAGTCCTTCCAGTTGCACTGAGTAGTCCCAACTCGGTGGGGTTGGGCAGTGCTAGGTGCTGTACAAAGATGTAACAAGAAACAGCCAAGAAGCAATAGCTGTCTACACGCAGACAGGCAAAAAAGAGGCCGCGCTGGGCAGTTTTACAGCCCAGGCACTGCTTAAAGCCTCGTCACTTGGGCGATTTGGATAAATTGCCTGCTTCAACCTGCAGCCACTGGCTCTGTGTCCTCTGGACTGCCTCCACAGGCGTGGATTGGGAGAGGGATTTCCACAGCGTGGTCCTGAGTAGGTAGTGACAATGGTTGAGATGAATCCTATTGTAACACATCGTGTAGAGCGTTGCACTGGAAGTGGTTAAAAATGGGTTGTTTTAAGTAATTGCAGTTGTAAGAAATTTGAAAGAGAATTTAATGGCAGCCTCTAGCTGTCAGCTCTGGGGATCTAGTGACGAAGCAGAGGCAGCTTCTCATGGCTCCAACTAACCTGGTATGATCTTGCGAATACGTATATATTTTTATAAAAATTGGTCTTATCTGAGGGGAGAAATATGTGACTGTTGTGTTACCAATTCTTTTTCTCATACTTGCTTTGTGTCAGAGCATCTTTTGATTTTACTGTGATTACTTGGAACGATTTTAGGTTATTTTCACCTGCCTGTGGTCCATTTGCTTCAATCCTCTGTCCTTACAGATATAATTTTTTTTCCTTTCCTTGCTTTAAGCCTTGAAGTTAATTCCTCCCTCTCTCTCTGTGAGGATTTTCTTCCTGAAGCTTTTGTGTGCGTGACTATTTCATCTTTTCTGAACACCACTTTGACATCATCTGAACCACAAAACTATCAGCTGGCCTTGCCATTCCCGCTCTCCTCTCAAATCCTGCAGAAGGTGGTGAATTACCTGTAGCCCAGCAGTGCTGCAAAGACTTAGGTTTTGGCTCAAATCATGTCTCTTCTTGACTGATACTTCCCTAAACCCCAGAAAGTGTGATGCTCATGGATGGCAGAAGGAAAAGGATCTCATGCTTTATATTAGGCTTTCATTTGCAAGTGGCTTATAAAAGATTAATAAATGATTAATAGGCATTATAGACACGAGTAGCATAATTTAGCAGGTGATTATAAGCGTGTCAGGAGAAGGTATTACAGAATATTATAAGCAACCTATTGACTGTTTGGGCTTTATAGTAATCTGTAAGCATTGATTAGTCATTCATTAAAACACCTATTAATCATTTACAAACCTTCTATCACCTATTTTGTGAATTCTTGACAGAAAGCACAACCAGAAATCCAGAAATAGTACATAAAAAAAAAGTGCTTTCTTCCATAGTCAGTCCTAAGACATTTCAGAGCCAGAGGTGCCAAAATACAACCCTAATCCTGACAAGACCTCTGCAGAGACCTTGCTATTCTGCACGATGGCCGTAAATTACGCATAGGCAGAATCAGGATCCCTGCAGACCTGCTGTTTTATTCACCTGAGAGATGCTGGTTCTGCAGATCTCCAGGGCACAGAGGACAGTGGGAGCTGACTGCCAGTCTGCTTTGCATGTTTTAGCACATTTTTATATTGAAAATAAACATGTGACAAAGAAGGCCCGTGATTAAAATCTTGTCCAGTTCTTCAGCTACAAACCAAGCCAGTGTTACCTGCGGACCCATGGAGACAGATGAAGCTATTTTTCAGAGTGCAGCTTCCTCATGTCTGTCCCATCTTATTCTAAAGTTTGTCTGCCGAGGTTAGTTGGGAGCAGTCAGGAGCTGCTTTTAATGAACCCTCCGCCCTGACTTCCATGGTTTTTTTTTTTAATAATGCATTTTAAAAAACTGGATTTGGCCACTTCAGATGCTTTTTTCCTTTCCCGGTCCGAGTTTTCATTTCTTTTCTAAAAAGAGGGAAATACAAAAACAGGGACAAGTGTTTTCTTTGCTTTTCCTGGGGGAAGAAATCAGAAATATCTTGGTGCAAGAGAAACACGCAACATTTGAGTGACAATCTCTATCTGATGCTTTCAGAGAGCTTGTGTGCTGTCTGTTTCCCTCTGGACCTACTTTCATCCTGGCTACAATTTTGCATTCTGCATTCTAT
Source organism: Aquila chrysaetos chrysaetos (assembly GCF_900496995.4). Lineage (NCBI taxonomy): Eukaryota > Metazoa > Chordata > Aves > Accipitriformes > Accipitridae > Aquila > Aquila chrysaetos. The sequence goes on from NC_044013.1 coordinate 36,492,101, forward strand.
TTGTGGCAGTGTCCCTCCGTTGTCTGCAGAGAGCTCGTGTGCTGTGTTTCCTTGCCTCACCCAGGAGACCTGAACCCTCCACCTGTACCACATTTTGAACATAAAGACAGTTTCCATCCCAAAGAGCTTAGTTTGAGATGACAGGCAAGTCAACACAAAGAGCACATGGACCTGCACACGGCAACAGTGATACCCAATATCTGATTACTGTGATAAGCTCTGGTCCTCCTGCACCAGCTGCTTAGGCACTGCCAGTGTTTTATAGGCATTGCAGTAGCAGTGATTTTTAAGGAGGGATGTGAAGGAAGATAAGGGAGGCTTCCTAGATTTGTGCAGAGGATTACCAAAGGAGAAACTTTTCTCTCCATGGTCTCTTCTGGGCTCTGACTGAAGGAAACATCAGCCATGTGCTTACCTTTCAGCACGCATTTTGAGTGCTTTTCTCTGTCGGGACTTGCTTGGGCCAATTACCGGCTCCTTCCCCGTGGAATGCTGCCCCTTTACATTTCTCACTTAATCGATTTGGATGAAATCTCCCTGAAAATCCTGTTTCTTTTCTTGCTCTTTTTTTCCCTAATGCAGCCTGCTCTAATACCTCAACAATCCTCCTTCAGATCCCTGTGTAGCCCATTAGTGTGTTTATACTGTGAGATTTCCTTCCTTTCCCATAATGCAGAAGAAATAATTTCATGGTGTTTTTCCATTTCTGCATATTGACATAGATGCTGCTGAAAGTGGCGCGCTCTGTTCCTGCTTCTACCTGTTCACACTTGGGCTCACACTCTTGTTATTTAGCACTTAACGGTTCCCCCCTTCCTTGGATGAGTGCTAATTGGCTAAAATTAAGCAGAGCGAGCTGAAATATCCTTCACACCCCATACTCATGCCCCCTTCCCAGCTTTTCAGCCTGCTGGTGCTTCAATTAATCCTGTTCAATGCGCTAGATGGCTCCGCATCACTCCTGACCCCATCTGCAGTGTTCCAGGCTTTCAGACAGATGCTTTAGCAACTTCCTGTCATTTTTGTTTATTTAATATTCACTAAATGCTGCTGCTTCTTGCTGTTCTTGGGGTGAAGTGATTTGATCCTTGCTCCTCTGTTGTGATTGCTCCTGTTCAGGGCTAGGTTAGCCGCTGCATTTGGAGGTCAACCCACCTCCTTCTGCCAGACTGCTGTTGGCAGGACATTCCCTAGCATGAAACCTGGTCTGAGGCACAACACAAATTTGAAACCTCTCCTGTGATTTCCTGGCTGTTTTCAGCAGGTCCCGCAGGTGCTCGGGGGACATCCAGGGACTTGGCTGGAGCTGAGCTGCTAATCTGGTTTGCATGGCTGGAAAAGCTCAAGGTGTCCATTTGTTTGGTGATCATACTCACTGTCCACTGTGATGTTGTCTTCCAGGACCGAGCACAGCCCACGTCGTGACACTCGGTGGGAGGAGACACAGCCAAATGCCTATAGGTATCTGCTGACCAGCAGCCCTATAAAATGGGAACACTTAAGCTGACACTGGCTGACATGGAAGGGGTGAAGAAATGCACCAACTTTCCCATGAATGTTTGGGGGGGAACATCGCAGTAAGAGAGAGCTCTTCCTGGCTCTTGATTCTCCAAGTCTGATGTGGATTGTTGGGTTTGTTGCTACCCCATAGCCTCATACCTGATCTTTCCTTATGCAGACCTTACCTCCCCAACTTTCACTGTGTGCATTGAGCCTCCTCCAGGGTTGTGTTTGCAGGTAAACTCTTGCTGTCTGAGCTTTGCATCTGAATTTCTTCCTCTCTTACAGAAGGACTGTAAGCAAATAATCTGTGTGCAAAATGTGATCATGGGGGAATGCGGAGTTAGCAGCACTGAGTGATTTGGACAGTAAAGAGCCATAACCAAAGATGATTTCTTGCCCTGACCCAGATTCCTCTGGGAACCAGCACATCCCATAGTTTTTCAGTTCCCAACATTAAACAGGCAAAAGAGCAGTGAGGATATGTTCACTGCGGATTATCAGCCATTCGGAGACCATGGTGATTCATGAGTGCCATGTAAGTATCAGACACACACTGTATTTAGAGTCAGATTGAAGAGAAACACCACTCTGCGTCCTACATAGTTCTGTATTGGCTTAGACCAGTTGTCTCCACGCTGACAGGACTCTTCTGAGAGATGGGGAGTCTTTCTGTGATACCTGAATGTAACAGGGGAGTTATGTGGGAGTGCACCCCAATTCTCTGCACAGCACAGCTCGCTTCAGGCTTAGCTGAAAGCAGATCTCATCTTTTTTCATATGTATTACGAGTGGTTCATCCAGCGGGGAGGACCATTCCTCACACAGATGATGGGACTGTCAGACATGCCACAGAGTGCTCCCTGTCTCATATTTCACTCCTCTTGTTTGGCTGCGTTGCATCAGGAAGAGTTGCTCTCTAAGCCATGCTGCTGGAAAGCCTTTTTTTGCCTCTATTGAGCAGTCAATAATCTACTAAAATCAAAACTATCCATTTGCCTTGTTCCTATCAATATAACTCTCTGCTTTTATTGAATCTCTCTGTCGAGCTAGCTGGTGATTTGATCTTTGTCGCTGTAGCATCTGACTGTCGCACAAATATATATGGAGGACGTGGTCTCCTTGGCTTGATAGATTTATCTGTCTCTGTTGGGCTGGTCAGTAGAGGAAGGAAAAAAAGAAGGCAGAAAGGAAAGAGACAGATGGTGTGAGATAAAGAGAAACTGAAAAGGCAGATCAAAGATTGATAGGGAAAGAAAGGAGGAGAAGAAGGACTGAGCGAGGGAAGCAGCTGGAGAGAAAGTTGATCTCAGGACTAATGGGGTCAGAGATGCAGAAGGGCTGATGCCATGGCGGTGACAGAATGCCCTGGTCAGGGTTAGGTCCTGCGGAGCTGGACACCGCATGGCGGTAAGGAGGGCCCTGTCCTACCCTGAAGAGCTCGTTTAGAGGAAGAAGGAAAAGAGGAATTTAAGATGCCGTCAGATGGTGTCTGAGGGGACCGCTAATGAGATCGCATGGGGTCAGAGAGAGTGCGAGTGGTTTAAGGCAGCAGCTCCTTCCTAGGAAGCTGTTTAATCAAAAATACTGTATCTTGTCAGGAGTCAATGAAGCAAAGTTAAAATAGGCACGTTATTATGTAAATTCCTTCACAGCCTGCTGGCAGAAGACAGGCCTAAGAAAACTCGGGCTGGGGCTGCTGCTGTGCTAGCTGACAAACAACAGAAGCTACACTATCATTGCCCCATTCTCCAGTGCAGCAAGAGCAAAAAGCTTTGTGCGGCCCCTCACTGCTCTCAGATCATTTAGCTCCCCACAGCACCTTCACCTTGTGGACCTCCAGCCCCTTGACAAGCAGGCAGTGAAGTGCCTTTTTGTCTCCCTCAAAGCCAGCCTTGCTTGGCAGTGTAGGCTTTGGGAGTCCCTGGGGGAAGGATGTCCTCCCACCTTCTGTTGTCAGTGAGTGGGAGGTTCTGCTAAGTATATCCTCCCATCTTAGGTGGATTTGTCCTTCGGTGGTATCGGCATCCCTATTCTCATCCCTATTCTACAGGCAGGGAACAGGTTGTGCCAGGAGTTGAACTCAGAGGTTTATGTCCCATATGAGAAGCTCAGCCTCTGGATTATTCCCACTCTCTCATCTCTCAGCATCTTTTGCTTTTGACATGCCCTTACACCTGTTTTCTTCCCTGATTTGGGGGAAATCCTCAGAAACAGACTTCTTTTCCCCTTCCAAATAACTGAAGACTTGTTAGGTAATTTGTGGGTCAGGGTTTTTTTTAGGTTTAAGCTTTTTTTAGTCTGTCACTTTTCAGGATCTGCCATCCTGTGGAAAAGCAGCATGCACGCAATTAGCAGGCACGTCTCAGCCTTTGTCACCTGCTCCGAGTCCTCTTGCTTGGCTGAACAGCTGAGATAAAGCGTTGTCAGCTCAGGTGGTGAGATTCAGCCTCTACAAAATCTCAACATAGAGCATCCACAGCAGGGATGAGAGACAGCATCATGAGACAGCATCATCAGAAGGATGTAAATGACAGGGAAACCCAGCCAGCCCAAGTTTCAATGCTTTTTATCCAATTCTAGACTCCAAAGCTATTCTAATAGCAGAATTTCCAGACCACTCCTAATCCTTTTACAGCCTCTGTCTGCTCTTAGCAGGAGGGAGCTCCAGTCCTGGTAGGCTTGTCAGAGCAATTGGGGGAGAGGTGGAGGGGGTGTGTGTCAAAATTTTCTCAGCAGATGCCAACAGCCTCCTAATAGGAATGGCTAATAGGAATTCACAACCAGATCTTATTCAGCTGAAATCTCACTCACCATCTCAATCCAAACAGAGGTTTCACATCAGGTTTGATGGTTCTTGGCCCAAGCGTGCTCCTATTTAGAGCAGTGGGTGGATTTTGCCCCATGACAGCAAGAAAGAGGTTAACCCAGGCAGCAGTTACTGAGCAGCTGGGAAGGATCAAGGAAAAGCTATTTAGTAGAGGGCAGTTTGAGAGAGAGGGGAGCTGAGGAGCCTGTTATTCAAAGGATACAGCTTTGGAAGTCTAGGAAATTAGGCAGGACAGGTTTCCAGAAACAAATTCTCAGCAGGGAGCAAACTGAAGTAGTTTCTTAGGCAATGCCAATGTAATAGCATACAGAGGAGCTAAACTTGCATACAAAACCTCTGTGTGCCTTTCATTTCCTATCCTTGTGTATTCCTTTTTCTGCCAATCGGGTTCTGAGTTAATAACTTGATCTGTATGATGAGTGGTAGGAGGGAGGTAGCAGGGCACTGAGCTGGCAGAAAAGATCTCCATCATCTTCAACAGAGCCTTGGAGGACTTCTGCGCCAGAAGATGATCAGAAGGGACCTGGGGATTGCAGAGGGGAAGGGATTAGATGTGCTACGGCTGCAGAGAAAGACTGATGGCACTATATGCATAGAGGCCGGGGTCATGCTCCCTTTCTCTGTGAGACAGCTGTAATATTCCATTCATTGTGTGTGTTGCACACTGCATTATGAGATGAGTATTGACAAACTTAAGAAGTTCAAGAAAGAGCAACAAAATTATTGGGGGTAGAGGGAGTTCAAAGGGTCTGATTAACAAGGAAAGATTAAAAAAATCTAATTATGTGCAGCTTGGCAAAGTGACAACTAGGAGGGACATGATAAGTGTCTGCATATTGAAATAGAATAAATACTACAGATGGGTAATATTAATGTTCAGTGACTCAAGGGAAAGTCTTAATAAGAGGAGAAATCTCTGTGGTTATCAGGAAAATATTCTTATATCTGTTGCATTAGGCAATAGGGTAGTTTACTGTGGGGAGAGGTGAAATCAGCTGGGAATTGTAGATCTGGCGAAGCTGCAGCAGTATAAAATATAACGAGGGAAACCATCCTGCCGTGGCCTGCTAGAGAACAAGGTGATGTGTATGTTCTCCTCCATTACTATGACAGTGTGATTCTTCTGCCAGTTACGTTCAATTTCAGTAACACAGCCTGTGTGACAGGGGAGCTGGCTTCATGTCGGATTTCCACTGGATGTCAAACAATTCCACAGATTTATGCCAGTCAAGTATTTGTTCCTGTTCCTCCAACTTTTCTCCCTCAAATCCCCGAGTGGATCCATCATTAAAATCATTCTAGCCTATTCTGTGTTCTAGCAAGCTGGGAGTTTCAATGGAGGTCCAAACTTTAACATAATAACACAGTTTAATGAATCCCAGTGCTAGAAATAGCCTAGGATGTTCTTCAAAGGTTTAGACTCTCAAGGTATAGAAGAGCTTTCAAAGGGGACTTGCATTAGACTTGTACCATGGGCACTTGGCCAAGCCATGCGTAATTGCAGTCAGTTTGAGACTGTGGCAAGAGCATTAGTGGTCTGTGTAATGTGGAGGCCATTAGGACTGCTAGTCCCTTTCTCTACTGAGCCATGGAGCATATGATCTCTAATAGCCTCTGTTCTTCCCTTCCCTGCAAAGGAGGTTGATATTTTAGCTCCTGCTGGAGCACTTTGTGCCCTTAGTGGTAGAAGCCTCAGTCCTGGCTAAGATGGCATCTATCACACTTAGAAAGGAAAATAATGCTGGGGCAACCCTATCATGGCTTTTCAGCTCCCTTAAAGAAGGCTTGTCAGCTGGAAGTGTGGAAGAAAAGCCATGTGAGCGGCAAGCGCTCCATGGAGCAGAGCAGGTCTGCAGACCAGAATTTAGCACCAGCTGGTATGAAAGGCTGTGAACTACAGGCTTTTGTTCTGCATTGCATGGAAATCGGCAGCAGTGAATTTGGATTTCTAGCCCTCAACCACAGTGTGAGGAGTCTGTAGCATGTATTAAACTAATGGGGGGGGGGGGAAGGGATCAAATCAGGGCTTTATCAGCATAAAAGAACTTGGAATACAAAGTTAAACTCAAAGACTAAGGGGCTGATTCTAATTCATCAAGTATCCCCACTGCTCACAGTCCCTAATGAAAACATGTGTAACAAGCCTGCAGGGTTAATTTTACAGGGGAAAAAAATTCCAATAAAGCTCCATGAGATTTTCACGTTAAATTAATGTAACGGATGCTTAAAAGCCTTTCTAATTAGGCATTGTTATTAACAGGAATGTCAGGTGAATGAAATCAACCCCTGAGCTGACATTTCACTCATGTGAACTTCGAAGTTGGTGTTTAATCTGTAGCACATTGCAGCTGCATTATAATGCGATCACGGGTTCAGTGCCATAGCTGCAAAGCGCGGGTGTTTCTGAGAGACTCGAGTGCTTTGTGAGTCTTTTGCCATACTATCCCTCCCTGCCACGAAGCATTCGCTGTTCTGTCAACCTGTTGGGGGAAAAACGATGTAAATAAAGGAAAGCAAAAAAGAAAAAAAAAAAATGAGAGAAGTGGCAACTTTGGTTGCTGAGATGAGCAGCTGTGTGATTCTTTTTCTGGAGACGTGTCCTCGAGGGACTGCCACAAGACGTCAGCTGTGCTGCATTGTGGTGGGTGGAATCGGTCTGGCTTCAGCTAGATGTGTCTTCCAGAGGAAACAGGATTGCAGCTGAACATGAATCAACACACTTCCACACAAGCTGGGTTTTCTGTTGGAAAAGCACTCACCCACACAAATGTTATAGGGAAGCAGAGACAAAATCGCTACCCTCCTCTGCCATTGCAGCAGGTAGAACAATAAATTTGGCAGCCACAAATCTTTCAGGTGTAGTAAGCCCTGTTTGATTCAACGTAGGGCCCAGAGACCTCCTGGCACTGTGCATGTACCAACTAAGACAGAAAGTATATTTGGTATGAAAGAAAATTAATAGGGTGAAGGGTAGGAGAAGGGCAAATGACTTACCCCAAATCCTTCCTTCTACCTGGCACCTGTGGGAGAACCAGGAGTTTGCTCAGGATGTGCTGGTCCCTGACCTCAGGGGATATTCCTCCTAATATCTTCCTATTCTAACTTCCCCAAAGTTATTCCTCCTCTCAGGTCTCTCTGGGTGTGTAGTCCTGGGGTAGCACTGCCTAGAGATGTTTTCAGGTCCATGGGACATCTGCTCCATACATCCCTGCTTGGCCAGCTACACACAAAGCACACACTGGCTCCCTACAGCCAATTCTATAAGCAGGTGAGAAAACTCATAACCAGAGATTTTTCTCGTTTCTCCTGAGCTCTGTACACACTGAGCTGAGTGACTGATCTCAGCAGGTTCCTGTTCTGTTTCAGCTATAATCACACAGTGTTTGTGCCCTTCCTCCATCTCTTCCCACAGAGGAGCTGAATACCAGGAGATGCTTTGCTGAACTCTCTTTTGTCTTGGGAATCTCATACCCTGGCCACTGAAATCTTTGGGAGTTCTCTGCATTTTCTACATTCATATTTTTGTAGGCTGCCCACAGTGGTCAGCTTCTTCTCATCTTTCTTCATTGCTGTTTCACCACCACCATATTCATCCCAGTATTATTTTTGTTTCAGCTAGCTAGTTGCCCTTATCCTTTCATGATCTGTTTCCACATCTCCCATCTGCATCTCACACCTTACATTCACAAGCTTTTTTTCCCCCAATGCAGTTGTTTGGAGCTAAACATACTCTGAAGAGGAAAAATAACAGTTATTTCTGCTCAGTGTTTGGACCTTAATTTCTCTCCTCATCAGACTTCTTTTAATTAATGCCTGTAGGAATTTAATCTGTCTACCTTGTTGATACCTCTGGCTATCAGCTGCTGAAAAAAGTGTTCAGAATCTTATCGGCTCACAAACATGCATTTGGCTTTATTTTGGCTGGTCTTCACTTCTGTATTTTTTAATGGCTTCTTTTAAGATTTCAGACCTTATTTCTTATCTCTTTCTATAGCCAGTTCATTGGCAAATTAAGCAGTGTTGGAACAGGCAACTTCAATTTCCTTTCACTTGAGTTATAGATAAATTATCCAAGCTAACTAGAGAGCATGCCCTGCTCCTGGAGCCTCTTCCTTCTTGTTCCCAGGGAAGCATTTATGCTGCTCACCCATGGGTCAGATCTCACCCCAACCTGTGGTGTGACCAGAGAGTTTCTGCTATTCGTCTGCAAATTCCTCAAGGAGTATCTGCAGACTCCCAGGATGCTGGTCCCCGTCAGCCCCTTGCAGAAGCCTGAGACAAAGAGCGGAGCTGGGATGGGAGGATGCTATATTGTTTCACGGTTGTTGGGAGAGGAAAGTGCATGGGCATGAATTACTGTTTCGTTCTTGGACAAAGCTAGAGCATGTTGCCGGGGAGAAAAGGGAGGCGCAAATGCCTAATGAATTTTCTAGAGAAAGAAGGCAGATAAATCTGCCCTCACGGAGGAGTCTGACACAAAAACTTTGTATCACTTGTTTAGCTCTCATTTTTCTCTCCCACACCCATACATCTACCTTTTCCCCACCCTGTGCACACCTCCGGGTCCCTTTGCACCTTTTCTCGGTCCCTTCCAGCCTGCTGATCCCATCACACCACTTGTTTTTCCCTTGTGCATCTCTCCTCTGCTAGTCTCAATTCAGCTTTTCTCCAAGGAATTGCTGAACCCAAGAGAGGAGCATGGAAGTCCCAATGCTGGATGATTTGGCATTGGTAAGGATTTTACCAGTAGCAATACAACACTGTGGCTTTTGAACTGGAGGCTTTGAATAGCAGCCCTATCCTTATGCATACCTCCCAGCAGAGAGCCAGGTAGGGTCCAGGGATTCCCGAGATGGTTTTGGCTTAACCCAGTGCTACAGGAAGGTGGGCTTCCTGTAAGATGGGCTGTACGCCAAGATGAATGTAATCTGATGTTCCTGCAATATCTCCAGGTACACACTGGTTTACACCAGCTGATGATGTGGCCTGTGTCTCCCACATCTTCGCTGAGTCATTAGCAGTGGAAAAGGCCTATTAATTTGGATATACTCCCCTTGGAGCACAAGGGCAGAAGAATTCCCTGCCTAGTCCTGTCTACTTATTTTCTCATTTCATTTTTTGATGAGGTCTGCATGCAAAAACGCTTTTCAGAGCCAGCTGGCTTGTTGCTATGCACAAGGTATTGTATTGCTCAGAATCCGATTGCTTTTCTTATTGAAGGTGTCCGTGAAGCTGTCGGCACACACCTAATAAAGTTCATTGCCATTCTTAAATACAGCTTTTGAATAAGATACTGCTCTGTACTGGGTCCAAAGGAAATTCAAGGCAAACATTTCACAGATCATCGACACTGAAAATCTCCCCTGACTAAGAAATAGTATTAGTTCCCCAAGTGGCCTCCTGCTCATGACTAACCATGGGTAGATTGTTAAATCTGTTTCTGCCCAAGTTTTCCAGCTTGAGAGATGGGAAAATTTGTCCTCCCACCTTCACAGGGGTGTCAGGAAAATGAAAAATGTGATGCATTCAGATGCTTCCAGGAAGGGGCACAGCCCATATATGCTCAGCTTGGGCTGTGAAGTCACTGCTGCCGGTGATAATGCTCACAACTGGTGCATCTTCTGTGTATGTCAGAAAACTCATAGAGAGAGAAAATGGCTTCTATTAGATCAGCCAGCAGGTCCAACACAACAGATAAGCATTTGAGCACTACATGCTTCTTCAGAGCTTGGAGTTGGCGGAGTCTGTTCCAGCCAGCCTGCTCCTTTTTAAATGTATGTTATGAACTGAACAGTGTGGCAGAGGAGCACTTGGCATTTTTAGAGCAGAGGAATGTGCAAGCAAGGGGACAGTCAATAAGTGACCTCAGCTTTCATTCACTTGGAGCCTGATGTTCCTATTCCTAATGCAAGGATTTTTGTACTCCAGAGCAGATCTAATAAAAGACTCCCCCTCTTTTGTCTTACCCATATCCATAGAGGCTTTCAGCTGCAGCTGTACTGCTGTTATCTGTTGTACATAGAAAAGTGAGCCTGTTAGGAGAAGTACCAGCAGACAGGCTGGCAGGTACCCATGCAGCAGATCCTGACTGTTAGTTTAGGAGTTCCTTTGAGCAGCTATTTCCTAAGTCGTTGGTCCAGTTTTGGAGTCTCTACTTTTGCTTGCAGTGCTCATAGGTTTTGGTACTTCGGCCAAGCAGGAGAGTGATGTTGCAGTACCATGCAAGGACTTCAGTATGGACTGAGGTTTGCATGCAGAGGGCAGCCTGAGCAGTAGTTCTGCAACCATAGCAGTACGTTTCCCGGTGTTCAGTACATTGCACATCAGAAGAGGCAGCCTGTGTCTCAGCTTGTGACAATGTCCCTCACAGGGGCCACATTTTGCTTTTAGGTGTTGCAGAGCAAGGTGAGACAGGCATAGATCCAAGGGAAGCATTCAACCTGGCACGGTTCAAGCTGAAATTCAGGGCTGTCTTACTATACTCCATGTTTTCCAAGGGACCTTAGCAATCTCTCTATTTCTCTCAAAATGATTTTGACAAACTGGAGAAATGGTTTGGAAGAAATAGGATGCAATTTAATACAGATAAGTACTGGATTCTACATCTAAGCAGGAATAATGAACTGTTCACATGCAGGATGCAGAAATACAGAGTTGACTAGGCAGCAATCCTGCAGAAAGAGACTGGGGCTCATTTTTGATCACTGTGTGAATGAGAGACATCAAGTTGCTGTGAAAAATGACAAACAGGAGAGTCTAGACAGAAGTATCACCAGCAAGACACACAAAATACTGTTCCCACTCTGCCCAGTGTTACAGAGATCTCAGCTGGATGCCTGGGTCCAGTTTCAGGCACAATTCATGCAGAAAGTTGCAAAGCAATAGAATAGAGTCCCGAGCAAGGAGGACTGACTGAAGACTAGCAGACATGATCTGCAAAGAAAGATTGAGTAAATTGGGATGGTTTAGTCCAAAGAAGAGGAACTCAGGCAAGACAGGAATAGTTCTTAATTATGAAAAAGGCTGATGCAAACAGAATGGGAATAATCGCTTTTCCATGTCCACGCAGAGCAGCGCAGCTAGTACTGGGCAACTGCAGTTCTAATTAAACACTTAGAGAACCCATCCCAAGCATAAAGAAAGCAAAATGTTAGATATAAGGTCTCACAGGGGCAGAGCCTGCATTGGTGCAGACCATCAAGAATGGCCTAGAGAGAGACAGCAGATAAAAATGATGCAGTTGCATCAATTCTGTATGGAGACAGCGGGCTGGGCCAGGTAACTTCTTGAGATCCTTTCCAGCCCTGTGATCCAGGACCCTCAAAGTGTCACCTCGTAGATTAGTGGCATCACTTTGTACTTACTCAGCATCTGAGTTTTGCAGCAAGCAATACCATTGAGTTGGCTTGCAAAGACAATGCCATCAATTTGGAGCACTGCTGCTCTTTCCTTGACCTCCCTCTCTAGTCCATGAGCCCAGGAAGGCAGTCTTCTTCAGTGTCCACAAAACATCCAGCACCAAGAAAACATTGCCATAAATAGCAATAGCTCTTTTGGCTTTATTGCACCATCATTGGCAGTGTCAGCCATGCTCCCAGCTTGCCAGGTTGTAGACCCCATTGGAAATTCCTGTTGATAGTCAATCTATCTAGTGCACCAGCAACTGAGAAGAGAGGTTTCTCTCCAGTCCCTGGTGGGAGCAATCCAGTGGCTACTCACTGTGGGCATCAGCTTGTGTTTTGCAACATGCGATGATGACATTCTTGAGCAACGTAACATGTTCCTGCAAGGCCTCACATTAGTGGCTTGAATTTAAATGCTTCTTTTCCCCGCTGTATTAGATGAAATTGAATAACCCAATGCAACCCTTGAAGAAACAGTGCTGCAAACGGAGAATGTTACTGCATCTGCTCCAAGAACAACCTTCTCTGCATCTTCCCCTTAAATGCCTGCTTTCCCCTGTTTAACAGAACGAGTAATTAACGATGTTAATTTTAATCTCATTTGCTAATGAAGGCAGCCTAATTGCACAGTAATTGGCAGCAGCTATAGCAGAAAACAGAAAATAAACCCTGCATATGTAATTCACTCTAACTTCTTTCTAATTGCCTCTCCAATGGCTCTCCATCATCAATGGTGTCTTCAGGGGATTTTGGTAATGAAGAGAAGCATGGGAGACAGAAGAAGATATTGCCACTAAAAGGAAGGAGCTGGCATGACAGGCCAGTACCTGCCTTTTCCCAGCCGTCTAAGCTGGGAGGTGATGAGTTTCTAGATGTGCCAGATAGAGAGCCAAGTTATGGCTGGATTCAATCACTGTGGTTCCCATGAACTGTGGGGACTATGGTTTGGCCAAAAACTCACCTAAAGGATCTCTCAGACTCCTTGTCCTTCTCCCAGCTGTCTGTTCCCCTGCACACCTTCCCAAGGTCCCAAATATCAACTTTGCAAGAATACTTGTTCTTCTGGAGTCCCTTTTCTCTGCACATCTCACAATGTTTCTAAGTCTATCATTGATCATTCCTGAACACAAGCAGAAATGGAATTTGATTTTTAGAAAAAGGGAAACTCAGGCCCAAATGGGATCAGCAGCTTGTCCTGGAGTTCCCAGGGCACCTGGCTAGAAAGGCTGGCGCAACCAAGGGATGGGTGGCAAGTCTTGTTTTACTATAAGAGTTTAGAGATGGCTCACAAACTGTTAGCTCATAGTCGTTGCTTTTCCTCTCCTGAGTGTGGGGCTTTGCTGGTGCCACATGTCACTAACCTGCACTCCAAGGCATTGCTCAGTGTGGTCACTTTTTTAGGCCCTGACGCTACACTCTGCCTCTCCCACATTGTCCTGTCCCTGCTGCGGAAATCCAGGTGCCTGGGGCATTAGCAGCAAATGATTCAAAGCAGCTTTTTTTTGTTCTTTTCTTTCTTTCTTTCTTTTTTTAAAATACAGTCCTGCTTCTTTGGTATGCTTTTAAAGTCAGTTCTTCCATGTACCATGGGAATCTCCCATAGACACACAAGCACCAAACGAAGTTATGTTTCCCATTGAAATTGCGATTAGCCATTTCTTAAGTTTCTAGCAATGCTGGGAGGTGCACTTGGCAGTTAGGTGCTCTTTATCTTCATTTAAGGATTATGTTGTATTTGTGGTTGAAAAGACATGGCTCCAGGCCAGTTTAGCCAGCAGCAGGAGCGGGACAGCATTCATCCAGCCAGCCATAGCCTCTGTTAGCACAAACTGCAGTCAGAGATATCTGGGTTATCTGCAGATCTCATCTGTAACACGATGGATGGAAGGCTCGGGAGATCTCCATTTTTCTATAGAGCAGGAGCTCATGCAGCATAGCTCTACCACTCTGCCCAGAGCAGATCAAGCCTTGGTCTTCTGGGAAGGCTGCAAAAACGTCTCTGCAAAAAAGGACCCACCAGCCTGGTTGTGGCTTCTCCAAGGCAGCACAGGCTCCATTCCAGTGTGGATGAAGTGATGAAGCTGGGTGGTGCAGGCCACATGGCAGGATTTGAACCAGCACTGCAGTCTAGGCATCACCACTGGCAGCATGCAGAGTGCGTGGCCCTGAGTCCTGGTGGCTCCTGACCAGCTTGAATCAGCCACCAGCCAGGCACTCTGCTCTCCTCATCATCTACCACCTGGTCCCTTATGGACTGTCTCCATGTATTTGCTGCTTCTTTCAAGACTGATTTCCATTCCCTTCTATACCATCCACCACCTCCTTTCCCAGTTCCACCTCAGTTAATCTGATTCCATTGTCCTCCTCTAATTAGCTCCTTCCCTGAGTCGTTTTTTTCAGCCATGCAATTGAATAACAGTAGAAGCAAACATAAGAAGAGGGAACAAGAGAAGGAGGTTCATTTGATTGGAAACAGCTGTCATTTCATCCCTCAGAGGGGCCTGCTGCAGAACGGAGGGAATGGTAGTCTGTCTGGCAAGTTGGAGACCTTCCTGGCCCTTCCTGGCCAAGGACTCATTCTGGGGAGAGAGGTGGGAGTGGAGACATTTGCTAAAGGACTCATCAGTGGGCAGCTTGGAGAAATTATGCTGGCTAGAAATCCCAGCAGATGCCTCACAAAGGTTCCCCTGATTCACATCTCTTTTAGCCTGCTGGCCTTTGAATTAAAACAATCTAATTAGTGGAGCTCATTATAATCAGTGTCTCAGGCTGCTGAAGATCTGGAATGGAGGCTGATTCCTGAGCTTCTTAACAAGATCTGAATTCAGATGGTGTTAGTGGGGTTTCCAGAGATCTCTGAGGATGTGGGATGCTCTGTTGCCATCATAGCGTCACCCTGCTTGGACAGTCTCCCTTGGAAAGGCAGGCTTCCTCAGGAGGGATGCCATTGACTCAGCCTGGCCATGAACATGGAACATGGAGGATTCAGAGGAAGCCCTTTGGCTTTGAGACACCTTAAGGATCTGTTGCCCACCCATCACAGGTCGTCCACGCTGGGGACCAGGGCTCTTTGGACTAACAAACAAAATAAAGCTGGGAAGGGAGGCTGGTTTTGACTTCTGTTTCTATAGAGGAAAGACACAGTTTGTGCATTCCCTACTCAGAAGGCACATGATGTCTTCTCCTCCCCAAACCTGCTGGAAAAGATTGGTAAATTGCTCATCTTCTCCCACCACTCCCTGCAGAATCTGCCCAAGCAGCTCTCTGTTGCTTCGGAAAGCCAAGCCTGCAAGGAACATGGTTATGGCATCACTGTCTCCTTCAGTGGGTACCTCTGCCCTCCCCCTTGCTGGAAGTGATTCCTGACAGCCTGCTAAGCACAAGAAAACTCAAGACTTGCCATGCTGAGCTGATCCAAGCCCAGCCTGCAGGATCAACACCTTCCTGTAGGAGGCCTGTGAATTGGGAAATCCACCGCTGACAGCTTCTGCGCTCAGCTTTGGGTTCTTCAGCTTGCCAATAAAGCCAGAAGCAGCATCCATCCCTCCATCACTATCCACACACCCAGGATGAGCAGAGCTCAAAAGGGGAGCACAGGGGATCCAGCCTTTGCTGATGTTGAATGGCATGGGTGGCAGCTTCACACTGGGCATCGACTCCCACATAATTTAGCAAAAGCATGGGGCCTGATGCAAGTGCATCTGAAACACCAAGCCCCCTCCAAGCAGTAGGATCTATTATCTTTCTGACAGGCCTGTAACACTCACTAACATTTGTGGACTGACATGTGTGAAGAAAGGCCAAGCAGCAGGCAATGTAGGCAGATGCAAACTGGGAATGCCCCGAGGCTTGGGTATTTTTTGTTTTCAAGGGATTCTTCAGCATGCCAGCTTGCAGGCAGGACAGGAGGTGGGGACACAGGCTGGGACTGTTTGTCATTATCAGAAGGGGTCACTGCTGACAGATGTCCTCAGAGCTTTTAGAGGCTGCAAAGCTGCTAAACACTAATTTTTTAAATGAAGTTGTCAACTGATCTATGATTTGATTGCGCAATTGCAGCGTTCAGGATAAATCATGCAGAAAATCATCTAATTAAACTAATAAGGAGTCCAAGGCGGGAGATGTTCTCCGATTGTCGCCTTGGTCACA
Source organism: Aquila chrysaetos chrysaetos (assembly GCF_900496995.4). Classification (NCBI taxonomy): domain Eukaryota; kingdom Metazoa; phylum Chordata; class Aves; order Accipitriformes; family Accipitridae; genus Aquila; species Aquila chrysaetos. The sequence continues at coordinate 36,507,983 of NC_044013.1, forward strand.
GGAGGAGGAGAAAAGGCCCTTTGGACAATTTTTTTTTCAAGACAGGGATAGAAATGAGACTAGTGTGTAATTTCACCTGGATCTTCCAGCCCTTGATGCTGTGGTATACGTAGGTCCTTGCAGCAGTGCAGCTAGTGCAGAAACTTTGGGGTAATGTGGCTCCCCATCTCTCATCACTGGGTGTCTCCCATAGTAAGGCTAGGCCAGGGAGTGGGTAAGGGCAGGGAATGGTATTTCAAGGGCTTGCCTGCCCTGCTGACCTGCTGTGATCGAGGAAATATCATCCTCTGCATTTTCACAGTCTTTTATCTTGGCCATTTTCCCACTATGTTTTCCCTGCCAGGAACGTCTGTGTAGCAAGATGAGGGATGGTGTGGGGCAACTCCTTACATTGTAGTCAGCCTCCCCTGCTCTCATCCTTAGAAGGTGGCAGGAGTCATACATATTGATATGCAAGGCTCTGAAGCAAGATTTAGGCAGCAGCTAATTACCCCCACCCAGAATTTGGACAGGATGGCAGATCTAACATTTTGACTCCTGTAAAAATGCAGCAGGAGCTTTACTGACAACAGCTGCTTGGGACCTTGGTTTTATGTTGCACATGAAAAATAGTCACCCAGGAGCCCTGTGCCACTTCTGCCCTGTCTATCCATATTCAGTGCTCATGAAAAGAAACACCATTGCTTTCCCCAGCAGCTAAATACCCGTTCCCAGGAGCTGGGGTTAATAGGTTCCCAGTGCTGAACATCACCGCCTGAATTACCTGTAGTCCCCTGGTGCAATGGCACCAGCTGCGTATATTGGTTTTTGAGATCCCCCCTGAGCGGTCTAGAAATGCAAGGGGTATTCAAGGCATCTTTTATCTGTTTCATTCTCAACCTACCCTCTGAGGGTCATGCATTTCCATAACTGCTGAGAAATACAGGGACACATCTGGAGAGGACTTCAAAACCTCTGGAGGTTCATCAGTCTTCCCAGATGTTTAATCTCTGTTGAAACCATCCATACTCTGGGATTTGATCACTTTTTGGTTTTGTTTTTAAATTTGCTGGAAAGTGCATTTTCATAGCTGTGGGATGGACTGATCCAGTTTGGGTTCAGTTCAGCAAGTGCAATAGTTTTGGCTGAGGAGCAGAAAGGGAAGGGAAAGTGAAGCAGAGCTAAACAGCTTGTGTCGGTGTTACACAAATCTGATGTTTCATTCTGAAGTAACACCTTCCCTCCAATGCTGCTTTTAACAAACAAATAAAAATAAAGGAGTGAGAGACAGTAACTGTTAAATCACCCCAAACAAAAAGATAATATTTTGGTTTTGCCTTACATAAAGCATGTAGGGTGGCCTGTAGCACATTTCTTTTCTCTCTTTTTCTCATCTCTCTCGATTATTTTTGATTTGGTCACCGAACTGAAAAATCCATCCTTTGCAGTGCTTTAAGTAGAATTCTATGTCAGAGATTTTCTTGAGTAACGGCAGCAGGAGGGATGTTGGTGGGAAAGGCGGCAAGAACAGCATTAACACCAGCTTTGTGCTTCGGGCCTAAGAGAGCTGTTAACTCACAGTAACACCTTGGGGTATTATTGATTTTCAAAGTGACTGTCTTGTTTTTGACAGGATAATTTTGTCACTCCCTGGGTCATTTTACTTTCTAATGGGAAGAAAAGTCAGAGGATCAGACTGCTCTTTAATGGAGAAGGAGCATCCTGGTTATCCGGCTATTTTGTGACACTGGGAAACAGGTGTGTCCATAAAAATTGGGAGGTTGGTTGAAAGTCACGCGCTATTTGTTCCCCACTTGTGCCAAGCAGGCTTGGGTAAAGCCAGATCCTTCTGCTCCAAAACAGTATTAAAAGTGTCAGTGCCCTCTGAAACTACATAGAGTCTTCACTGAAACATCCAAAGTGTACTTGATGGCAGTGGGAGGTAGGTAAGTGCCTGCCTGGAAGGCGAGGGAAATCTTTTTCTCCACCACATTCTAGTTTTCAGCTCTCCAGTGGGAAATCAAGGAAAGCAGAATACTCTTGCAAAAATGTCCCTTAGTTCTTCTCATCAAGGAAAGGGTCTGACCCATTTGTGTGCTGGCAGGGATCTCCCCGGGCCGGCAGAGAGAACAGGGTAAGCCAGCATCACTGACGTCTGCATCTCTTCCCTCTTGGTCCATCTGACCTCTGTGCTGCTCCATGTGTTTGAGTCAGCTTTACCAGCATGTGTATGAAGGGAATGTGCAGAGCAGCCCCCCTCATCCCCAAATACCCATTGATATGTGAATGTGTCCCCACTCCTACTCCTTTTCACTCTTCTGGCATTAGGGCCCAGCATGGTGAGGAGCTGGGGAGTGAGAGATATTATTCTCTGCTCTCAGGCATCTGTTGCTTATGGGGAGTATCATCTACCTTTCACGTCATCACCTCAAGCAAGGCTCAAACTGTATCTAATCTCTTGTGAAGCAGATCAGGTTCTCATGTTACTGATGCCTTCAGCCGAGTGAAGATAATCACCTCGGGAGCCTCTCGAGGAGGAATGGCTGCTCAGGCCTGGTGTACAGTATTCAAGTACTCATTGGCTAACTTCAAAATACACCTTCCTTTCTGAGACTCCCATCGGACAATATTTCTTCATATCTATTTGACTTTGGCTACTGCCAGAGTTAAAGACCCTGGACTGAGAAGCAACAAGGCCCTTTTAAACTTAGTTTAAGCATACAGTGTCAGTTTGACCTCCAGTTTGACTTTATTTGTTTAATTTACCTGTAGGCATTTCTTACTGACCACTTCAAAGTCAAGTCTATTGGCAGATTTCTTGTTCAAATCCAGATACCCATCTCCATTGGCAGAACAATTTAACATTGCAAGGGCTTCTTCAGGGTTCCCCTGTTTGTACCCGTGCATCTCTATCCATGCTCCACGGGGCAACCAGGAGGAAAACATGTATGTGGAGACCCTTCCCATCCCTCCTGCAGTGCACCATGACTGGTCCTTTTGCTCTGCTCCTTCCCCATTCCTTCGTCCGCAACTTCCAAGGATGACCACAGTATTACAGAAATCTCTGATTTATCTAGTCTGTAATCTGAGCAGGTGAGGCAGAATGAAATACTCCACCCAAACTGGGGATTTTATCTAATCCAGTAAGAGGAAGGCCACTGGGTTGCTTGGGACTGCTAGAGGATGCTCCTATGAATAATGGCACTTCATTGCCACTCGGATGTGTGGGATGGGAGTCTAGGCCTGCTGAATGGAGAGAGACACTGTCGCATGGGGTTAGGTTATTACAGCTAACTGAAAACGTGCCTCTACCAAAGTGGCCCTGTGAGAATGAGAAGGGATGTGTCACATTTGCATTGCCAAATTGCTGAAAGGCAGCCCAGCTACTGCAGATGCTGTGTAATTGCAGGCTGCATTGTAAACAGGTAATAGGGTGCCCCGGTGGGGTCATCCAGGCAGAATCCACGTCCCTGAACTTGCAAGTGGGAGCCTCTGCCCTTATGTTAAAGCTGGCAGCAGGAATGCGCCTGGGGCCTGTGCTGATGCCCGGGGAGGTTTTGCTGCTGTGCCCTGCAGTGGCCAGATCTCACACAGCCGCACTTTCTGTGGCTCAGCTCCTAAACAAGGGGAGCAGAGATCCTGCATGATGATATGAGCTTGTCCGTTTCCCATGGAAATGGAGGTGGAGGCATTTCTCCATCCTGCTCTGCAGGGCATGAAGGTGGTCACAAGGGCTGAAAAACCTTTTGTGCCTTCTTAGTACAGCTCCCCAGCAGTGGCAGAGTTGTTTAAAAATGTTGGCCTGAGTTATTGTCCCTTTAAGGACTTAAACTGTAACTCTTGAGTTATCAACTTCCCTAGCTTTTATTCGAGGATCTCGGGGGGGGGGGGGGAAGGGAATAGGTGTGGCTGGGGAGAGACCTTTGGCAGATAAGTTTCCAGCAGCTCATTATCTGCTGGGGAGATTTCAATGCATGTGAAATATGAAGCTGCTAATTTGTATTTTAATATTCCTCTTGTGTCCCATCGTCCGTATAAATTAAGTAAATTCAATCAAAGGCTATCCCTTATCTATTGCATGCGTGTGCCTTGCTGGGGAGCTGAATCAGTTACAAAGCGAGAGAGGACGGGAATAGAAATCTGAGATCTCTCCTGATATATCAAAGTCAGACAGAGGGAGAGCATTGATCGCAAGCAGCTAGACAACAGCCTGTGCAATAAAAAAAAAAAAAAAAGAAAAAAGAGGAGGAAGAAGAAGCAGACAGAACAATCTCTCTTTTCTCTTCCCTATCAGCATCCTAAGCTTTGAATTACAAGTGAATGAGAGCTGACTTATTCCTTTTTTGAGGGAGAAACACACGCACAGGAGTCAGGGTAGCTAGAATTATGGCTCCCCTGGCCATCGTAGATTGGCCCCCTTGTGTGCGTGTAGTATTTTGTATTACTGTTTATGGGGCTAACTTTAATGTCTTAATATATATGTGCAGTGTGCCAGAATTACAGCTGGAGGGGGAACCATAACTTTGAACTTCCTGACTTTTGTGCGTGTAAAACCTCAGCTGTAATGTTAATTTACTTGGGGTTTTTTTGGTTGTTGTTGTTGTTGTTAGTCATTCCCCACCCCGTTTCTTTATAGATACAAGAAGGACGAGAAAGGAAAGTGGCAACATGCTTATTTGATGCTGCAAATGATAGATTAGCACTGGTAATTCCCAGGCAGGCTGTGGCTATTGGTGCTGCTGGTGAGGAGGTGGGAGTTTAAAGGCTGCGCTGTGGCTCAGAAGAAGAAAAGTGAGGCCCAGAGCTATCACAATAGCAAGGTGTAACAGAGCAGGAGCAGGATGGCTTAGGAGGGTTTGGTGTTGCTGTGACACCCACATAAATGTAAGGATGTGGGAAGCAGCACTGTAAAGCTGGGGGGCAACACATCTCCCTCGTGGGACCGGGAGGGCAGAGCCTGGGAGGCAAGCATTAAGGGTGGCAGATCTTGTTCTAGTCTTAATATTAGAGCCAGGAGAGCCTGGGTTCATTTACCACTGCCATCTTGGTTTTCTGACTCCATGTTGGTTAGTCAGGAGTAGCCTGAGTCCTCTTGCTAAAGGCAGGGCAGCTCCCGCCAGCAGCCTGCACGTACCAGCAGTACATGGGATGGTGAGGATGGTGAGGACAGTGAGGGCTTCCCCAGCCGACCAGAGGTGGTCTGTTTGTCCCAGAGTGCAAGGCTTTGTTTAATTTGCAGGTTACATAACTTTTTAAAGGCTTTTGCCTTCCTTTTCATCATGAAAAAAGCTTAGAAAGCCATCAAGTTTTAAGTGAAGAAATTGTTCCCTTGAATGATGTTTCCAGTTTTGTGCATCTCTATCCCATGCCGGTTCCCTAATGACTCCATCAGAGAAGGCACACAGGGGATGGCTCTCCTCTGCTCAGCTGCCTCTCTTCACTCAGTGTCTCCGAGTTTTAAGGTCCCTAATTCTCTGTTGAATGCACTTGAAATCAGCTCAAAAGCTTTGAGGGAGGGAGGGCAGACAGACTGACAGATGGACAGACTCACGCAATGAAACAGTTTGATTGCTCCAGTGTTATTTCCATCAGCAACCTGATTGGAAAGTAAATTAAGGCAAATATGATTTTCAAAGGGAAAAAACTATAAACTCTAGTTTAAGGAAAGTTGAAGTGAAAAATTTCAGCCTTCCTGAAAATGCATTGTTCCTTCAGGCACCAGAACCAGTCTCTGTTGGAGACTCTCACGTAGGCAGGCAGTGGAGGAGGCGCAGAAAGAGCAGGTGCATGGCAGGTCTAACTGGGCTGGCTGGGGGTGGTTTCTTCTGGGTGTCTGGTGCACAAAGCTATGCTTTCATCACCTGCCAGGCACAGCCTGTGCTGTCAAACCAGGGGAACGCATCCCTTAAACCAGGGCACTCTAGTGCTGCAGGGCCGTCGTGCTCAAGAGCCTTACAAGAACATTGTTTCTCTGTTTCTCCTCCTAGAAGTAGCCCCTCTCCCATCCCTGCCCAAACCTCTCCCCTAAATAATCAATAGCACCAAAGTCCTGATGCCCTCCTCAGGTGGCAATCTTGAAAGCGACAGAGGTACCCCAAGAGACTGTTTGGCCCGGATACAACCAGAAATGAAGAGGAGAGAAGGAAACCCCAGCAAAACCATGCTGTCTGCTGGAAAAATAACCACACTCCCTCTCTCTCTGCTCCCCTGTGCAAACTGCTTAGCAATGCTGAGCGTTTGCTGGCTGCCTCTGACTCCCCTTCTAGATAAAGCCACAGCATAATGAGACATGGAGCAAGCCACTCGCCTAAAGACACCTCTTCTTTCCTCCCCTTCTTGCCGTGCAAGGAGGGAGGAGGCTCCAAGGCGCTTGCGCTGCCCCAGAGCCTTTCGCTTAAGCAGCGTGCAGCAAACACCACACAGCCCTCCCAAGGATTTCAGCTCATTTTCCCCAAGGCTGGTGTAGCATTAAGTTCTTATATCCGAAAGCAGCCTTTCAAATTGCTGCCTGGTGTGTTACATAAATCCTCACCAGGATCCTCAGAGACTGCAAGCAATTACACTAGGTGCTGAGGAAGCAAGCGAGAGCTCAAAGAAAGGTTAAAAGAAGAAGGAGAAAAAAAAGAAACAACAAAAATCCCAGCCCTGGTAGCAGCTTGGAGTGGGAGGGAAGCCCACATGCTTAAGACAAGGCTGCGTGACTTGTGTGGAAATCGCTACATCTTGGCCCATTCCAGCCAAGGCCCAAGGGAATTTCACCCGTCTTTTAACTGTGATGCTATTTGGTGAAGATCTGGAACATTCATTTAGCCCTAAAACAGGAGAAACAGTTGTCAGCGCAGCCCAGAGAGTCTGCAGGTTGTTCCTAGGAGTTCATGCTCATGAAGGCATTATCTGAATGCACTCCAGTCAAGGACATTCCCCTCTGTATGGACTTCTCTGTCTCCTCCACCCACTTATCTGGGCATGCATGGGTGCTCTGGGAAGGGCTATTCACACCACCTCACCTTGCTCTTCAACAATAAATGGCAAACAGCTGAAGTCTGTCTCCTTACAGCCAGCGGAAAGCATGAGAGGTTTCTCCGGAGAGCAGTTCAAAGCTGAGACTGGCCTGCTCCGTGCACGTGTTGGAGCCTTTCCAAGGTCCATCTGCAGCCTGAGATCAAGTAAGGAACCGGGACTCAGCGACTGAGTTGAGAGACCTGAAATTCCCTGGGGCAGGTCCAGAGTGCAGAGATGACATGTCCAGTCATAGGCAGAGAGTACGCTGTGTTCTGGGCAGGCTCCTCAGCTCTGCCAATGCAGTGACTCCGCTTTGGGTCTGGCTTAGTCAAAGCCAACATGGGACTCTCTCCAGTGCCTTAAAAGCAGCTGCACATGTAAGCTTTTACCTTCCTTGCCTTGCCATTTGCCCTCAGGGCAATAATCTCCATTAAGTGCACATCTCCAAAGTGCTTCCAGATCAGTGTGTGGAGCCTGATGTCTCAAAAGCTTCCCCCGCACTTGATGCAGAAGTGCTGTTTTCCCAAGCTTGCTTTCCCTGATGTTTTGCTCTCTGTTAGTCCCATAATGTTGTTATCCTTCACAACCTGACAGCTCTAGTGCCTGGCCGATAGGTAACTTTTGGGGGAAGGGGGGTTAGGATTGAAGTGAATACATCAAATAGATTTAACAGGGCTGCCTGAATTCATGATGCTCATAACACATGCATTTCCCTAATAGACATAGGCATGGATTTAACTGTCAGGCAGTTGCATTAAGAAAATGGATAGCAGATCCTGGAGACATCTGAGCTCTGGGTGGAGAAGGAGGTTTAATCCAGGTACGCTGTTCTGGCAGATGTGTCACTGACTGGTCGGAGGATCCAATAATAACTATCATTCTTAGCTATTCCCTGGCGGCAAGGCAGATCCTGATAACCTGCCTTTATGAGAGGCGAAAGCAAAGCACAGGGAAGCTGGAACAGTAAGTCGTAGCAAGAAAGGAGCCCACGTGCTAACCCACTGGACTGCTCAGGCAAGCCTGCCGTACGGCAGCAGGCTCCGAGTGATCCTTGGAAGGGAGCACAGTCAGTCTATGGGCAACTGAATGAGCAAAACATCCAGACTCCTTCAGGAGGGGTGCCAGGAAGCTGCAAGACAAGTGGGTGATGCACAGCTATCAGTCAATCCAGAGAGGGTGTCTGATGCTCCTCAAAGCATCCTGCGGAGCAGCACTGATCAGCACTGGGTCAATGCTTTGTTCTCTCCACAGGTTGAAACATGGCCTCAACTGGGCAAAAACCCCGTCTTCAGACCTCCAGGTCACAGCACAGCCTCATGCTCTTGGGCTGTGTCCCCAGGCCTGGCAGTGCCTGGCTAAGGACCCTCACTTCCATAATATTTTAGTTGTTTCCCATTTGACATCAGGCCCTTTTCCTATTTCTTTCCCAGGTGGGTGTAGTCTGCAGAACTGCCTCGCTCCTCCTCATCACAAGCTGACAGAGACAAGGAGCTAAAGAGGCTTAAGAAAATCTAAGAAAAGTAGGAGGGAAAGGAGAATCTGTGGGCCACTGACATCTTTCCTGGTATCTCCAAGCATCTTTGAAAGACTGGTCTCTTCCTTTGACAGAGCCAGCTAGCCCTTCATCTGGGAACTGCACGAGTCTCAGACAGCTTCAAAGCAGGATGGCTGCATTCACATTCCCAGCTGCGGGGACTTTCAGAGTCTATATTTAGGCTTTTCTATAGGATAAGGGACAGACAGCATGATTTCTGCTGAAGAAAATTGTGTTTCTCCAACCTGCTTAAATCCTTTGGATGAGTTAAGAGACCAGTGGATAAAAGGGAATGAGAAGAGTATATATACACACACTCCTTCTTTTGAATTTCAAAAGCCTTTTTTGATAAAGACCCTGACAGAGAGCTATCAAGGCATGATGGTGACCAGGGGGTGCAAGTTAAAATCCCTGTGATAGATTAATGCTGTTGGAGAGAATAGGAAGAAATGGGCAATTCTCAGCAGGGGAGATAGTGATTGTCAAGGGGTTCTTGCAGGTCAGCATTAGATAGGACTATAGCTCAGTCTATTTACTAATGGTTGTGGCTGGGGCTGACTAGAGAGGTAGGTAAGTTTGCTGATGACACGTTTTTGTATTTGTTTTCAAGACTAAAAGGGAGTGGAGAGTAACTTTAGCAGAGCTGGGAGTTTGGTGTCCTGATTTCCACCTCTGACTTAAGCTGGTCCAGCTCTGCTGCCAAGAAGTGCCTCTGATTTGCACTCAAGGCCCTTTTGTTTGCAGGCAGCGAGGGAAGCAGACTGGAGAGGGCTTGCGACTGAGCTGAACTGCTCATTCCCAGCTGCCGACATTTTCCAACAAGCCATGCTGCTTCGTCTGGCACATTCAGCTGCCATATGTCCCCAATCTGGGGGCTGTGGCCCTGAGTGCCCAAGTCAGGATCTCTTACCAACATAGGAGAGGGGTTTCTAATTAGTCTGCAACCCTGCCAGGATGTTATGAGGAGGTTAATTAGCAGAATACATTTGGACAGCTTGCCAGGGAAGTCAGACTTGCACTTCACCTTTTACTCCCAATTTCTCTGTCTGCTCCTCTGTCCACCCATCCCCATGCACAACCCTCTATGAGTCCCTCTGCAGAGCTGTCTGTCTATATCTATCTGTCCATCCAACCATCCACCATCGTTTTCCTGCTCTACTTCTCTTGTTCTTAGATCTTACTGCTCCACCCATCGGAGCACCATTTGGGATTACACTTTTCCCTGCTAGCCGAGTCCTGCTTCCCAGGGTCTGTGCACCAGGCATGAGCAAGGTGTGCTGGTCATCTTCTTGTAAGCAGAGCTAAGCTCACAAGACCTGCTGTTTCTTCAGGAGTCTCTACCACAGCTTTTCTGCCTTTGCTCCCTTCTCTAGCCCCTCACCCACTCTCTCTTCTCTATTCCCCCACAGGAATTGTAGCTAAATTGAATTAGAGTAATTAACTTTTGGTCACACTTTTAATTGAGTAGTCAGGAGGGAGAAAAAAGAAGGGAAGTTAATTGAGATGAAAGGAGATGACATTAAGCAACAAGCTCTGGTTAATGCATGTTGGTGAAGCCCAGGCAAGTGTTGCAGTGTTTGCAGTGGTCATGGAAAACCTCTGACATCTTATTTGTAGACCCTGTGTCATACTGTGCTCTGTATTTGGGGATGGGAAGGGATTCTGCTCTCTGGAAGGGATTGTTGGAATTGAATTATCTTGTCATTTTTCTTCCCAAAATTTTCTTTTCACCATGTTGGTAATTATACTGTTTACATCTACACTGTGTGAATTCTAATTGGACAAATTGTTCTGGCTTGATGGGCTCCAAACACTGTCATAAACTCAAACATGTGGGTGCTGTGCTGGTCTGAGAAAACCTTGTGGAGATGTTCCCTTTCCCTGTAAACAAGGATGTTAGCGTCACCTCCCATTGCAGCTTTAAGACCCTCTGACATTTCGATCTGCTGCAGGATTTATGGGAGGGAAGATGATGTCTCATCTGTTAAATGAAGTGCCTCAGATAAGGCATTTCTATTTATTAAGACAGTTATTATATAATAATTAAGCACCAGTTGCTGACAGAAAACATATTTATGGGGGTTTAACAATGCAGCCTCTGAGAGATAAATAGATGCTGTAGAAGTGATTGGGGTTTCACACATTGCAGCTATCCATTAAACCTCAAGGAGAGGCAGAACCTGGTGCTTAGAACACTTTCATGACTGAGAGCTGTTGAAAATGGAAAGTTTTTTCTGGAAGGGGGACTAGAGCTGCTCTGTTGAGAAAAGGCACTTTGCAAAGCCAAGGGAGCCTTGTTCATGAGGGGTTACACTGAGAGTCAGGTGTCCCCTTTATCCACCTGCTCCTGCTGAAAGCCTTAAGGTCTTGGGTGGTGCTGGCAGCTGGGCTGCATGATGGAAAGCTTCACCTCCTCTTCCAAGAGTCATGCTGGACACAAAGCTCAGGATCCCTGGAGAAGACCAGCTACAGACACCGGTGTCTTCCTGTGCTTCCACCATCCCCATGGGAGCGTACTCCTTCTGCCCATCCAGAATTTGCCCCGACCTTGTGCATCCATTGCTCCCCCTGATAGCCATTGTCAGCATGCCACAGCAAGAACTCCAGCATGCCATGGCAAGGACTCGCACTGATGGGGAGAGGAAGGAGGCTGCATTTCACAATAGCTGGTTTTCATGCAGGAGATTTCAGAAGGCATCTCAGTTTCAGTACCTGTTTGGCCTAATCCCAGTGCCTCCTGGCTGAGCTGGGCTCCTGGAGAGGGAATAGGACAGTAAAGGGTGCAGGATGTCTCTAAACGCTCCTCTAATTAAGATATGCTACTCCTTATACGCCTTAGAAAATTCGCTGCAAGCAAGGAGATGAAGAACAACTCACTGCCTTCCACGAGGTCTCAGGAGCTGTGATTGCAGGTGGCCTGAATTCGAGTCCTGCTACAGTTTCTTTGTATGACCCTGGCAAAGACCTTTCCTTTCACTGCAGCTTGAGCAACCCCCAAAGATGCATAGTGCAGCCCCTCCTAATCTGGAACTGGTACCATCAAACGCTGCCGGATACAAATGTGCTGCCATGATGGAGCGTGTAAGAATACCTGCCCTTCCTTCAAGCTGTCATTGCTGAGTCCTCGCAGGGCTGCAGGGCTGCGCTGATATTCGCTTCTCTGACAGCCCAGCTCCACTGCAGCAGCTGAAAGGGAGGGGGGTAACAGGGAGGATGGAAAAATCGGGGGAAATGTGAAAAAGAAAGCTCTCTGAAGCTTGGTATTAGGCAGGGATTTGGGAAGGTTGGGAAGATATAAAAAGAACTTGAGAGATGTGTTTTCTCTGGGATTAACACCACAGAGTCCATCTCGCTGTGGCTTTTAGCTGCCTTGAGGCTGTGTAACACAGCAGCTTCAAAGAGGAAATCTAGAGAAACAGAAAATTAACGGTCTTTCCTCTCCCCATGCCCCGCCTGTCCTGCTGCACTCTGAAAGGGAGAACTTTGTAAAAGCTCAGGATGAGCAATTAATTTTAGAGATACGGTCCGGTTTGGAGGTCACAGGCAGCTTGGCTCCTATTGTGTAAAATGTGCAATAAACTGCTGCAAAGTCCCTACTGCAGAAAACTTCCTTCTTAAGAGATGAGGGTAGAGATGGAGTGCTAGAAACAAATACCAGATAAGAGCATCACTTGCAGCTCTCCCAGCCCTGTTGTCGTCGAGCTGAAGTGAAGCCCCATTGCTGTTGAGTAAAGAGCTGCTCTTCACCTGCCAAGTAGCCCCAGTGAGTTTAGGAGGGAGCTGGAAAGGAATGAAATGTCAACCTTGTGATTCAGTCAAGATGTTCTTTTCAGCTATAATGGTCTGAACTGGCAGGGAGAGTTGTTCCTGTTCTGCAGGACTTCTGGCCTTAGAAGAAGGTTTATTTTTAGGCCAAACTTTCTCAGCTGTGGGATGGATTCAGTCTGGGCCCATCTGCAGTGTCTGGCAGTCCCAAGATCGCTGCATCACTGTGGTCTTTTCCCTGACATAGCAGGGCAGCAAACGACACCTCTGAACAGCACAGCTTTATGGTAATGGTTTTGGCATTGTGTTTTGTTACATCCCGCAGCTCATGCAATGGCTATTCTTTCTTGCGAATTTACCCAGTTGTTTTGAAAGGTCTCTGTTAGACACAAGAGCTAATCCAATTATGCTGGTAGTAGTATGTCCATACACACCTAAACACACCATGCACAGGGTACACAGGTGTAGCCAACTATGTTTGCATCTAAATATTTAGGCACATGCTCTATGTAAGTAAGTCCATTACATGTTCACCCAGACATGCTTTCACGTGCTCCCTCACGTCCACATGCATCACACAGGTGTCCTCCCATGCCTGCCTGCATGCATGCAAATAGAGGGGTATAAAACCTTGCACACACACTCAGAGCATCTTTTCTCTTTCTCTCTTTCTTGGCGTGTCATTTCTGCAGCATCTCCTTTTTTTAGAATGTAGTTAAACCCAATAAAATAATCATTATTGCTGCAATTATTTCCAAACAGATTAAATATCTGCCATGCTCCCAGTTACAGTATAAAACAGGAGGAACCATAAACCATCTCAGTGCATAAAAATGGGGAAGGGAGAAGGGAGGAATGACATTTCATCTGGCTTCCTCATGGGCCTGTGTAGTTACTGGGAACATTTGCATATTTTTAATGCAGTGCCTCTTTAATAAATTCCTCCCTCCAGACACATTAAAAATGGTGCGCTTGCCTGAACATCACTGAAGGATAGGGAGTGCTAGCAACTTCAGACTCTTATTTTAGCCACAGAACAAACAAGAAGGGGTATATGTGTGGTATTTGATGGTAGGGGAGGAGTGTAGGTATGGAAAAGGAAGGCAGATCACTTTTTTTTTTGTATACACCATCAGAGAATGCCATCTGTTTAATTTTTGACCTTTTTGTTGTCTGACCTCCTTTGAACTTCACCAGAATTCTCCAGGGTAATATATTTTCTTTGCATTCAGGGGCAGGATTATTTGCTATTAAATTGGAATTCAGGAAAGAAGGAGACTTAAATTCTTCTCCTGACCTGTTAATCTTCTGCAGAGTAAAAATATTGCCTGTAATTACAGGGTTTTCTTTTTTTTTCTTTTTGGCTTGAGTTCAGGCCAGACCCCAAACTTGCACTTTAAGCCTCTTACGGCAAATACCTCTTTTCTGAGAACAGGCTGTGCTGTTACGTTCCCTTGTCAGCTAGATATCTCAGGACAGAGGCGCTGTGTCCTGTCCACTGCCACCAGCAATGCTGCTGTCTGCCTGCAGTTGTGGGTCCAGCAGTGAATATAAAGGGAAGGGGGCAAACCAGTGCTGGGCTTAAATATGCTCTGGGAACAGGAGCTTGACAGCAACTCCTACACAAGCTCAACAAGATTTGAATAATCCAAGTCCATCAGGATTGAAGGATTCACACATGTAGTAGAGATAGATATGTTCCCTCATCCTGCCACTGGCTCCCACTTCAACTTCAAAAGGACCTCCTCATTTTATCTGTCCCCCTGGTGTTGCAGACACCTCTTCTACCCTTTTCCTCCCTTGTTCACTTCTGCCCCAGTGGGGCTGCATGTGGAGAAGTTTATGTCAGTATGAGGGTGGGTTGGCAGATGGGGTCCATAGCTGTAACTCTGGTCAATGTAGATGGTGCTCCTCTGCAGTTCCCAATTGGTGAGGATTGTTCATCTAAAACTTGTGGTGATTTTTTTCTCAGAAAATAGCTCATTTCCTGAACATTGTCATCTCTCCCCAGAAAAGTTGCTTTCACTTTTCTCCCAGAACATCTGAGAAGTGGAAGATGTCCAGTCCACAACTGCTATAATTCTAGCAAAATGGAACAATTTCCATCTAGGTGGGCTGACATCATGCTGGGCAAGACCTGTAATTTGGAGGCGTTCAATTCTTCATGTCCTCTTCGGGTCGGGGGCTCCCAAGTAGACTCCCGTCTCCAATGATGCATTGAAATTACCATCTCTCTGCCATTCCTGGCTACTGAGAGTAGGGCGAGACAGTAATATAGCCTGAGAGAAGGTATCTACAGTGAACTTCACCTCTTGTGAAGCACTACAGCATCCTCCTAAAACTTCAGCATCTCAAGGTTGGCTTGAAAACCCAGCATTTTCAGTGAATTTCTTTCCCCACACTCCTCTTGCCCCTGGTTCCTGGCCAGCTTAAATGCCACTGTCAGATAGATGTTAATAAATCAAGAAGGCTACGTTCTATGAGCCTTTCTGCACCATACACATACTGGGTCTCGTTCTGCCTGGCAGACTGAAGGCACAGAGAATGCATATTGAATCAAGAATAAAAAGAGTTTTAGTTAATCTACCTGGACTTGTGCAAAGCATTTGACACTGCCCTGCACAACATCCTTGTCTCTAAATTGAAGAGACATGGATTTGACAGATGGACCACTTGGTGGATAAGGAATTGGCTGGATGGTCACATTCAAAAGAGTAGCGGTCAATGGCTCGATGTCCAAGTGGAGACCAGGGACAAGTGGTGTTCTTAGGGGTCGGTATTGGGACCGGTGTTGTTTAACATCTTTGTCGGCAACGTGGGCAGTGGGGTTGAGTGCATCCTCAGCAAGTTTGCTGATGACACCGAGCTGTGTGGTGCGGTCAACATGCTGGAGGGAAGGGACGCCATCCAGAGGGACCTTGACAGGCTTGAGAGGTGGGCCTGTGTGAACCTCATGAAGTTCCACAAGGCCAAGTGCAAGGTCCTGCATGTGGGTCAGGGCAATCCCAAGCACAAATACAGGCTGGGTGGAGAATGGATTGAGAACAGCCCTGAGGAGAAGGACTTGGGGGTGTTGGTTGACGACAAGCTCAACGTGACCAGGCCATGTGCACTTGCAGCCCAGAAAGCCAACCATATCCTAGGCTGCATCAAAAGAAGCGTGACCAGCAGGTTGAGGGAGGTGATTCTTCCCCTCTACTCTGCTCTCATGAGACCCCACCTGGAGTCCTGCATCCAGCTTTGGGCCCCCAACATAAGAAGGACATGGACCTGTTGGAGTGAGTCCAGAGGAGGGACACAAAGATGACCAGAGGGCTGGAGCAGCTCTCCTATGAAGACAGGCTGTGAGAGTTGGGGTGGTTCAGCCTGGAGAAGAGAAGGCTCTGGCGAGACCTTAGAGCAGCCTTCCAGTACCTAAAGGGGGCCTACAGGAAAGCCAGAGAGGGACTTTTTACAAACGCATATGATGACAGGACAAGGGGTAATGCGTTTAAACTGAAAGAGGGTAGATTTAGATTGGGTGTAAGGAAGAAGCTCTTTACTGTGAGGGTGGTGAGGCACTGGAACAGGCTGTCCAGAGAGGTTGTGGATGGCCTGTCCCTGGAAGTGTTGAAGGCCAGGTCGGATGGGTCTTTGAGCAACCTGGTCTAGTGGAAGGTGTCCCTGCCCATGGCAGGGCAGTTGAAATGAGATGATCTTTAAGGTCCCTTCCAACCCAAACCATTCTATGATTCTATGATTCCATGCATTCGAGCAAGTTGCTTTCCACAGCACCTCAAATGACTATTTTATCAGCAGAACAGAGCACAAGAGAAATTGTAGATGAAACAAATACAGAAAATACATTAAGAGAGTAAGTAATGAGATCTGGGTGAAACTGCATCTTATGAAAAAGTAATCTGCAGCTTAGTGTGCAAGGAGGAGGAATTTGATGGAATAGAGGGACTCTCAAGAAAGGAATGAAGGAGCACATTACAAACAGACAAAGACAGCCAGGTGTGTTGTGCAACGCAGAGAAGTAGTTAAATTAGGATGTAATGGAAAAGGTTATTTTAATATTCTCCTTTATGGATATTGGTGTCAATATTATCTCAGGGAAGGAGAGAATGAGGGAGGAGGAAAGGGAAGTATATTTGTAAAAAAGGCAAATAAATTGCATCATGTGCAAATTCAGGAGTCCTTTCATCAGAAAGAACAAAGACATAAGTGGCAGATATTGCTGGTGGTATTGTGGTAATACGCAGAGGTTGCTGGGTTTGCAGCATTGCCGTGCTCACAGCAACAAACACAGGCATTTCCCTGCACACGCACGATGGGATGGCAGCTCCTGCTTAGGAGGGTAGAGCCTGAGCTTCCTGACACCAGGGCTTGTGTCTGGCTGCGATGGGAGGAAAATGATCCCACATAGGACAGGATTGTTTAGAGATGTCCCATGGCACAGCAAAACCTTCTACTGCTTCAGTCTATATTTCAGTTATTTAGCCTTTCCCTGCAGCAGGATTCCTGTGTGTTTGTCCCAGTGCCACACAATACGGTGGGGAGAGGTGGAGCGCAGGGGCTGTGGCTCACAGAGACTTGTTCTTAAAAGAGATTTTCCCACTTGAGGCTGCTGTATGAAACAGCTTAGCTGGATTGCCTTTTCTTTAACCATCCAAATCTCAAATCCAAGGTAGCCCCCTGAGCTTCCTCTACAGGCAGTGAGAAGGCAGAAGCACCTTCTCCAGAGATTTTGTCATCTCCTCCAGCTACAGGAAATGTCCACTGCAAGCAAGCATCTCTGCTTTAGCTGCAGAGGGAGCCCAGATGCATGGATTTTGGGTGGAGAGGTAGATCCATCCTTAAACAACAGTCCCTGGGCACAAAGGAAATGGATCCATGCCACAGAGCAGTTCCTGAGGCAGAGGCAGCCAAAATTCAACCTTCTGCCTCCTACCTCTTCCTCCTCCTTCCCTCCCGCTTGCATCCCTCAGCCTCCAACGCAAGTACAACCTCTCCCATCCTGCTGCAGAGGCCTGCCACTGGCTGGTGACACTTCACATACCTGGGACTTATTAGCCTCTCCCTGAGACAGCTGTAATTATGTACTTGACTCATTAGACAGACAAGCTGAGGTCGTGTTGACTTACCAAGGTCAGTCAGGCGTATCTGTGAACCGTACCTTTTGTTTATTCCTCCCTTCTTCTTGCAGAAAGCTGGAGGTGCTAATAAAGAGGAGCAGAGCTGTTTAGGACACACAGCAGTTAAGAGGTGCCTCTTGTGTTTCTCATTAATGAGCCCAGGATTTGAGGTGAAGTCTGGCGCATGCATGCTTTATTGGGGGGATTTGTCATCCCTGTGTATTGGGCTCGGTTCCCTCCTCCAAAAATCTTGGAGAGGGAGTATCTCCTGCAGTTGAGATCTCTGGTGCAACAAGAAATCCCAGGTTCAAACCTTCCAGCTAGCAGCCAAGGCTCCATGCACAAAGCTGTTGCTCCCAGGCTTGCCCCTGCTCTTGGCTGACTATAGAAAGAATGAAGACTGGATTCATTTAGTCCAGAGTGGAATTTATGCTGACTAAAGTTTGATGAGCTCATTTACTACCTGCATTGCAATCTGGCTCTAACACCTGCCATTCCCAAACAAGCTGGGAAATGAATTCATTTCAGACCAAGCCAGAGTGGGTAGTTTTCTTTTGTAGTTTCGAATTTTTAGTGGATGGAGAAATCAGCAATGATTTCATTTGGGACTAAAGGAAATGCTTTGTTCAACCCCAAATGAAAAGTGGGAGGGTTTTACCCTTTTGAGTATGGTTGTATATAATGGGAGTCCGTGTGAAAAGAGAATGAGCCCTGTGTGCTGAGAAATTAGAGTGGTCCCTGTGAAAAATGTCACACTAAAGTATTTCAGACTTGGGGCGGAGGGGAATATTGCTTTCTGCCTTGTCTTTTTCAACTGAATATTGCCAATGCAGTTAAATCTGGGATTTTTTTTAGCCCACCCTACATGCTAATGTCACTCAGCTCCAGTGGGGTGAAAGGACTGAATCACAGGCCCTTGACCCCAAGTGTAATTACCCAGAGAGGGGGTTTGTGCACACTCCTCCTGTTGGTGTCTGCTCCTCCGACAGCCCAGCCTCCTGCTCTGCTTTAGCCATCATCTCCAAACCTTCAGCTGGGAGGCAAGACACCCTACTGAGCTGTACCTGTTTGTTCCCATGCCTGGTCTTTGCACAGCTTCATCCTTGACAGCTCCTCCTATTTCTTACCTGAAATGAACCCCACTGCATCCTCTCAATGTTGCTGAGGCAAAAAAAAGATAAATTAAAAGGAAGCCTTTTAAAAGAGACTTCTCACATGGGCACCTTTGCTCCTGTCTCAGTGAAAAAGAGAATGGTATTTTCATAGTCGGGGCTGTTGAAATGGATGTAGATGAAATGGTACAGTGTAATTAATTAAATGATCTCCAAGACCTTAGGAGTATTGCCAATGTACAGAAGACATAATTGGGTACTGTCTGAATAGATCATTACACACACGTACACATGTGTAGACTGTGTGCCAAGTCCAGCCACTGAAATCCAGAAGGATTACAGATGGACAGTCCTGTAAACCTACTCCAGTCAGCCTTAGTGAGAGCCCAAGGCAGGGCTGCCTTCTCTGGGATTTCCCTAAGAGAAATGTGTCCTCATGTAACATACCACTCATGCAATGAACCTGGTACTTCCAGGAATCACAAAGATCTGTACGTGGACACATGGCAAACTTTACTGTACCTACGTGAATCACCTGTGCAGCAGCACAAGCAAGAGTTGTCTTTGCCAGTTTTGGAGTAGTTTCTCTCTGTGGCGATAGTTATTACACATCAAAGCACAGTGGTTTCTTATTTTGCCTTATTTCTTTTCTTTTGTTAACCCACTCCGGTTTGGAAGGAATTCAGTGTAGGCAAGAAAGTGTAGTCAGCAGTGTGATGGAGTAAGCAGTCTCAGCCTGCTGACATCTGCATGCTGTGGTTTGGGCTGATCTTAGGTTCTGACTTCTCTAGGGGGTTGACCCAAAACCTGCTGCCACTAAAAGATCTGTCAGCTGATTTCATTGAATTTTAGACTGGACCGTGCAGGGTAGAGGCAGATCACAAAAAGCAGAGTTGTGAGGGAGGAGAGCCAGGGATTCACAAAGAAAAGGTGCTTTAAACATTCAAGAAGAAAAGTGGCCCAGGAAAATGATTTTTAAAGCTCACTCCAGGAAAACTGTGTTAGGGAAAGAACACAATGCGCAATGTGTCTTGCAGCACAAAAGATGCTCTGTGAGAAAGCAGAACAAGCTACCTAGTGATTAAACTTTCCAAATGAACCACTATTGGAGGAGCAGACAATAACTGGAAATAAATCAGTATCAAATTTCCTTTTTCTTTCTTGCCACAGGGAAGAAAGAAAATAACTTGCCATTAGCAGCTGCGGGAGCTCTGCGGAGGGCTTGGTGTTGCAGTACACTGCGATGGGCAGAGGCACGAAGCAAAGGCCATGGCGACAAGGGGGAGAGATGAAAGAGCAGAATTAAGGCCACAGCAGAGCCAAGGAAGGGATCAAGTTTGGAAAAGAAAAGAGACCAGAGGATGGTAATGAAGTGCAGCAGCAGCACTGCTTCATAACCCTAAAATCTTGCATGGCTCTTTCCTGGTTAGATCTCAACTCACTTACAGAGGAGGCTGGTGCCCTTTGCTCCCTTTACGCATAGGAAAATGGAGACGTGGAAAGGCCAGGCACCTGCCTGCTGCATGGGTGGCTCTGCTAAGGTTTCGGCTCAGACGAGCACCTGGAGCAGCGCAGCTCCTGCCCTCCCTGCTGTGTGGATCCTGGCCTGGGGGGCTGATGCTGGGGTGAAAGCTGCCTGCAAGCGGGGTCCCCATGTGCAGAGGCACCTAAGGCAGATGTTTAGGCTGGAAAAGTCAACAGGAGGGTCCTGCTGTATATCACTATTGGGGAGTTCCTTATGGTCACCACCAGCGCAAATCTGCAAATGTAGTTTTTGCTGGGCAGCTGTGAATCAGGGAGTTTTTCCTTGGCAGGTATGAGTTTCATTGTGAGACAGCCTGGTGTTTAGTAAGTGCCCTCCTCCTAGCTGTGTCCCTGGGGCAGGCTTTGGTCTGGCACATGGGGCAGATTGGGTTGTGTGTCTGGGCCACTCTGTCCCTCCGCACCTCAGCCTCGGCATTCCTATCTTGATGACAGATTCACTGATCTCATTTATGAGGTGCTTTTGGGATGCTGGAAAGCACTGCCCAAGGCAGAGATGATTTCAGCCAAGTCAGAATTGCCCCGAGTACATCATTCCAGGGTGGGCTGCCTCCTCTCAGAAATGACGTAGCAGTCGGTCTTGCCCACAGCCCGAGGCAGGAGATTGCTGGAGGGTTTCCAAACCTTGTTTCCCTCTGGCTCAGCACCTCTTCAGATGAGGTGCTGGTCTCTGTAAAGCTGGGCTTGAGGGCAGTGAGGGGACAGGAATGTCCCATATGAAAATCAGCCAGCACACAGCCTCTGAAGCCACATAGTTAGAAAAACCCAGCCATTTTGTAGGCCTGATCTAGGAAGCTTTGAAAGGACATGCTTTTCAAAGACATTTCCTGAAAATCAGATCCCTGAGGGGCACCACTTAATAGGACAACCCTCATGGCCACTTCTGCTTTAGGAAGATTTGGGTTTTCTTCCTCTCCCACCTGTTCTGTGACTCGCTCCTTTCCCTGACCCCCACCTGCCATCCAGCAAATCGTTTCCTTCAGCTCCTTCTCCAAGGTAGTTTGTGCATATCACAAAATCCACAAGATCTGAAAAGGGGGAGGAAGGCGAAAAATACAACTTTATAGCACAGGCAGTAAGAACCCAGTTTATTATTTATAATGCTCAGCTGTAAGCAATAAACACAGGCACCAAATGTAAATTCTGCCACTTCCCTTACCCTCTCTATATAATTCCCTGGTAAATTCACATCATTCACTGTCGGCCTTAATGGGCTTCTATTTGTCTGAGCTACAGATTTCTCTGTGTGATTTTTTTTCTGATGAAATAATATCTCCATGGATAGTTCTCTTCCACTATCCTTAGTCCTGTAAATTAAATTAATTTAAAATTCAAAGGGATAATATTCTACTAAAATGATCTGCTGTATCATTGCAGGTCATGGTGTTGGACTGTAAAATAAAAGCCTGTTTATAACTTATCATTTACAAGGCTTTCTTCTCCCAGAAGCTAGCAATGCTGTGGGTAGAGCTGTCTGAGGAGTTGGAAAGATGTCCATTTTCCATATAACCAGAGGGAGATGTTCATACATCCTGGGTCTGTGGCATCCAAAAGATTATCTAAGTGGACTTTTAAAATCCAGTGCACCATTGTTTGAGCATTCCCCTTCCTCAAGGCCTTAACGTTGGTCTTTAGTATGGTGCTTTGGGGAGTTCAAGGAAATCCAACAGCGGGAATCCCACTGTTCCCTTGCTCCTAGTTTCCTCTACTTGAACACTGTGGTCCTGAGTGGAGGCAAAGCCAGGAGGAAAGACAAAGGGTCCACATCCCTTTTTCATATCAGGGATCTGCTCCTCAATACACTACATTTCAGGAGCGCAAAACTCGATTTTTCTGGAAAGGGGGTTGAAAAGTTGTTATTTCAAATTTCCTCACATCTCAGAAACAGCAAAAACTTCTGTCAGAATTAGCCAAGATAATTTTCTTCAATATTTCATTTTCCTGTTATATATCAGAATGAAGTAAAAAGAAAAGATTGAGGAGAACAACTTCACTTAGGTTTGTAATGAGCTAGAAATTTTACCGCTGTCAAAAACAGCTCCACTCCCACAAAATCTGTTCAGCTAGCAATACAAAGGAGTCCTTAGTTACTGCGCTTCTAGAAACACGAAAGTGGCAGGTGCAAAATCTGCTCCAGCTTCCGTGAAGCGTTTCGGGACTCCCCCATCCTTAGCACTGGGCAATTTAGTAAACCTAAGTAAGAGACACAGAAGTGCCACCTCCTTTTGATGGGGAGATTATGGAGAAAAGACTCATTTTTGCCACCCTCTCCTACACCCAAGCCCCATTTGCAGGTACCACTCCAGTGGTGCAATTTTTTCCTGCTGAAGTACCCTTACCTCCTGTATCAAGAAATTGAATTTGCAGCCTTTCCAGGCACTGTGGATACTGCATTCCTTAGACAAGGCCAGTTCCCCCCTCCCTCGCTCAGTTGTGAGCAGAAGCGTGGCCGAACGGCAGCAAAACATGTGTCATTAGTAATGCAGTGTGACTGACTTTAAGGTTTCTTCACAGCGCGACCAAACCCCGTAATGGTTTTCTTTCAGTCACTTAATGAAGACTGTTCGCTCGCACTCCTCATACATCATATTTGCAATGGTTCCTTTGGTGTGGTTGGTGCTTCAGTGGTAGTTTTGTAATTTATGAGACTCTTAGTGGCTTAATTATGCCGTCAGCTCCATCTGTCACTTAACTGATATGAGGAATGATGGGATGCCATTAGCCAGCTAATAGTTGCTGTAAAGAGTATTGTTTTATGCCATTAAATAGCAGGAACATAAACAGTTTTTGCTCCCCGATATCCATGCTTGCTTTGGTAATGAAATTTAAGAGGCTGGTCTTGACATCTGTCCTTCTGCCTGAAAAAGTGCTGGAGGAAATAAAAGGAAACTATCAGCAACAAGTCTAATTAGATTTACCATCAAGATGACAACCATTTGGCTTCATTTTTTCCCATGTTGCTGGTACTTCTTATTTGAATCTTGGGGCCTTCCTTGCTTCTCGTCTTGATCTCTCATGATCAAGGCAAGAATGTGATGTCTTCATCCCCATGAGGTAATTACTGGGCTTGCAAAATTTGCTTCCAAGCCCCTCAGCTTCTCTAGCATCTGCCCTCTTTGTGCGTCCGTGAAGTATTATTCATGTAATAGACGGAGCGCTGAGGTACAGGAGACTATGAATTAGATCTGCTGGAGGACAGAGGCACTTGGTTTCCATTTTAGATGGCAAAGTTAAAAATTTAAAGCCTATAAATCCCTCTCAATTATTGTCTGACCCTGGAGCTATCTAAAATTTAGTTTTCAGCGTTAAAGTTTCTCAGGTGCCAACATTCCTGCTTCTGAGCTCACCAAAGATGGTTTCAGCCCCGGCAGGACTTTGCAGCTCTGAGCCTCACCTGAACCCCTGCACGGCTGGTGATTTTTGGCAAGGCATTTCGCTGCCAGTCGTGGTGCCGTTGGACGGTGGGCATTCATGGAGGATGAGGGCATGGTAACTGGGAGGGAACTGGAACCACAGAATTGTGTGCACCTTTCTCAGTCTTGGTCTTCTAATCCCAGAGCTGTCTCACCCACCCTTATTCTTCTGCTCCTGCTCATGCCCATGTTCTACTTTGTTTCTGCAAACATCACCTTCACCCCGCCTGACAGCATCCACTGCACCAACCCAGGAGAAATCCTTCTGGTTCAGCCATGCAGCGTTTTCAGCTTTTTCATTTCCAAAAGGTACACGTGGAGTGCCCAGCGCCAGAGGCATGAAACCTAGGGCCCAGTGGATTAAGGAGGCAGTGCCCTGCATGCCCAATGATCCTCTTTGCAACAAGTCTATAAGCCCATTCCCAGGATACATCAGGTCCTGAAAAGAGGCAAATTGCTGAGAACACACCGTTCCAGTCCTCTTGGACGGTGCCCAGACTTCCATTAAACTGCTGTGACTCCTTGACGTGACCTACATCCTCGTAAGCGAGGGGTTAATGCACGTTGGCTGCTGGTCACTCTCCCGCTCAGATAAGTAGCCATCAATCAGCAGGCGATCTGCTGTAGTCACACAGTAATAAAACTGGAGAGATTATTTGCTACTATGTCATTCATAATAAATGTATCCCAAAGTGCTTTGTAGAATTAATTAATAGACAAAGGAGAGAGAAATTAAGAGCTGAAGACTAGGAATAAAAACTAAGGCTTGAAATGAGGTGTGGAAGGATCTCCTGGAGTAAATGTCTGTGGTGGGGCAGCAGCATGGAGGGGGACTGCTCAGGGGCACTGTATACCACCGGGTGGCAAGGCAGAGAAAAGCAGGTGTAGATTTGGCCCATAAAGTGTGTCATCCCCCATGTCGCTGATGGCAGTTGAGGTTGCAGCTCAATACAGGAGCTCAGAGGAGGATGTGGGTCCTCCTGCCAGCCCCATTCCTGGCTGGCTATGCATCCTTCATGGAACTGCTGCCTTCTATCCCTCAGTTTCCTCTATAACAGGCAGAGACTGCTGTATTTTGCGGGGCACTGCACGGCTTCATTCATCAGTGGCTATAAAGTATACGGCAGCGTCTCAGTGAAAGGCACTCCATAAATCCCAGATTTTATGGCTTATTATTATTTATGGGAACATGCCATTTAGGGACTCCCCCTCTATAAAAAAGGTGTAATGCATCAGGGTCAGCCCAAGAACATGGACTGTCCTTTGTCAGGGCAAGGAGGATGGAGTCAAGAGGGGAAGAAGGGAAAAGCTTCCTGTTTTAATAAGGAGCATCTATTTGCCTGCAATCCACAGTGCTGAGCACCTCGGCAGGTCACCAACATTTTCAGGTGCTGCACAATTCATGAAACTAGGTGGAGGAGAAAGCGAGCGCCCATGTTAGTACTGCTACTGCAGGACAGGCTACAGGTGTGCTCAACCTTTATTAGACACTGAAGAACCCACTTGGGAGCAAGACATCTGATTGCCCTAAGTGGTGGAAAAGGCTCAGTCAGCATCTCCACCTTGCTGGGGCCTGGCAGTGGGAAAATCACCTCTGCCAGTGTTACTGCTCACCAAATGAGTTACTGTAGGATGTGATGTGCCTGGCCCCAGGCCAAGACACAGGTTTCGGTTAGTGGGACAGACCCAGAGTTGCCGTTCATCAGCAGAACAGTGGGTTCAGCTCTGCCTTACACTGCTGCAAAGCCTTGAGCTGCTGCTGAGCCCGTGCTGGGGATAACCTTTGTGCCCAAAGCATAACCTTCATCCCTGGAGTCCTGGTGGACACTGGTCTCCAAAGTGGGAGGACAGCACTTGGGGCTGGGAACAAGACAAGTCCCACACAGCTCATCAGAGCAGCCGTGTGAGGAAGCATGGGTCCTCCAGCCCTCATTCCCCCCTCGTTAAATTGCAGCGCTATAAAACAAAATGTCAATTTTCTTTTTAAACATCTTTTATGGCAGATTTGATGCAGCTTGGCAGATTGATAGCCTTGGTGACTGACGGCTCTCATTTATCCTCGCCACGTGGGCGTCGGGCGTGCAGGATTCCCCGGCGCAGACAGCCCTGACGGGGAAGGAGCACTGGGAAGGAGCAGCGGGCCAAGGAGGTGGTCGTGGCCCTCTCAGTCAGTCCAGGCACCGTCTGCATTACCAGACTGCCGGGCTAGTTTGTAGTGTCTGCTTGCTATTGGGCTGAATTACCCAATGCAGCATTAGATCTGTCTCTTGCAGTTGGCAGATAGCTCTGAATGGACCTGTGCCGCTGTGGCAGAGGGGAGAAGCTGGGTAAATTAACAAGGTTGCTAATGAAGGTTGAAAGCAGACAACACCTCAGACCTTTTTGAGAACAGCCAGAAATGTCTCACTGTCAGGGGCAGGAGGATGGTGGGCAGAGCTGCACGGACACTTCCATTTCCAGTCAGGTGCTCTGCTGTGGGTTGGTGTGGAGGGTTTGCTGTTTGTGTGGAGCATTTCTGTGCAAGTGGGGGGATTTTATCCCTCTACAGCCTCATACAGCCCTGTGGAGTTGACAGCCCAAATAGACCCTGCACCCTGTCAGATGATGCATGGGGTGAGCGTCCTCCCCTTCCAACCCATCAGGGCAGGAGATCAGCCAATGCTGCCTGTAGGGACTGAGCAATGCCGCAGCACCCGAGCTACCTCCCAGCCTTCCCTGGCATGTGTGCGCCTTCCTTTCAACCGCTCCTTTCATTTTTAACTCGCATTGGTTCAAAGGGAGAAGAAGAAAGCGGGAAGCTGCAATACTAGACAAAAAGTCCCTGCGGTCGCAGGCTGTGTGGGTAGAGATGGCCCTGTCTGTTCTGCTGACTTGGTGCTTCCACTCGAGTGAGAAGGTGCTGTCGGGAGCAGGCGGTGGGAAGGGTGGGAACAGCCATGCCGGTTGTGCTGACAAGAGCAACATTAGCATAACAAAGGGTAAATTTTTCAGCATACGGTAGATAAGCTAAGAGATGCAGAAACAGCAAAGGCAGCCCCAAGTAAATAGACTCTTTTCTTCCTCTCTTCATCTGTTCTTTCCTTTTCCTCCCTCACTTCATTGCCAGGCTTCATAGCACCTCCAACATGCTCCAGCTGCCAGCAGTGTCCAAAATAATCCAAGCAAGAGGTTTATCTGAGCTGCTGTGTTCCCCCCTCCCCAAGAGGATGCTTATGGAAAGACAGAGCTCCTCTGAGTGGGAGTGCCAGCTGGAGAGCAGAAACCCACCGTACGGTGCAAACACTCCCTGCACCAGCATTTGGGTGATGGAGGGGGAGAAGGTGGCCATGCAAGGGCTAGCGAGGACGGGACGAAGGCCGTCTTGGCAAGGCATCCCAGGTTGTTGGCCAAATTGGCCCACTCTTTTGACTGATGCAGCACAGTTGGAATCAAGGACGTGACGACACCAGGACACCCTGCCAGCGGATCGCTTTAGGCAAGGGTCACCAGCCCATGGAGATATGGCTTCAAACTAGGGATTTCTGCACCTGGCAGCTCCTCTTCCCATCCACCATGGCTATCTTTCATTGTGGTGCTTCACTCAGAGGGTGTGCCCTGTACAAGAGGTCAGATTCTGGTCCTTGCTGCAGAAAACACAGCCGTGTCAATTATTCATTTAACACATTCTTTGGTGGCAGTTGCTCAATTCACTGTGAAACTGGGTGAGAACGCAGAAAACAAAGGAGCTATTGTATAATTAAACTGCATCTCTTCAGTAGAACAGGCTTTTAAAATGGCACTTTCTCTGAGAAAATTCTAAAAGGATTATTTTTTCCAATGGATTAATTAAAAAAAATCAAACCCTCAGGATCTTTCATTAAATACTTATCAGTGGTAAACCCTAAAGTTGCCATTTCTTGGCTTAAAAGCTTTAATCGGGTGACTGAATGTGGTCAGTGTTTGATCTCAGTCAAAATACTCTCCAGGTTTTGGACTGCAAGTCAACATTTCCTAGGTTTGCAAGCACTGTGAAAAGTTTGGTTTCATTTGCAGCCTTTCTATTGAAAACCTGTTTCATTAAGAAAGTATCACCCATCCTTCCCTATTAATACTAGAGACTCTCAGCATTAATTTTAGCAGCCTGTGTAGTCAGGGGAAAGCAACAGAGGTGTTGTGCGTACCAAATGAACTCCATTGGTTTTGGTCTTTCTTTTTTTCTTTTCTAAAACAAAGTATAAATACCTACCACCACTGCCTTTTCAAAGGGGAGAAGGACAGGGTTGCCAGGTGAGCAAAACTACAAAAATATTCTATTCCTTGTTGGGCCTTTAATGAAGCATTTACAAGATCAAACAGGAAGAGATACCCTCCCACGGCCTTCTTAAAGCTGTAATTAATTGCAAAGTAACTAGCATATAATTGCTTTCCCAAGAGCACCCCAGAGAGCAGGGCAATACCTTGACAAAGGTGCTAGAGCAAGCAAAAGTTAATTAACATTAAGAATTAAGTGGCTAATTGCGTTGTTCTGACAGTGCAGCTCACTCTCCCAACAAGGTGGTGTTCGGAGAACGTTTCATCCCAGCTGCGACCCGGGGGCCATTCCTGTCCGCATCTTTCCATGTGGGCCCAACCCACATGGACATGCCGTGTCAGGAGATGCTGGCAGCATCGTAGCATCTGCGATGACCCAAAGGACCATCTTGCAAATGAGATTCTGCTGTGGTGGACGGGCTCAGCCTCTCATGTCCTGCTGGATTTTGGTGGGTCGGACCCAGCTTTTGGCTCCATGCTGGGGTCCTCCAGCTCCACAGGGGACGTGGCAGAGCAGATGCTGTGGCTGCTTCTCAGCCAGCAGCAACATTAGTGTGATGTAATAGCGGTTACAGTAAAGAGGACACCTTCCCACACATTAACCCTTGTGTTTCTAGAGTTTCCCAATTTCCTTGTAAGCCTTCACCTCTTCTAGATGTATTCAATTAGCCAGAGGGGTCAGGAGCTCCAAAGTATTAAAGGATTCAGCTGCCTGCTTTTAACATGGTAGCGGTGGTTCGGTCTCCTCATCTTTGGGACAATAAAAACTACAGTTATGAGGATCCCAATTAAGATCCCAGGGTTGGGAGCATTACACGGATGTGGCTATCACTGCTATACTAATATGAGCTAGGCTAAGAGCTAGAAGCAGCCCTTGAGTTCCAGAGGGCATCTGCATGGCCTTTGGAGAAGGGGCAAGTGAGCCCCTTCGCATAATGACAGCTCCAAGCATGGGCCTCCTGTGTGTGGCTAGCTGCCCCGTGGGGCAGTGAACCGCTGATGAGAAAGATGCAGAGTCTGGGGAAGGGAGAGCAAGGCCAGTCCTTGGAGGGAGCAAAGCTGTGTGTCTGGGACACAGATGGCCCGGTGGAGAGCCTGACTCGGCATTGCAGAGGCAGACTTTACCCATTCTTGTAGGCTTCTACTATATGGAGGGGATTTTTAAGGCACCATCCATGTATAAAAGTGCTTCTTCTGGTGTGTCCCCTTCGCAATGCGCTGAGCAAGAGCACACACACAGGCTGGCCACGTGCAAGGACCCATGTAACTGTCCCATCCAACCCACCTCTGTCTGAAGGGCAACCTGTGGAGTGGGGGCTGACTGGGGCTAGCTGTCAGAGGTGTTTTACTCTGGACACATCTCTTCTTAAGATTGCCTTGGCCAAAGGAGCACTGTATCTGCAAGGCTATTTTAGCACTCCTGGAAATCTGCTGGATAGCTGGGCAAACAAGAGATTTTAACTTTCCGTGCTATTGTGTTTCTCTCTGGGTAGCACCACCTCTCTCCTCCTCTCCAGGATGTGCTTTTTCCTCTGGCCTCGCCAAGCCACGTGCCATGAGCTTAATCGGTCATTTTTATTCCACCAGACTGCAGCTGGCGCAGAGGGGCCTGGGGAGCAGGCTGCAGCTCTCCCAGTGCGACAGGCAACAAGTGAGATTGAAATTGTTAATGTGTGGGCATGAAAATGTTGGAAAGGCCATCCCGCTTGTGCTGCAGACTTTGCTTGTGCTGCCTTGTTCCAACCCCGTCACAGGCTCTGGATTGGAGGTGCAAAAGGAAAAGGGCTTGCTGGTCAGGGAGTCCTGAGGTGGCCGTGGTCTGGGACCATGGCTGGGATTATCATCTACAGTTCTTGGGGAGGGCAAGAAGGGCAGCTGCTGAGACAGACTGTGAGGGAGTTTGTGCTGGGAAGGGTCTCCTCTCTTCCAAGTGGGACATGCCTGAAGCTGTCCTCCCATCTCCAGGTCAGTCTGTGCCATTGTGGATTGATACTACGAGATCTGGAAATGGTTTTCGAGCTCTGCCTCCGCCATGGGGCCAGATCCCCCTTGGTGGAAGGAGGCCAGCGAGCAATTTAGTCTGTAGCTCTTTGCAGGGGGACCCATGTGGATGTGGACATAGTGCCAGGGCCACTCTGCTGCAGGGCTCATGCGAATGCCCTGGCTAGGAGAAAGGTTTCATTTTCCCTGCCCTGAGGTACTGGCATCTGACACTTCCTTCCCTGGAGGCACTTTAAAAGCAAATTGAAAACCTGCATATTTGCAGAGGATTAGCACAGCACGGCCCTGAGCTGATTCACTGTGAGAGCTGTGTTGGGGGGGTGTCGAGCGCTTTGCTTTGCACAGATTTTTGTGAAGTGCATTAAATGAGAGGCAGTTTGGAAGTGGTGTACCCTTTGGGGATGGACAGGAGCTAGCTGTGCATGTGCCACTTATGGCCTGTGCTGGGGCACATTGCCAGGAGACCTGGCGGGATGCACAATGGGCTGGGATTAACTACGATCTTTGGTTGATCAGAGAGGAGCATGTGTTTCGGCTGAGGATCTGTTGCCTGCTTCCTTCCCTGCTGGTCTGCTCAGCAGAGTTTGCATGGAGCAACTCCGTGTTCATGATGGTGTCCCGTGGTTTTCTAGATAAATCAAAAGCATGAGCTAGAGAATACCTGTGCAGGTGAGAAGCTCTTGGTTGGGAGATGTTGAAAAGGAAATTAATTCTGGTGCCAAATGCAAATGACAGCTCAATCAGCTCAGCACTGCAGACTATTTTCCACTGTTTGTTGTATGTAAAGATGTGGAGACACCCTGCAGCTCCCTTCCAGTCTGTTTCATTCCTGTTTGTATTCAGGTCCCTTTGGAAGCAATAATACACTAAGACCTGGTGCTTTTTATAGCTTGGACTTGCATTCCTGCTGCTGCAGGGACCCCACGAAGGACTGAGCGCAGTACTTCACACTAACAGCAATGTGATTGCACAGCATGGCTCATAGCCCTGTGACAGCATTGCAGGGTCATGAACAGTGAGGAGAGACTGTGAAGGCTTCATGGCTTTCCTCTCAGCTGTGAAAAGCCAAGGTAGCACTGGCTCCACAGGACCAGGCAAACAGAGGCTGGATGGCTCTGAGACCCACTGAGAGACGTGGAGTTTTCTCCACCTAGCATGGGTGTGTAGCAGTCAAGCTGCACACTCGATGCGTGCTTCTTTGAAAGCCCTCTCCAAAATAAGTGCAGATGCCTTGCTGGCAACTGGAAAGTTCTTCATCTAAAGCTTGGAGACTTGATAGCTCCAGATCTGTAAGCAACACTGGGTTTATTTTATTTAAGGTCTTGTATGCTTGACTGAGTTTATCCTACCCTCTCTCTATGCTCCTGCCGCTCTCAACCAGACAAGCCCCTCTCTGGAGGGCATATCGTGCCTCACCCAGCAAAAATGAAGATTTTTCCAGTATTATCTTCCTGAGCTGTTCAGTTCTTCATCCTATGTCTTCATTTTGACCCTTCCTGCTTTCCCTCAGCGTGTCCCCTGCTTTTAGGTGCCTTCTGGATTGGGTGACACCTCCCTCAGCTCAGAGTTTCAGCCTTTAGTCTGATGGGCTCCCTCCTGTCCAGTCTTTAATCTCTCTTGCGGAGAGTTTACAATCTGGTGCTGGGTGCTAACAAATTCCCTCTGCTCCCTGTGACTGGGCCACCTGAAGGCACTAACCTGGAGCACAGCTTGTCATGTTAAGCACTGTCCATACACAAAGACTACTCAGGTCTTCAATGACTTAATGTTAACTCGCTCTGGGAATGCTCTTCATGGGACTAGACATATTTTCATGGTCTGAGCATTAGCATCCATGAAGGCAAAGGTGATTGGGGAAAAAGCCTGATTCTCCCCCGGTGCCTTGCACCTAGCCTGCTATGTGTTCAGGTGCTGCAGCAGAGAGGAGAAGCCACAGTTCCCCTCTCAGGTACTAGGAGGGGTGCTGCCATCTAAGCACAAGCTGTTTTCAGTGAAGAGGGTTTATGAGCCTATTTCTTAGATAACAGCACTTGCCTTAACCTCTCCCCTGGCTCTTCTCCCTCTGTTATGTTGCTGTTAATTCTGGGGATATTTCTTCATCTCCTGACAGTCCAAATGCAGCAGCGAAGGTAATAAACAGAACATTAGCTGTGCTTTGTTAGAGTGAAAGAGGCTTCCCTGATAAAGAGTCGCCGGGCCCGACAAGAGGAGTTGCTCTCCTGGGCAACATCTTCATTGTGTACGGCTCCGAGTCATTTCCTCCTGCTCAAGAGCTGCGCTTTCCTCCCTAACGCTGGGTGAAATAGTGATGGCCCCATTCCCCCAGCTTGCCACGGCAGGGGAAGAACAGACCAACGCTGTGGCAGAGGCCCTGTCTGGGTCTGGGAGAGGAGGAGGAGGAGATGGAGGAGGAGGAAGAGAGGAGAAATTTGGTGTGATTCCCAGCAAGCCCGAGGGAGCCCTGAGTTGCCATAGCGATAGCTGGGATGCCCAAATTGGGCAGAGTTGGTCCTCAGTGTGCGGGAAGAGGTGATGCAAGAGGCTCCATCAGTCAAGTTAAGGACTCGGCGGTAGTTTGCCACCAGCCCTTGGGTTACTTTTCAATGAACATCCCCAGGACAGTCTCCAAGGGGCATGTGGATTTCAGTTCCTACTGGATGGCTTTGAAGAGGTTCCTGTAACCAGGTCCCCAAAAAGGAGCAGTTGGGTCTGTGCTGAGCCGAGATATCTCCCCGCACTGACAAACCCTCATCCACTCGGTGCCTTGACCCTGAGGTGGGTACAATGGGGGGTCTGGGGTGATAGCAGGGCATTAAGATTTGACTCACTGGTGGGAGAGCAAAATCTTGAAGCTTGTGTCCCAGTCTTGCTCAACTGCACCTATAAATGCATGCATGCTTGTTTGAGCTGGGGAGACGGGACGGTTGGATAGGATGGCAGCCGCCATGCTCCTCGCTGTGCCCTCGGAGGCAGAAAGCAGGGGGTGGGTGTTACAAAAAATTATCGCCACGCAGCACGATTCTCTTGTGCCACCAGAAACTAGGTGCCTGCCCTCAGACTGAGACAAATTCCCTGGCCCCCTGCCCTTCCTCTTCCTAAAGATCCTCTCTGAGCATCCTTCTGCCCTAGCTGTCTCCCAGCCGCATCTTACCCGCCACCGGCGAGTTGATACTGAAACGAGGATAATAAAGTGCGTCAGGCGGAGAAGGGAGAGGAGGCTGCTTGTTCATTTGGCCTCTCGCATTCCTGTTTGTGTTTGGGTGTATGTGAAATATCTGCCCAAAGGGGCCTAATGTAGCAGAACACTGGAAATGCTTTCAGGCTGTTAGGTAGCTGCCCGACATGGCATTACCCCAACAGCTAATTAAACTGGTGCCCGTCCCAAAGTGATGAGTTTGCAGGGAGGCTGCGAATCTGAAAGAGATTGATGTTGCATGGCTTATCAATTTTCAATCTCAACACAGCGAGATATTTATCAGGCTGCAGAGAACAAACACTTGTAATATTTAAAGGGAGAAGACTTTAATGGAATCCATTGCAGATCACCAATTTCTGTTCCCCTGGGCTCATTCCTTTCCTCTTCTTTCAGTCTTTTTTTTTTTAAATCTTATTTTCATTTTTTTAGCATACAATAGTCAATGAGGGAAGGAGGTTTTCATTTAAAATGCTGGTTCCTTTCATCTCCCACACCCTCTTTCCCTTCCTAAAGGTTTATGCATTTATTTGGATAAAAGGTTTTAAACAATAAAGAACTGTCTGCAGTAATTTGTGAAGATAATAGATTATCCTGGGAGGAGGCCTAGGTTGAAAAA
Organism: Aquila chrysaetos chrysaetos; assembly: GCF_900496995.4. NCBI lineage: Eukaryota > Metazoa > Chordata > Aves > Accipitriformes > Accipitridae > Aquila > Aquila chrysaetos. The sequence goes on from NC_044013.1 coordinate 36,541,550, forward strand.
TTTCCAACTGCAGAATTCAGTCCTTGTCATTTAGTTATTTTATTAGGAAAGAAAAAGAAGAAGGGCAAGAGAGTAGGAGAGAGAAGAATACAATTACTGGGCCGAATTATTTGCTGGAGTAAATCCTCCCATTTTTATTGAGCAGAATCTGAATCTGGTCCTTTCATACACTTGCTCTCAGGTCAGGGCCGTGCAATCAGTACTGAGGGCTGCCAGATAATTTTACCAAAATCATCTCAATTGGAAATAGCATAATGGCTCCGTCCCCAGGGAAGTCAATTGGATATGGTCCTGGATGAAAAATACTCTACAGCTTTCTCCAAGGAGGCCTAGAGAAAAATTGCCTGATCTCCAGGAGCAACCCCTGGCGTGGGATACAGGCAAGGTCAAGCTAAAATTCATCAGTAGTTCAGAGCTGGACCCAAGTTTGCCATTTAAGAACTCAGCTTTAGATTACAGGTCTATTCGTAAGTGCTCATTAGTACACCACGAAGAGATATTGTAATGAATACGGGCTGGCTAAATCACTAATCAATAGCTAAAGGGTTCAGCTGATTCTTTTCAGCCACAGCTTATAACTGCCTTCAACACCTTCCACTGACGGTTTTAATAAACACACGCTGCTCCTGTCTAGGACATGCGTCTAAGATTGACTAATCACTTATAAACAACTTGTAAATGGATGGTTAATGAGAACTGCATGAATAATTGCTTTTTCATTTTACTGCCTAACCAGAAAAAATGCAAAATGAGATTTCTTTTTCGGAGTGGCCCAAAATAGAAAGTTTTTCAGCTTTTTACTTGCCATAAAGGAGCTCATGCACACGAGCCCTCTCCACCTTCACAAAGCCGTTGAGATGAAATGGAAGAGTCTGTATAATCCAAAATAAAACAGATTTCTGTTTCTTTTGTTTTACACTCATTTTCCTCATTTTTGAAAGTATTTTAAAAATTAAGTTGAGGCAAATGTAATCTTAGCATAGTGTCTTGAATGAAAATGGTTTTATTTTCCTGTTCTGGGAATAAAAGATCTTTTTGAAACCCAATGTGAAAATCTTCTGGCATAGAGGGAAAAAAAGCCCCTTCTATCATTTATTAAAGATGGCTGAAAGAATCTCAGATCACTGCATTCTTCAAACACTCCTGTCATTCCTCCTGAAGCTTTGTCACTAGAAAGATGGAATGATTGTGGGGTGGGTTGACCCTGGCTGGATGCCAGGTGCCCACCGAAGCTGCCCTATCACTCCCCTCTTCAGCTGGACAGGGGAGAGAAAATTTAATGAAAGGCTCGTGGGTCGAGGTAAGGACAGGATGAGATCACTCACCAATTACTGTCATGGGCAAAACAGACTCGACTTGGGGAAATTAGTTTAGCTTATTACCAATCAAATCAGAGTTGGATAATGAGAAATAAAACCGAATCTTAAAACACCTTCCCCCCACCCCTCCCTTCTTCCTGGGCACAGCTTCACTACCTCCTCTCCCAGGCAGCACAGGGGGACGGGGAATGGGGGTTGGGGTCAGTTCATCACACGTTGTCTCTGCCGCTCCTTCCTCCTCAGGGGGAGGACTCCTCACTCTTCCCCTGCTCCAGCGTGGGGTCTCTCCCACAGGAGACAGTCCTCCACAAACTTATCCAACATGAGTCCTTCCCACAGGCTGCAGTCCTTCACGAACTGCTCCAGCATGGGTCCCTTCCACGGGCTGCAGTCCTTCAGGAACAGACTGCTCCCCCGCGGGGTCACAAGTCCTGCCAACAAACCTGCTCCAGCATGGGCTCCTCTCTCCATGGGGTCACAGGTCCTGCCAGGAGCCAGCTCCAGTGTGGGCTTGCCACGGGGTCATAGCCTCCTTCAGGCGTCCACCTGCTCCGGCGTGGGGTCCTCCCCGGGCTGCAGGTGGAGATCTGCTCCACCGTGGACCTCCATGGGCTGCAGGGGGACAGCCTGCCTCACCATAGTCTTCACCACGGGCTGCAGGGGAATCTCTGCTCCAGTGCCCGGAACACCTCCTCCCCTTCCTTCTTCACTGACCTTGGTGTCTGCACGGTTGTTTCTCTCACATGTTCTCATTCCTCTCTCCGACTGCAGTTTCTGTTCTGCAGCAACTTTTTTTCCCTTCTTAAATATGTTATCCCAGAGGCTCTACCACCATCACTGATGGGCTTGGCCTTGGCCAGCAGTGGGTCTGTCTTGGAGCTGGCTGGCATTGGCTCTGTCGGACATAGGGGAAGCTTCTAGCAGCTTCTCACAGAAACCACCCCTGTAACCTCCCCCACTACCAAAACCTTGCCAGGCAAACCCAATACAGATTTTAACCTGCATATGAAGACTGACCTCCAAGAATATATACTTGTGGACAATTTGACACTTCCGTGGGCTTTCTGGATTTATCGGCTTGGTTGCTGTCTCCTTCCACAGATAGTTCCACTTCAGGATCTTGGAAAGTGGCGCAGACTGAATGCAAATAAGATCTGGATCCAGTTTATTTGCACTTGCTCAAACTTCTGTGACGATATTTTATTCTTTTTTAATGGTAAATTTCAGTTTGGCTTATAAAACCAATCCCTAATTGAGCGAAAGAAATTCAAGAAGCTTCAAATACCCTGAAACAGGCCAGTTCACACCAGGTTATAAGCCCGTTTTGTGTTAAATCAGGTTTTCTCTGTAAATGAGACCTTCACTATAATTGCTCTGGAGCAGCTTATTCTGATTTCTTTGCCTCTTTGGTTCTGGTAATTTGCCTCCAGCAGAACACTCAGGACAGACAAACCGCAGAGGAAGTCAGGGGATGCTCAATAATATAAGTCTTGCTGACACAAGCTTTTCCTCTCTTCTTCTACTCCCATCTTGCATCTGACCAGCTCCTTACCTATGTCAGGAGGACCCTACATGGGAAGACTGAGCCCAGCCCAGTATCTTCTCTGATGAGTTATGAGACCTGTGTCCTCAGTTTTGGGGTTGGTTCTCTGAGCAGGGGCTTGGGGGCTTTCCATGTGGGGTGTCTGTGAGCCTGGTGAATTGAGTGTCTGCAACCACCAGCCCATGCTGTGGTGATGGCAAATGGGTAACAGACAGAAGGCTGGGGTAGTGGGGTTGAAAAATAAGTGCTTTTTGATTCCAGTAGATGGAAAAGTCCTGCCTTATTAACACAGTGGATTTTGCACAGCCAGACAAACCCAGTCTCACCTTGTATACTGGGAATGGGCTTGCGTAGCTCTTTACCCACAGCAAGGCAGCCCCATAGTATCCCTCGGGCACGCTCCAGCCCTTGCTCTGTGTAGCCAAATGCATCCCACTGCGCTGGAGGAGGGGGTGTGAACCCAGCTCTGCGCACCCAGACGCATCTGGGCACAGGCACATCTGGGCACAGGCACATCTGGGCAGCCACATCCCACTCTCGCTCTCGCACCCTCCTGCCAGCCCAAAGGCAGAGCGCTGCTGGGACGCGGGCCAGGCTGTGCATTCTCGCGCCGTCTGCATCTACTGCCTTACAACCATGACAACTGCGGGGGGGAGAGATTAAACACAGTAGCTGCTGGAGGTATTCCCTGTTGCAAGGATAAGAAGAAGAGCAAATACTGGAGACAGAGTAATCCGTGTGGTAAACATGACGGGTAAACATCCTCAGCGGGGATGCACTGGCAGGGTTTCCATGACCAATGTGTGAATGGTGCTTCTGTATCTGGACTTGGGGGATGGCTGTAGTTACACTTGTATGTGCACCCTGCCACAGACACCCAGGCGACTGGTGGGTGCAATCTGTAATAATCTAGGGGGGCAAACCTCCTGGAGGCAGCTAAATAAATAAGCCAGTGCAGCAACATCCACCACAGTTTAGTGAGCACAGCTGGTCTCTCAGAAGGAGTTCAGAGATAATTCCACCTCTGCATTGAAGACTTTCGATGACTGTTAATGAATTTAAATGATGGGGATTTTCTTTTCATGCTTCATTGCATATGCTCCTCACATTAAGATGCTAATTAAGAATACATCAGCCCAAGCTGGGAATGATGCGGACACTGAGCAAAGTGGAGCTGAGACAGTGTCTTTGGGGCTGCTCAGTGGGACCTTTTATTGGAGTCTGATAAATTATTTGCTTCTGCAGGTCTGCTAGGTACAGGTCCCAGAGCGAGTTCAGATTTGCTGTGGCTCTCATGTCTTGACGTCTTGTTTGATCCCACTGGGATATGTGAGGGCAGCAAGGGATGATCGGGCGGGTGGGCTGTCGGCACTAAGCATAGACATGTGTGTGAGGAGGGCAGTCGTTCTGTGGCCCTCTGTAACCGAAAGGAGAGGGCCTTTCTCAGGGCACAGCTGGGCCATGGGCACAGAGGACAAACTCCTCAAGGGCTAATGAATACAAACTCACCATCACTGGCTCAGGAAGTCCCTGGGCTGCAAACTGTTGGAGTCTGTGGCATATTCTGGATAATACCACAGCCAGTTGATGCTTTTCTGCTTTTTTTCCCAGGCAGCCAACTTTGGAGACAATTAGTCTGGCCCAGTGGTGGTGTTACTCTGTTTTCAGGTGATTCAAAGCAAGGCCTTGACCTCTTTTGCTGGATTTCGTTTGCTGGAGATGGCACGTGCTTTCGGTTTGGATGGTGCTTCCTAGGAAGCTAGCAAGCTTCCTAGGGCTAATACATCTCACCATGAAGTGTCCTGTTTGTAAGGAGGGTTTGGTGCTGGGATGTCTTGATGTTCTGGGTGGGAAATCTCCCCATCTAATATACCAAACCCTGCCAGGATATCTCAACAGCTGTGATTGAGAAATTATTTCTAAAAGCTGGGCTGAGCTAAAGTCTGCGATCGCTTCTTAAAGTCAAGGGGAGGGTGAGAGAGAAGAAAAGGTTTATAAATCATGAAACCTATTCATCTAATCCTAGAACAAATTTACAAATTCTAAAATGGATTTGCAGAGCCAATGGAAAAAAATGGATTTTGCAAATCTTAACAATTACTCCTTCCTAAAGAGCTTCTTGCTTTCCAGAGCAGCTTTGTGTTTGGGACAGTTTAGTGAGAGATTGTTCCGGCAGACTGCCCATGGCCTCTCATTATGAGAAGGATTGCAAATGTTAATTCTCGGGCTGAAACTCTGTGTTCAGTCCTGGGAAGCTCTGTCAGCTGTGTGAGGAGATGATTTCTTACACTTAACCACTTAACCACTGCTCTACTTTCTAAAGATATCATGACAGAAAATACCTGTAATTGCAAATGATTTTTGAAACAGTGGCAACACTCTTAATGGTGCTAATTGGCTTCCAGGCTTCACAGCACCGGGGCTCTATCCACATGCATAGCAAGACTGCGGCTGAAAGAGGCAAAGTGGTTTGTCTGAAAATGTGCAGGATTTTGAACTTGGCTCTCATGCCTGTTAGGAAAGGGCACTGGAAGATCACAGGAGACCTGGATTTATGGAGCACAGGAGAGTCACGAGATGTGCACAGTCGCCAGCCCAGCCATGCACATACACCCACTGAGCAGGGCAGAAGACATTTACTGTCTCCTGAAGGATTCAGGGCAATGAAGTCACTGAGTCACCAGGAAAGAGAATGAAGACCCTCTAATGTGGAGGGAGCAAACGAGGAGATGGAGAAGCAAGGAGGTGCACAGCTGAGATCTCAGATTTGGCCCAAGTGACCCCGAGCCTCAGGAGAATGCCAGAAAAAGACACCACCCTCCCCAATTATATCCAAGTTTTGGGTATAGTTACAGTCTTACATACACTCCTATAAAAGAGAAAATGCTTGGTTGTGGTGCGGTCACTTAAGGGTAGTTTGTTAAAGGTTTTCACAGCATGAGCACTATTTTAGTGGCACCCATCCAAAAACTGGAACAGCAGAAAAAAAGGCTGGCCAGAGGAGTGAGAAGCATGTTTTGCAGCGGAGACTCTTGGCTTATTAAGCCTAGCAAAACAGAAGTTGAGTGGGAACAAGATCACTCCCTCTGTGTATATCACACTGAATAGCACCGTGGAGGGAGAAGGATACAGACGCTTAAATATAAAATTGGCATGGGAGAAAATAGGCATAAATACATTTCAGATGGAAATTTTAAAAAGATTCTACTGACAGAGGGAGGTGGTTGTCTTTAGCCATGATGACCCACGAGAGAGATGCAATATCAGTTCTGGGCTCCTGAGCAACATGTGGTACCGTGTGGTGCCAGAGACAGCAGATATGGATGGAAGGAAACACACGGTACAGCAATATCGGCTTCTGCTGGGGAGGTTGTTTATCTCTGTGGTGTTGTAAAATCCAGGACCCAGTTGGTGGGGGAGATTGGAGAGACTGTATGCATGCGGTTGTGCGTATGACAAATCAAAAGGGACACGATAAATTAGGAAATGGAAACGTTTATTTTCTAGCTTTTGAATGCGTGTCGCACCCAGTTGAGAACAAAATTAATTCATTCATTAAATCCACTCGCCGCATCAGATGAAGTGGCGGCGCCAGATTACGAGTGGCTGCTGCTTCACCGGGGGAGGCTGACGGCACAGCGGGGAGCAGAGCGGGCCCGCGGTGGTGGGGACGGCCCGGCCCTGCCACGGAATGAAAGTGCGGGGGAAGCTCAGCCATGAGATGCTCCCAGGCAAGGAACCCCAAGGGGCAATTTTGTCTAAATCAAAGGCAAGTTTACACAGGGAGTTTTTTTTCCCCTTTGCTACACAACTGTATGTGATATCTCAGATTTATGGCTCCTGTGATGTCTGTAGCAGCTTCTACCTTTTCCCTTCCTATTTTCAGTCTCAGAGAGAGACTGTGCCGTGTGCTGACTTTTCACGCACGGGGGTTATTACGTCTTCAAGGGAGGCTCTTCTAGTTGTGCCAACACAGCAAAGAGAACTGCTTTCCCAGGGCTTTTTGAACAACAGGGGTACAAACTGTTTGCCCCATCGAAGCGACTGAGTTGGTGCGAGGATCCCTGCCAGCTATCTGGGCTTGAAACAGGCCATGTCCCCATGTACCCTGTTCAGGAGTGCATGGTAGGCACCATGCACTGGCACGGCCTGTCTCGCATCAGCAGAAAATAGCGTGCTTCAGTGCGCTTGCAGCACCGTAAATTATGCACTGGGCTTCAGAGCACACCTCTCCCAGCCTGAAATACGTGGTGCTCAGCAGTCTCCCGGCTACCATGCGTCCCTCCTGCAGCCCCGCTCCCAGCACGGGCAGGTCCCACGTCCCCGTCCGGGTCCGCGTGCCGCTGCACTGCCTGCCCAGAGCTCGCTGTGATCTCAGGGCAATCCAAGCTCAGTAATGGATACTGGCATCTTACTGGTTTTTATGGCTTTCTGGAGGTGAGGGATTGGGATTTACTGGTACACAGATTGCCCCAGGTTGTGATGCATATTGTGTTTATTTGGCGAGCAATGAATTGCATAGATGCCTGAAAACCAGTATCTCAAATGTTATTCAAAGGCCAGCTACAAGCTCATCTGACTGGAGCCAATATCCCAGCCCTCTTGGCAGCTGGATCCAGGCCAGAGCATGAGCTGAAGTGGCCCGAGTGTCACCGACGGATCCTCTCCCACTCTCAGGAGGTGGCAGGTGCTCACGTGCATCCTTGGGCATCGTTCTGGATCGGGCAGGACGGTGGTGCCTCACCTGGGAGCGGTGGCACCGCCCAGGGCAACACGCTGGACGGGGCCAGCTCTCTGTGGTGACACGCGTGTTCAGGAGTACACCTCTGCGGCCGGGGGCCTCCCTTGCAGCCCCCAGGCTCAGCCTTTCACACCCACCTGTGGGCACGGCACGAGCCCCTGCGGCAGCGCAGCCTTGGGATTAGCGGGATGCCAAGGCGGCGCAGATCCCCGCTAGCTAGAGACGCCTGCGCCTGGATCGATGACAGCTCATTAGAGCCAAGCAGGGCAGCAGGGAGGGCTGGATCTGACAACACAGGGAAAAAAGCATTTTGGAGAGTTTGCAGCTTCCCCCAAGAAAGCCTCTTCTTGGTCAGAAGTTCACATCTACAAATGGTGGCCTGGTTTTTGCTGTACTTCTGGATTCCTCTCACATGGGAATGGCCATGAATGATGTTTTCTGTCATCCCTAACTGGCAAGGAGATTCTACCTCATCCTGGCAGATAACGACCTGGCTTAAGTTATTCATGACTTCATCACCCCTTGGCCAGACTACAGCAATGCGGTCTCCCGGGCACAGCGCCCTGAGCCAGCCCCACGTTGTGCGTCAGCGCTGAGCCCGATGGCTGCTCCTGCCCTTCAGGTGTCCAAATCCGCACAGGACACCCCTGTCCTCCCTGGCTCCATGCACTGTGTGCACCCATGAGGAGACAGTCCCTGTGCTGGATGGGAGCCAGGCTGAGGGAAGAAAATAAGGACTCGGTAGCTGCTTAGAGCAGCATGGCGAATTTGGTTGTGTCCGCGGTGGGCTTTGAAGCTGCTCTTGAGTTTGCACATAATGAGAGTCCAGGACCCATGTGTGGATGCATAAGGCCTTTCACCTCTGACCGTAGGTCTCTCACAGGGAGAGCACCATCCCGGAGCCACTGCAGGCAGCCAGCTATCTCCAGGACCTTCCTCAACTCCCATCTTGCTGCCATGGCTTGCTTGTGAGCCTCCTCGCTTTGCACCCAGACACTCATCACTGCCGACAGGCAGAGAATTGGGACCAGAGAGCAGAGGACTGAGCACTCCTTCTCCCCAGCACCACTCGCTTATTCATTGCTTCTTCTACCTTGGCTCCACAGGAGATTTCAGCTCTGAAGCAGGAGTCATTCCACACTACAGCCTCAAAATGATCCTCAGCCTCGCTGTGAAGCAGCCAGCGCTGGTTGTTTTGTTCCCAGCCCTGAATGTGTGCTTGCAGAGAGGGAAAGTGGGCAATCTGAGATGAGAAAGGGGCTGTGATTCTTCCACTCCTCCTTCACCACTCTCCAGACAATGTATAAGAGAAAAACAATTTGTGCACAAGAAACAGGAGCAAGGAGTTTCAGTGTGCTTGCAGGGAACAAAACAAAATGAAGAAAATAAGGCTATTGAAAAAGTGTCAAGTTGGGAAGAGTGGGAAGATGGGGCAGAGCTATTTATTAATGCACGGAGTTGGAGACTGCAGAAGGTAGACAGGACCAGCTGGAAGGCCAGTTCAGGATCTTTATGTTTTAATCCTTTAGGCGCAAGATGTTTACTGAGTGAGGGTACGGAAGTGTGCATGGGATGTGATGACAGCTGGACAGTAGAGAGGATTTCTTCTCTTCCCAGGATACAGTCAGTGTGCTCAGGCATTGCTGAGGGTGGGAGATGCATCCTTCTTGGGCCCTGAAGAAGTCCGCCTTCTGCCAAGGGACAGCAAAAGTCCTGCTGTGAAGAAGACTGCTCTGATCTGGTCCCTACTGCTGACACACGAGCAGTCATCACATTTTTGGGAATGAAAGTGGAGCCACACTTCCTTTCCTTGTCCATTTGGGCTACAGTCCAGGAGCAAGGCACCCTGCACACATGGGTCCCTGCGGAGGGGGAAGGAGGCATTGCTGGAGTGACTGACACCTGATTTTGCCTTATTGAGTAGACATCGATCCGCTGTCTCTGCCGATAATAATGATAATAGAGTCGATGCTAATCAGTCCGTTTGTTTCCAGAGCCGGATGTGTGTGCGTGTGAGTGTATGCCAACGAGGCTCATTTGGGCTGAGAAATTACAGATGGAAATGATGCATTAATTCAGCCAGTGCATTCCCTTGCACTCCTTGGACACCCCAGAATCATCCCCCAGATCGTGGCACATGGAGCCTTCCCGTGTCCCTGGTTTGCATGATAAGAGGAGGCAACGAAGGCCTGGAAATAAGATGCAGATATGAACTTCCAGACTTTGCCTTCTGTCCCTACAAATATGGAGCCCAGATTTGGTGCCTTATCTTCAACCAGTGTTTCCTGATCTTGTAAGCAGAGAGCCACTAGCCCTCTCTAGAGGAATACAAACAAAATCTGTATGCTGTGCACAAAATCTGTGCACCATGTGCTGTGGCCACAATGATTTTCATTTATTGCTTCTGTTTCTTTTTCTCCACCCACAATTTGATTTATACACTTGCAGAGAAAGCATCCCTTCTTCCTCTGATCCCACAGGGACGATGGCTGGTCCACTATGAGACTCTGAGATAATCTTCCTCAGGTAAGTCACTACCTTTATGCAGTCGGTGTCTGCTCACACAGTCCCTGGCCAAAAGAGCTGTCTCTCTCCTGCGCCCAGTGCAATGGGCTTCTATTATCAGCAGCTTCTATCTGCAAAGCAATTGATAATAACAAATAATTAAAATTGCATTTCTGTTTCAGCAGCCTCTGGGTGCTCTCCCTAGCTAAAACAAGAGCTTGTCAGTGTGAAGGGCCATAGGAAAACATGTTTTTCTCAGCTGTGAAGTGTTGCTTCTGAACTCTTTTTTTACTCCATTCTGTGTCCATCTTATCTGTTGCCGTTCTTCAGGTCAGAGGCTGTATCTTCTCTGGTTCTGCACTGTGGGGTGCCAAATGCAGGCAGTTTGTTGTTATTTTTCCGTGCTGTTTGCTTGCTTGCTTGATTTTGGGGCTGAAACGACATGCGGAGTGGATTGAAAAGCTCCACTGCTGCTCTTAAATAACTCCCTGTGTAGACAGCCTTCTTCTGGAATGTGAATGGGGTTTCCTGATTTAGCTTAATCCACTTCCAGTTCTAACCTGCTACCTTGCCTCGAGTCAAAATGTTTGTGAGGGGAGTTATCACAGGACAGTTCACCTGGACAGCTAGCCCATGGAGCTCCAGCCTAAAATCCCAGCCTCTGCACCTGCAGTATTTATGATCTGCGGAGGCCAGAGCTGACCACCCAGAGCTGGCAGGGGGATCTGGGGAGCAGCAACTAGAATGTCTTGGAAGAAACTAACTCCAACCTCTCTCCTCCTCCCACCCTCCAGCATTTCTGTGGCAATTTAGGGTATTTATTTATCTGGCATAGGTAAGCTTTTAGAATAAAATACTGTAGCCATTTGCAGAGGGGGATGTGGCTGTGATGCAGTTAAGAAGGCTGCACAGCATCTCCCCGGGCATGTGGTACAAGGCAGACACTGTTGAGCTAAACACGGGGCCACAGCCCTCCGGGGTGCACATGCTTCTCCCCCGTGTCCCATTTGCCACCCTCCAAAACCACGTTGCCAGGGTCTCTCTGCCAGCCATGCCACAAGCACATGGTGACGCAGGGGCTCCGACACCTTTCCTCCACAGATGAATCTACAAAGAGGCAGGTTCCCCCAGAAGGCCATGCCCCAGCCACGGCGAGAGCATGGACACGTCTCCTCCACCAGCGAAGGAGCCAGTCCTCGTCTGCAGGATGCACGGAGCCACTGGGTGTCAGTAGCATCCCACTTCCCAGCCGCTCGTGGACGTGGAGGCCGGAGGACGAGCTTTCCTCCATGGAAAGCAGAGCTCTCCCCGAACACCGGCTCCCCAGAGCAGGTCATGCTGCACACCCACTGGGGAAAGGCAGCCTGCTCATGTATTGAGGGGAAGGTGGTACCAGCCCTATCCCGCTGGAATTGCTGGTTGTTGGTTGGGTTTTCCCACCCTGTGGAGCTACAAGGAGGGATGCTACTGCTCCAGGAGCTGCAGCAATAGACTCTGAGCAGCGGAACCCCCCGTGCAGGCTCAGCTCCTTGTCAAGTACTGTCTGCTTTGGCGGAGGTGGCTGTTTTTTCACAAGCAGGCCCAGAACACGGGGTCTTCTCCCTGCCACCCCTCTTCCCCCTGCAGCTCCAGGAGTCACCCAGCCCTGGTTCTGCTCTGAACCTGTCCCTACACAGTCTGTGTCACCCCTACCACCCTCCATACCCTTTCTCACCCATTGCCCCAGCCTGAAGGAAGCTTGTGGCCCCGTGAAATGGTGCTGGCTGGTGATTTTGTGATCATGTGGGGTGGGGGTTTCCCAGTCTTTAACAATTTACTGTAATGAAGCTTTTTGCAAGGACATATCACCCATGGAGTGACATTTCTGGCTCAAACCAGAAGGAACGACAAGTCCTGTGCCTCAGGACAGCCAGTGTATCCATAATCCCGGCACCCACTTGAGTGGTAACTGTAGCTGCAGGCCCATCATTCGCAGCCAGGATCTGACCCACTGTTTTCCACGTAACATGTGAAGACCTGACTAAAGAGCTTTCCCCTGTTGCAGGTAGAGTCCTCTCAGTTTCTCCGGGTGGAGATGTTCCATCTGCTGTTAATAATTCAGCCTTCCTTGGGTTGAAGTGAGGCTGTCTCCACAGCCTGCTGGTCTGGCTTTCATCGGCAAGATAAGATATGCTTTTTCATGCTTTACCTGTCTCCCCACACAGCCCTATGAATCTCATGTCCTGGCTGCATCCACCAGCCTGTCTGGGGATGAGAGATCTCTCTTCTGGGTGCAGAAAATCTCTGAAGACCCCTCAGTTCTCAAAAGCGAGGGGAAAATGTCCGAGGTCTCAGAAACAATGCTGGCATGGGATGCCTGCCTGCTCCTGACCAACTAGCTGGGCACAGGTTCTGCAGCCTGTTGGCTTTATTGACTCACCTCATCATGAATAGTGGGATTTCCCCCAGACCGTTCACCCCCTGGGATGCATTTTCTTCATCAGACCCAGACAGGCTGTAACTTGCCCAAAGTCAGGTGGGGAAGTGGTGTTCGTACCCAGGTCTCTGCCCGTGTGCACAGGAGAGTGAGGACCCCCCAAATCCTCCGCCTGTCGGCAGGTCCCTGGTTTCCCCAGAGTACCTCAAGGTGGAAATGCCCATTTCTGCGGCCCGCTGCTTCCCAGTGATCGCTCTGTAATGCAGTTTCCAGGACCATTATTTCTTGGCTGCCGATATGAGCCCAGGCACTCAGCTTGGGGAGTTAATGGTGTAATCGGAGCCGTGGTGTGAGGCCATGAGGGAGACAAGCTCCATCAATCCTTTTCCGTGTACACAAGCCCTTGATTAAAGGTTACGGGGTTAACTCGCTCCCGCTCACCATGCCGAGGCAGGGAGAGAGGAAGGTGGGAGGAAGGGAACCAGCTAAAAGCCCTGTTTTGGGATGACTGCTGGGCTGTAGGCACTTAGGCCTGACATGCAGCTGTTATCCGCCATCCCACTTGCCCTCCAAAACCCTCTTCACCTAACGAGAGCTGTTTGTGCCCCTCCATGCTGGGAGGAAAGGAGCTTTGTGAGGAGTCAGTGTAAGCAGCAGAGGAAGACGCTGACTTCCCCCTTGCAGCTCCCTCTCCCTGCTCCTCCTCTCCCCCTGCACAGCAGGGTAGGGTCCCATCAGCTTGTCCCTCCTGCACGGGATCCATGCTAGCCCCTCCATGCTGGAATACCTACACCTGGGAGACGAGTTGCCCCCCTGAGTCCCAGAGTGGGATGGAGGAAAGGCAGATGTGTCCAGTTCAGGAGGGGACACTGCTGATGTCACTCTGTGTGGGACGGGGAGAAGATAAGTCAGAGCAGCCCCAAGGCTGCTCTAGGTGATGCCGAGCCCTGGGCATACACTAAGTGGTCCCAAGTTTCAGTCCCATCCATGTCCTCCCTCTCTTTGCTTGCGTGAAGTAACGAAGCCTGGGCCAGTGGTTCAGGCTCAGCATGTGCCCTGAGAAGGCCAGGCTCAGCTCCAGCCTGCGGGATGTCATAAGCACCTGGGTGACCTGTCAGGCACCAGTAATCCCAGAGATGCAAAGCAGAGCTCCCATTTTATTTGACATCAGGCAGCAAACGAGGCTTACCCTGCACAGATGAGGACTGATTTGCCTTCACTTAGACTTGATTGATAGCTGTCTTGTGCAGTTATCAGCAAGGAGATCTGTCATCCCCCACCCAAGGGCCGCAGGTTTTGCAGCTGGAAGATTTGATTTAAGATGGGCACACTTGGCCTCAGGTCTGGCTGATGTGTTGCGGCGCTGGGGGGTGCGGGGTCAGCCAGATTCTGGCTTGCTGCTGACAGCCAAGGCCGTCTTCACACCTTCCTGCCCTCCACCTTGTCTGGGGATGAGCAGTGTGTTTTCCTGATGCTCTTTCTCCAGGCGAACCAGGGATTGCTTTTAGCCTGGCAAATGCAATGCATTGGCCTGCTTGGAGCGCACATCCCTGCGTGCCTGCGTGTCTCTGCCTGTGCCTTTCTGTCTGCCAGGCCAGAGAGTGGAGAGGAAGAAAGTAGAAAAGAAACCAGCAGGAGCACAGTCTCCCAGGACAAAGAAAATCTTTTGCTCTTTCTTTTTAGAGACTTTATCTTTCCTCTAGATGACAGATTTCTCTACAAATATTTTCAAATTTGGGTTTATTTGGTAGCAGTGAAGTTGTATTAAGATTAGACAGGACTTAAATGCTCTCCAGTTATGGCCAAGGGCTCATCGATCCTGTGGCCTGGAGGCAATTTGATGGGGAGGGTGCTGAGGCCACACAATATCAGTTCGTGTACTGAGCTTGGGAACAGTGCTTTGTTCAGAGAGATATGAAGCCATGGTTTGATGTCACTGTGTCCCATGCCAGCCCAGTGGAGTACACCATAGGGAGCAAACTGTTGCTGAAAGAAGAGCTCCCTGCATCACTCATCTCCTTATATTTGTGCTTTGTACTTTCCTTTTCCTTTTTTGTTTTCTGCACTTAAGCAGCTTCAACAACCAGAATTGTTAACTCTTGGTGGATTTTTTTTTCTTTTCTTCCTTCTGGCCCAGAATATTTCAAACTTTATTGTTTTTCGGGAAATAGCTATTTATTTTCCTCTGCTGTTGCTTTCTGCTTTCATCTCTCTTCTGTTCAAGTCAGTAGTCTCCCTTCTTGTGAACCTCTTTTCCCCTGAGACCTTCCTGATTTTTTATCCCCTTTTCCATACTGTCTCCTGTCAGCTCAATAGTTTTTCAGCCTTTCTCTCCTCATTTCCAGCCCTTTACATTTATTTTTCATTATGTCCTCTCTCTTAAATCTCCCCCGCATCACCACAAAGCCTTCTGCAAAGCAGCCCTCCAGCCTGGAGAAGAGCAGGGAGCATCTGATGGAGGGCAGAGCCCGAAGCAACAGCCTCTGCTCTGCCTTTCCAACTTTCTGCAGATAGCCCTGTAACAGAGTCCCACAACATACTGCAGAGACCCACGTGTTTTCCGATGAGCAAACACACAGAAAGGTTTGTAGTTGGTGCTTGGGCTGGAAATGTGTGTAGCTCCTGCAAAATCTGAAGAGCATCCAGGGTGTTTCTGTGTCACTGTGTCCCAGCCTGTCCCCGTCATTGTGCTGCAGATGGTTTCTCCTGGTACATGTGGCAAGGTGTTACAAGGGTATGCAGAACTCCATATGCTTTGGAAGATGCTCTTGAGCCCCTGCTTTCAGGCTCGCTGTCTCTATAGGTGTGGAGCCTGGTTCTGAAGATGACCCTGATGCCATCCTCTGTAGGCCTTTCAGATATAACCCTGGTGTGTCTGAGGATGAAGGCTGTACTGGGGGGACTGGAGGTCTTCTGGTGCCTGTGTTGAGACAACTGGGTCATTGCCACAAGTGGAGCTCTCCCCGTTGCGTGGGAACATGCTCGCAGCCCTGTTCCCACACAGTCCCGCACATCCCAGAATGGCTTTTTAAATAGGCTGCTCTGGGGTCCTCTCTCCCCTGTCACTCTCCCCACAGCCTCGGGGCTCTGTTTTCTCTGGCCTGGCCTTGGTGGCCCTCACACCTTCCAGGGCTCCTACTGTCTCTCAGAGCCTACCCACCCGTGCATCAGCAGTGGTGGTGGCTCCTGCAGCTCTCAGCAGCATGTTGGATCTCTGGGTGAGGTGCTGCGTGGCCTTACCCCCACCCTTGTCTTGGCACAGGCATAAGGTAGGGCACAAGGGAGGATCCACCCACCCTAGGTCCCATGAGGGTGGCTCAACCAACAGCAGGCATGATGGAGGGATGGAGTCACCTGGGATGGAGGGATGGAGGCACCCATCAGCCCACATGGGCTCTCAAGGAGGATTTGATCATTGCCCTCCTGGATCTTAAGTCTCTGGGTGGTGGAGCCACCCCCTTGAGCTCTTTTAAGTGTTTGCTTTTACTTTTCTTTTCCCTCCTCTGATTTTTATTTGTGAACCTCATTTCGGCAATTAACCTCAGGGCCGGCGCGTCTCCTAAGAAAGATGCTCTCACTTCATTAAGAGATAATGGAAGCTGTCAGCGATTTGAAGGATTGCTCTCATGATGGGAGCAGGAGGGGGAAGAAATATATTCGCAGCAAAGTTACATTTTCATGTAAATTGTTTAAAGATTTAAATGGTTTCTATTAGGAAGGGTCACTGGGGCTGTGCGGAGGGCTAAATTAGTCCTTCTGTGCAGAAGCATAATATTGTCTATAAATGAAAAGGAATAAAGCAAGCTGTTAAATTTTTTTTTTTACTTTCTCATTTCATCTCACACTCCCTCCCTCTGCCTCTCCAAGAGCCTTCCCCCTGCCTTTCTTTCGTTCTTGGATCTTTCTTCTGGTCTGTTCTCATCTACAGATTATACTTGGCAAGTTTGATTTGGCCTGGCCCTACCCAGTGCTGACTTCTGGCCAGCCAGCCCCAGCCTGCTATTGATGCACTGATGTTATCATCCCCATAAACCTCCGTTGCAAATGCAAATATGCTGCTTTGGGTTTCAAGGCACACAGAGCCCCCACAGGGAGGGAGAGACCTGGGTGATCAGTTAATTTGTTAATGACTATCCCAAGTGGGTTGTTGGTTTGCATGCTGACATGTTAGGTGGAGTCACTGCTCCATTTCTCTGCTCCAGGCTGGTTGGTAATTCATCCACAAACACATCTTCATATAAATAATCACAAGACAGTAATTTGCTCCAGTATTCACAGATGAACATGTTTTTGCACACACCATCGCCTGTCTAAATGTGATGGCACCTGTGGGGAATAGGTCTCCCCTCCCCATACGGATCCCTGCCCTGTTCAGGATCCAGCCTGCTTACAAGGGGATGCTGTTGAATTGGGAGAAGGTGATTTGCCTTTCCCTGGGAGCACTGGCTTCTTGGGTACTTGTGAGAGAAGGCATCCTGATAAAACACCTTCAGATGTCTGTCTCTCATATTTGCAGGTGAGACCACCTTTCAAGGACCATTTAGAGGCAAAACCACGGTCCTGCATGTATATACAAGCCAGCAGAGATTTGCGCAAAAGCGCCCCCTTGCTATGTTCATTCTTGAAACTTCGTGGCTTTCTGCAAAGGCACAGGGGCCTTCTCTGTTCATAGCCATGTGTCTGCACTGGTGCATCAATGAAATGATTAAACTGCACTACAAAGAGCAGTCCTGCACTGCACACTAATACCTCACTGGCATTCATGTCAGTGACAAGGGCTAGAGGAATAAAATAGCTTTAGAGCAATCAGTGTTTTTCATTTACAAGGAGCCGGACAGACATTGCCCCTTGGAGAACAGGAGCAGAGCACAAGGTGCAGACACCAAGGCAGGGAGAGGTGTGTGCCTGTGTCCTACGCTGGTCCCTAGTAGGATGTCCTGATCTACGTGGCGTGCTGTAAAGCCTCCTAAACACCAAAGCACGTTGCATTCAGCAGAATTCAGCCCCCTGGCTCATCCCTCACATGCAGAACAGCAGAGATCAAATTCATCTCTCCGCACTGGAGGCTCAACTCCAATTATTGGAGGTGAGGCACTGATTGCTCTTCACACACATGCGTAAGGCACCCATGGAGACCTTGGGGGTGGGAGGTGTTTGGGGAATAGCAGGAGGCAGAGAGGGGTTTGCATGCTGATGACTGGGAAGGGAGGAAAAGTGAGGGAAAAGAGGAAGACCTACATGAGAAGAGCAGAGGCTAAAAAGCTGTGGCTGGGAGGACAAGACTATCTCTGGGCTAGATTCTGAAGGATTTTGGCAGCAAAGAATTAAAAATAGGGATTTCTTTGTAGATGAGAAAAGCTAGGATTTCAGTTCCTTCATGGGGAGCAGAGGAGCAAACTCACTGCAGACCGGGAGGTTAGCAGCGAGGGTGGGTTTGCATGCCCAGGTGCACACACACATGCCCAACAGAGAACAGGAGCAGAAATACGCTCTGTCTCTTTGTCTTTCACAGACCAGATTATAACTGGAAACACAGGGACAGTGCAGTCAGTTGGTACAACACCATGTAAAGCTGTGCAGCATGTATTTGTACCACCTAAACTTGGGGCAGGGGGAATCATCTCTGTGTTCCTTCTACACCCAATGGGGAAAGATTGGCAGATCCAGAGGGCAAATCTTGTCCCCTAAATGAAGCTGTAAAGTGCAAGCAGGTCTCTGTCATTCATTTATTTGGGCAAGGCTAACACTACACACAAGAGGCAATGCTAGGCTAGCCAGCTGGTGCAGTGACAGGTCTCTGGTTTTGATCTTGGGAAAGAAAGAGATGTCTTTGCTCCTCCAGTTTGCAAGATCTGAGAAACAGGCCTGCCTTTCACGATGAGAAAATCTAGAATACTGAGCAAATTTCAAGCCAGTCAGTGGAGCACAGAGGGAGGCACACGCCCAAATATATATGCCAACATGACAGCATTACCATAAAAAAAAAAGGCATCTTGCAACTGGCTGTTTCAGTGGAGCACAGAGGGAGGCACACACCCAAATATATATGCCAACATGACAGCATGACAGCATAAAAAAAAGGCATCTTGCAACCAGCTATTTCAGGGGTAGAGAGATTGCGTGCTGATCAGGATCTTCTGGTCATCAACCTGAAATTCCCCTCAATAAGAGATAACAGCTACATCCTTGCCTTCCTAAACACATCTAGCTTCTTGCTCAGTTTCTCATCCCTTGCTCCTCTGAATTGGAGGGTGTCCCACAGCTTTGCTCTTCTCATGGTGAAAGATCCTCTAATTCCAGCTGAAGAATGTCCTTGGGCTTCTTATCCTTATCTCTTCTAATGCTAACCTCAAATAACTCTCCTCCCTGTCCCCCAAAATGTTCCTCTCTCAGCTATTTGTTCAGGCAGCAGCTCCATCCCCTCCTTTTGCAGTCTACCTTTTGCCAAACTCTTGCAGGTCCGCAAGGAAGGATCTTCATCCCACTCATCCTCCCACCTGTTCTGGTTTCAATTAATCTCCATTGAACATGGTTGATTGAAGTCATAACAGGACTCCAAACAAGGCCTCCTCAGGGCTTTGTGCATTGACAGAAGCAATCTCCTTTCTCTAAAGGGAATATCTCCCCTGACACCTTCTACTATCATATTTGCCTTTTTTCAGAGCCATATTACATCAGAGATTTATCATCACCCCATGATTGGCAAGTTCATCTCTGACTTTCTCCCCCTCACTTGTTTCCAGTGGATAAGCTCCCATCTTAGAGCAGAAGCTCCTTTTACAGGAGATTTTGTGCAATTGCTGTTCCTCAAGGTCACCTAATTTCTCCCACAGGAGAAATAGATTCCTTTCAACTTTGGGGAATCAGCAATCTTCCTATATCCAATATGTCTCTCTGTGCCAAATCCATCAATGGAAATGCCAAAGAGATGAGTCCCTTGGCCATTGTTTGAGGAATTCCACTTGTACTCATTGAATCCATCTCCTGCACTGCAGAGCCAGCACTGATGCCCACATGGATTAGATGTACCAGGCTTTTCATGCCTAAGACAATTGGTTCCCTTTTCAAAGAAGGGTGCCAGTTAGTGTCAGGCCACTATATTTGGACTGATGTCCTCATGGGTCAGCTCAAGGTCTGCCAGAGAAATCTCATTTTCATCACAGGAGTAACAACCCTGAGTGCCTGTCTGCCAAGGGCAGCACCTCTGTGAAGGCAGTTTTTGCTCCTGGGCTGCTCAGTGGAGAAAATTTTGGCTGTTGATTCAGGCCCTATCTGATTTTTGGCTAGTTATTAGGATCCTGTTTGCAGAGTGTGGCCTTGGGTGTGGGTTGTGGCCATTGGGTGATATGTTTGCACAGCCAACATGGCATGACCTGTCCTCCATAAAAGCATATTACATTGGACTCTGTTCTCTTCTCACCTTCAAAATTGGCTAGAAATTGAAGCGTACTGTTGAGGTCAGAATAAAGGCTCTTTAGCCATCATGATTACTCCTGCCCCATTTCCTTAAGCGTGGGTGCTGTGTTTGGTAAACTCCAGGCATATGGTTCTACTCCCCGTTTGTTACATGCAGTAAAATTCCTTGTTGCCATGTTGGTAATTTCATATGTTAATTCATTGCAAATAGCCTCAGCTACTGACCTGTTTTAATATCTCCTTCCATTTAATTTAAATGGCATCAGCTTCTGATCACTGGACCCATGTTTATTTTCTAGGTCAAGCTCTTCTGTAATGTCTTCACATTCACTGAAATACTACTAAAATAGCCTTGTGTCTTCCTGGATCAGCAACCATTTGGAGACAAAGTCTGTTTATTATCATGCTCAGGAATAAGTGGTGCCTGCAATAAGCAACATTTGCTCTGCAATCTGTGCCTCAAAAATTAAAGCCTCCGTGATGACTCAGTCCCATTCTGACTGGGGACATCTAAACTCAAGTCTCCAGCACGATCTACAAACTCATTTCAGAGTCCCTCCCCAAAGAACTTTTATTTTCATTAGCCTAACCCATCCTTGTCCTTTGGTCTATCCTTGCTGGTCTGATTCCACTCCCTATGTTGTGGAGGTAGGTATGATGATTATGTGATTCTCTTCTGACTCTGGGTCCCTCTGTCTCTTCCGAGATTTGTCAGCCTTAATCTCAGCATGCAACACCCAAACCTAACTAGGGGGAATTTACTCTCTGGAAATAGTTCTCCTCCCTTGAATAGCTCAGCATCCTCAAATCTTTCATGGCATCAGCGCTTCGTAAGCCTGTTGGACTGCATCCTAACTGCAAGAAAAACCTCTGACAATCATTCAAACCTCTCTTCTTTGAACACCTTACAGCTTGGTGCTGGTACCTGCAATCAAATCCTGTGGGATTCTGCCAATGTTACTGTCCCAAGGTAAAGGACAATTAATAGCTTTTAACTTAAACTCATCTTTTTTCTTTTTTCTTTTTTTTTTTTTTTTGCCCTTGGCAGACACCACAGCCTTCTGTTCTTTCATCCCAAATAAGCAGCAGGCTCATCATTTCTTCCTAACAAGTCCCTACTCACAGATACCTGCCTGTTTCCAAGGTTGTGCAGGTCTGTTTTTTTTCCCTCATCTGGCCTTTCTCCTGTTTTCTGATTGTCCGGTTTTCCTTGAAGTCCTCTGAGTAGCATCCTATCCCTCTTTAGGCTTTGAACCATTGCAATCTCTACTGTCTCTTCCTCTTTTCCGCTGAGACTGGTTTCACATTCCCATTCAGAAGATCCCCGTCAGTTTGGGGCTGGGATCTTCCAGATGGAAACAGTTTCTTTCAGGAACACATCTAAGAGTGATACATATGCCAGAACCCCTTGAATCCTGTTATGTTTATTACCATTTTCTTTGTGGGGCATTTCTTCTAATTGTTACCATTTTTCCAATCTCTAGACTTAAGCAGTGAAAATCTCCCAGATTCCCTTCTAGGCACTCTCACGTGAGATCTCGTGTTTGATTTCTTCTCCCTTTCATGTCTTCTCTTTTCCCACATAGTGTTTGGTACTTCCTCTGCCACAGCCTGTACTCAATGCTTTATTCAATGCATTTTTCTACAGATCAGCAGCTGGAGAAGATGCTTGGTGAAGGGGCTGTGGGTGTCAGTATAGGAGATGTTGCTGGGTTTCGGGATGTGGAGGAGGAAGTTTTTCTTTATTTCTAGCATGCTGGGGGCATTGAGTGAAAGGGGTGGAGTTGGATGGCCATCCTTGTACAAACTGCCAGTCTATTTGACTGGCAGTCTGCCATGGCACCCAGAAGAGTAGAAGGGATATCCCGGGTAGATGATATCATACCTTTCCTTCCTCCCCTTTTACCAGCCCTCAGCTAGTCAATTTGGGCTCACACCATGTCTCCGTTGACCTCTGGGTAACATAAGGACACCAATAATCTTATATTTTATTCAGAAGCTAACTCAGAATCAGTTCACGCCTCATCACAAGGGGAGCACCCTGCTGCCTGCCTCATCCTCCAGCCTTTCGTGTCCTCCCTCAGTGCTTTGGCATCACCAGCTCCTTCGACTCTTGGCTTGAGTTTTGAAGATGCACTTCTCCAGGGGCCATGCCTGGCTCAGCCTCCCCACACAGCTGCTGAAACACTGGCAGCCTTTTCTTGGAGGCAAGGAAGTGTTCCAAACCCTTGGCTTGCTTCTCCAGATGCATGGGGAAGGTGAAAAAGGCGGGGAGGTACTTAGGAAGGGGGGGGGCAGCAGTCTGTAGCTGTGCCAGGGTTGTGTTTCACCTTGGGGTGGCAGGATGCAGATCCTTTGTAGACCTTGTGGGTGCCTGCACCATCCAGGGTGTGAGATGCAGTAATGTTCTTGCAGCCATCAAGGAAGATGTATTTGATGGGCCTGGAGGTGTGGGAGAGCGTGCGCTCGGGCAAGGGGGAGAGCCTCCTAGCTGCACACTGGGGAGTTGGTGCTGACATCGTTGCTGGCCTCACCTAGGGATAAACCACACAATTAGCAAGGTGATGGAGCTGGTCAGGAATTCTCAAAAAAACCCCATTTTTTTCCCTCAAAAAAATCTCAATTTCCTGCATCCTCTCTCCTCCTCCCTTCTCCAAACAGACCCAACTTTGACAAAATTTACCTCAAGAACAATAACACAACTCCATCATAGACTTCCATGTCAAAATCAGAAGTAGTTATCCATGAAAATTAAGACTTTGCTGTGTTTGTCGTAGAGAAGAAGCTTGAATCTCAAGCTCCAGTTCATAGATGACTACAGTTACCACCAGCCTGGGTGTGGGAGTGTGTTGTCAGAGACAGACAAGTTGTCTCTCTCCTTCTTGGAGCTATTCCTCTTTACAGGAATGAATAACCACTGAATGGATTTAGGATCTGAAACTACATCTTCGGGGAAAGGCTGACCCTGTGCACTCTCAAGCAGCTTTCTGTGTTCTTCCATCATGACCCACTGAATATTTAAGCTCTCTCCCAGGTTTTGTACATTGCTGTGTAAAATGCAGATTCTTCTGGGGGAAAAAACTCAACCGGTGAGGCCTACTCTACACTTTGATACCTGGCAGAAACCTACAGAGTTGACAAAGAGAGAAGGCAACCAACCCAGTTCATGGATAATTCATCTCATGCATAACTCATGCCCGCAGATTTCATGGATAATTTAGGATAAGGGCTTACAAGATCAGGATCTCACATGGAAGTGAAGGGTCTCTCATGAACAAAGCTGATGGGAAACTCTAGCTGTGGGATGGAGAGTTTCTGAATGTAGCAACATGCCAATGGCTGAGAGAGCAGAAAATGGTGTGGTTCCTTGAATATTGGTATCTCCCAACCTGGCCAAATTCAAAATATGTTTGGCACAGCCTCCTGTCTCTGAGAATGGCCAAAATCAGATCAGTCAAAAGGAGATGCGAGCATCCCAACTCCACTGTGTGGAAGCAGGAGGTCTAATATCCTGGGGCTTGTCCAGAAATCCAAAAAAACCACCTTCCTCTGCAGTCCAAATGCCCAGCTATAGCAAACACAGAGATGACACTGCCAAAGGGACTGGGCCTTTTCCCAGCAGATTACAATAGCAGCTGGGACGTTACCTTAGGTGGGGTTCAGGACCAATGCACAAGGCAACAATCACTCAGTGAGATCATTGTGCTGGTAGGACCCGCTTGCAGACCCTGATATGCTTTCTACAACCCCAGAGCTGCTCAGACAGACCAGCATCCTCAGCTCCAACATGGTTTGATTGCAGCTGGTGGAGACTGACCCAAGGCCTCAGTTGCCCTTGCTGTGCCAATGCACTCACGATTGTTGCCTGGTTTCCATCCATTTTGCTACAGCATTGGTTGGTAACTCTAATATGAGCAGAACATAATTAAGCATTTTTATCCTTATTAATCATTAGTACTTTTTTCTCCTCTTCCAAAAGCAAACCAGAATGGGATGGTTGATATTTTTCCCATGGTGTGAGAGCACCAGAATTTCATGCAGTGAAGGAAGAAATCTGTGCTCTTACTTAGACTTGGGCCATACCATGGTAACATGTTTAAACCACTGACGAGGAAGGCAGACAGCACCCAGCCGGAGTCCAGCTCCTTGGATTCATAGGAGGCTGGATCTTAAAGCTCAACTCGGAGGCATCAAACATTTAAACAGACCAGTCAAAGGCTGAATTATTAAAATCACCCTACGTGAAACGCTTCTCTGCAAGAAGATGAGCACTCTTCTTCCCCGGTTCATTGTCTCTGCGGGGTGTCAGAAATACTAAGGCTCATTCTGCCTTTCCCATCCCCCTTGAGATACTTGGAACAACTGAAACACTCCCAGCTGCCAAGAAACATTGAATATTTATGAGTCCCTGTCCTGGTTTCGGCTGGGATAGAGTTAATTTTCTTTCTAGTAGCTGGTATGGTGTTATGTTTTGGGTTCAGCATGAGAAGAATGTTGATAACACACTGATGTTTTCAGTTGTTGCTAAGTAGTGTTTGTACTAAAAGTCAAAGATTTTTTAGCTTCTCATGTCCAGCCAGCAAGAAGGCTGAAGGGGCACAAGAAGTTGGGAGGGGACACAGCCAGGGCAGCTGACCCGAACTGGCCAGAGGAATATTCCATACCATGTGACATCATGCCCAGTATATAAACTGGGGGTGTTGGCCGGGGGAGGGCAGATCACTGCTCGGGGACTAACTGGGCATCATTTGGTGAGTAGTGAGCAATTACATTGTGCATCACTTGTTTTGTATATTTTAATTCTTTTATTATTGTTGTTGTTATAATATTATAACCATAATTGTTATTATTATAATTATTATTATTTTCTTCTTTTCTGTCCTATTAAACTGTCTTTACCTCAACCCACGAGTTTTACTTTTTTTTTTATTCTCTCCCCAGTCCCACTGGAGTGGGGAGGAACTGAGCGAGTGGCTGCATGGTGCTTAGTTGCCGGCTGGGGTTAAACCACGACAATCCCTTTAATCACAGAGGCAGGGACCATTCCAGCCAGCCTAGTTTGACATGCTTTTGGCCTTACCTCCTACAGAGGATCAAAACTTGCTCCCAGAAGGTTTTTTCACCCCTGTGGAGCCAATCAACAGTCTGTCCAGTTCAGGTGGCAAACCCTAGCAGTAGCTTCAGGGACAGAGATACTTCATACCTGCTCTTGCACCACCTTTTGGGGTAAGAAATACAAATTAAATTGCCTTGGGATATGCCTCCACAGCTTCAACCTTGCAAGGGAAGAAGCAGCAAATCACAGGGAAAGTCTCCTGACTTCCTTACCGTTTTCTCACCATCGTTATCCCATTATTGCACTGCATATGGTGCTTGCTTCCGCCTCCAAAAGAAATGCAAGCCCAATACAGCCTTCAAAGTGAAGCA
Organism: Aquila chrysaetos chrysaetos; assembly: GCF_900496995.4. Classification (NCBI taxonomy): domain Eukaryota; kingdom Metazoa; phylum Chordata; class Aves; order Accipitriformes; family Accipitridae; genus Aquila; species Aquila chrysaetos. Next base: position 36,566,917 of record NC_044013.1, read on the forward strand.
AGCAGTGATTTTTTTCTTCCTCATTCTTCTGTATTTTCCCTTTCCCCAGCTTACAGTAACAGAGAGAATAGGAAAAATTAATCATGAAAAAAGAGGTTGTTCTTTGGTCAAAATGAAATCCAACTTGGAAGAGCAGGGATTTTCTCTTTTATCTTCTTGTTTGTGTTCCAGCATGCACAGAAATAATTTTTGAAGCTCTTCATAAGCATTTGGTATGAAAGGAAAAGTCCTTGGGTTTTTTGGTTTTGGTGTTTTTGTTGGGGGGGGGGGGTTGTATTATTTTTTGATAAACATACTTATTACCTTCTTTTAAGTGGCTCTATCATGTAGTACGTTCAGAGACTCTGGTTTGAGAAAGCTTCTGAAACTGCATATCTTTGACTGATCAAGGCACTTGTGTAAACTCTTTGTGGGTGCTTGCAGCCTTCACAGATAAGAGATTCATCAGGGTAAAAGGCAAGTTATTTCCAGTTGAGTTCACTGAGAAAACATCTGGCTTTTAAACAAATTTCCAGGTAGAAAACAGAGCATGAGGCTTGTGCTATGGCAGAAGGCAGTAGGAAGGCTTCTGGCTGACTTATTGAACAACTCTTTTGAGAAGGAGTGTAGGGTTTCATTGCTGCCGAGTAGGCTTTGCAGCAGAGCGTGCAGGGACAGCACCATGCACGCCTGTGAGTTATTTCCAGTGCTCACCAGCATGGACACAAACCCAAGATCTTCTAAACCCAAAATGCTGTAAGAAAAGCTACAGTGAAAGTGGTTCTGATCAAGTAGCAACCTGGAGAACTCTCAACAAGGAATCTGTGTGCAGGGAAGCTGAGATGGGTCAATGATAGCTGACTTGCATTAGTCAGCTATCGCTCCTGAGGCCATCTGGTTTTACGGAGACTTCTCTGCACTTGACATTGGCCTCCCTGGACCCAGCAGGAGTGGAAAAGCTGCTCAAATGTGTATTAAAAAATCTGATGTTCTTGGAAGACTCACCGAAATCCTGGATACTTTTCTGTTTGGTCCTGCCTGACAATTAACGTCTTCAAAACACTTCCACAAGGGCCTGGATGCCATCCACCCTGGCTTTGGGGAATTCTGGCAGAGGTTGTGCATTGCCATTGTGACATCCCGTTGTCATGCCAGGCAGAATTCTGGGCTCCAGGTCACAAGGGACCAAGCTCTGACCTTGTGTGGCACCAGTGCAAATGCAACATGCCTTCATCTCTGTTGAGATGTTGAGCACAACCACAATGGGAAGGACCTGAGGACCGTATATGTCACATGACTTCCCACCACATAACTGGAGGTGTCACTGTCCTCTAATTAAGGCATGGGAGTTGCAGGTCCCTTGGAGAGCACTTGTCTCATCAGATGTTGGAGGACCCCTGCATTATGGTGACAGGATGGATGTAGCCCTGCTCACACCAAAGTTGTGATAGGCACTGTCAGCACGTGTCCTGGTTCCCTCTATCACATGGCCATCACCCACGGGTGACATGCAACCCTCACCCAAAGGGACACCTGTATTCTGGTGACATGATATACCTGCTCACACATGGCTGTAGGATGCTTGCAAATGTGGGATTTGGGGAATTTTGGGGAACTCTCTGGGTTTTTAAGTTCCCCTGAGCAGAGGTTGCTTGTGCTGTTGATAACTCTCAAGTGAGCAAAGATCTCTATGATGGCTTCACATGTTGTGATAATGCTGCTACCAGGCTGAGTGAAAAAAATCTGGTACCTCATGTCATAGCAGAGCTACATAACTCTCCAGGCTTGCTGAAGGTATAGCAGAGCCTGGTATACTTCTGTAAGGCTCGGGCTTCCTGTCCTAAAACATTTTTTGCAGCTGTTAAACAGCTTGTTGCATTAAAACCCATGAATGAATTGAAGTCATTCTTGTAAAGAAACAGGTTGCAGGATTTTTAGCACTCTGGGAATTGGGAGCAACACTGCTTTGTAAATTAGATCTATTAAATACTTAGTAATATCAAAATTTCATGTGGTACTTCTCTTCAAAGAAGTCTGAGGTGGCTGTGTTCATCAAGCAATTTTCCCTTAGACTGACCTGGCCTTTCAGAATCACCTGAGAGGTCATATTTGATCCCAAGTTAATTCCTAATGAGATTTCCTACTTCCCCAAGGCTTTCTGCTGACATATACAAAAAGACAGACCAGACCAGAGCCTTTTATTCAGACATTTCTCAGCTTTGAAGAAGCTTCTGCAATACCAGGCATTGCCAATCACATGTCTTTAACAGGTCAGAACTGAATGGTTCTGATCCTTGGGAACCATGAGCCTGGATCTGAGGGAGGTGGTTCATTCCTGCAGTGGGTGATCCCCACTGTTGCATGTATTTTATTGAAGAGGAGGCTGGGATGGTCCCGCTGAGTTTTGGCTTTGTGCAAGGCTTGGAGGGTGATGATTGCAGACCTCCAGCTGTGGCTAACAAGTGCTGGAATACCCAAATAACAGCGTGAAATGGTAACCTTGCCATTAGCACATCCGTGTAATAAATGAGCCAACGATCCTCTGAATGTGAGCGCTTCTGGTGGTGCCACTGGTGTTTGCTGGTATTATCAGTTCATCCCAGGGTTGCTTAAGGCTGCCTTTAACTGCAGATCTCGTGCAGTACAGCACACAAATCACTCTAGCCCCGGTAAAACGCAGCTACTGTGGGACAGAGCTTTAGGAAGTATTTAGCAATGCACAACAGATTTATGAAACAGGCAGCCCAGATGCTGGACTGTTGGACATTCAGTTTTGAAATCTCTCCAAACTGCAGATGGGCTAGTGGAGAGAGAAACCCTCCCACCTGGAGCTTCTCTTACACACGCCCACACACCTAACCCACCAAAACCCCTGAGATGACAAAGAGAGCCCTCCTCTTGCAGTCACATCATTTTGTAAGGTGTTTTTATTCTTCTGCATGTATTTATCTTGTTTATTCTGGCTGTGCATTGATACAACAGGTCATACGTTTGGAAGAGGCTGCCAAAGATAATATACATCCTGTCATAGTAACAAGATCATCAGAAGGAAAACTGAAGAGATAATAAACCGGCAGGAAAGCTGAAGAGTGAGAAACAAAAGAGAAACAGAGAAGAAGTGACAATGTTATCTTTGTTTAACGCTCCTCTGAGTCACCATTAGTTATTTAAGATATTCATCTGCTAGCTCCCAACCCTGTCAAATTAAGAGATCCAAGGGGCGGTGGTATTTTTTCATTGCCAAACAAGTTGCTCTGGTCCAAAGGGAGAGGAAGCTTCCATGAATGATGGTTGCATTTTATTGCAGCTCACTCTGGAGGCTAGAAGGAGGCAGTTTACCACCACACAGGGCCACGTGGTAGCACATGGGCTTTCTTCTGGGTATGAATGTTTCTGTGGTGGTTGGTCCACAGAGGCTGTAATGCAAGGACAGTAAGGATAAGGAGGACATTAAGGATAAGGAGGACAGCAGCGCCAGCCCATTCCCACAGCTGGAAGCCAGATACTGCATGGACAAGGCAAGGGGCTGGGAGCAGCCCAGGACACCTGCCCTTTGGAGACAGGTTGTCAAAAAATAGCTGGGGAAATTGTTGGGGGAAAATAGCTCCAAATCAGCTGCTACAGTTGTCCAAGGAGAATGAGTGTAGGTCCATCATAGGGCAACCACAGGCATCCAGGAGAGATGGTGCTGTGGGAACTGAGTGGGCATCCAAGATGTTTTCATAGAGAGCATCAAACCCGACCCCTGGCCCCTCCAGACACCTGGACCAGGCAACACCTCTGAGTCATCATTTCTGCCATATTGCTTCTCCTTCTCTCCCAAAGACAGATCTCCAAGTCAAGTGGAGAGACCCAGGAGCCATCTGTCCTGCTGCCAGGAGAGGCTGCTGCGTGCAGCAGCACGCGTGCACCCACATGTGCGTGTGCGTATGGGAAGTGCCTCTTCCCTCTGCCTTTGCTCCTGTCAATTAACCCAGGTTCCAGGAGAGTTGCAAGAACATTAATTTAACATATGGGCTCAAAATAGTCAAGACAGCCTTTCCCTGAGGGCTTTGCAGAGAGAAAGGAGGCACCTGGCAGGGACAACTGGTGAAAAGGGAAGGAAAGAAAGGAAACAAGACTGGCTGCAGGCTGCCCAGCTTCCCTTGATTCATATCTAGGGCAGAGGAGAGGGCAAAAAGGGTCATAGAAGGGATGGAGATGGTTGGAGATGGGATGGAGAGCACAGGCTGGGTGACTTCTCCCCTTGCAGTGGAGCAGTTCTGCAGAGCACGTTGAACAGGCCTCGGAGCCGTATCTCCCCACTGAGCCCCCGCTCCGCAAAGCCAGAGGCCTGCAAACTGGCGAGGCGTGGGATTAAATAAATTAATGATCTGAGGAAGGTGGATAGGAATCATCATCTTGCTGGTAAAAAAACCCAAACCACAAGAACTGAGGATTTATGGCAGGGGTCAAAGGCTCACAGTCCCTTCCGGATCCAGGCTGAAATCTCCATGGGGTGCCTCATCCCCAAGCGGCTGCACATTCATTGCCAGCATGAAGGAGCAGGACAAAAATTATCACAGCCAAATAATTAGCAGCACAGCAGCCGGGAGGGCCGCATAGACAGATAATGTTGCAAAACTGTTAAACAGCAGATTTTAGCATTGTCCGGGATTTTCTGCTGAAGCCAAAAAGAGCGGGGGAAGATCTGAGGCATTAGATGGGGGAACTTTCCATATAGCCCAGTTGCCAGTGACTGATTTGGGCCCCGTGTAACTCCTTTTGCACACTACGCCTGCTGTATAATCTGCTGTATGAGACCGTTTCCACATAAACCAATTCCAGCAGAAGCTTGCCTACCCTCTTCTTTAAAACCTCTGATAATGGAGGCTAAAAACCATCCTGGTCCCCGCAGCAGCCTGCACTGGCATTGCTCTGAGCAGGTTTCCTTGAGCTGACTTGTGCAAATCCCTGTGGACCCTGAGCACAAGAGATGCCACCAAATAACGGAGCTGCCAAGTGGCACCTCTTTCTGGGGTGGAAAAACAGATGTGAGAGCTGAACTGTCCCTCCTACCGAGAGGATTTTATTGATGCCAGGAGAGACACCATTGCTTGTCCCCGGTGTGGGCTCGGCATCGTGCCAGGCAGTCATACTTGCCCGCTCGGCTGATGGGGTTAACGGGGTCTGCCCACATGGATGCTGATTTGCACCACGGCCACCTGCATGCTGTGAGCTGGCCCGAGCCCCCCCAGCCTGTTTCGCACATGCTATCAAACATCTGCTCAGCCGTAATGACTCTCCGTCACTGCCGACCGGGGCCGTATTCGAGGCGGTGACCTCAGGCTGGAAAGCACCGGAGCCCATCGCCAATCTGCCAGACCAGCTGTCGGCCACGTTAGCGAGCAGCCGCAGGCAGAGCGGGGCCGGCTAAAGCCTTCTTCCCGCTGCACACGAGGCTCAAACCGAGGGCCGGTGCACCGGGAGCAATGTGGGCTCTTGCGGCTGCAAACACCATCAACATGAGCCGATGGCTGCAGGGGAGGTCTTTGGAAAAAGTATTGGAGACCTCAGTGCTCTTGCCTAGCAAAACCCCAACCTTGTGTACAGTGAAAAGAACCAAACATAAAAACTGCAATGTCCTCTGCTTTTATTTTATGTGTTTATTTTATTTAGTGTGTTTATTTTCAAGGGGATTACCAATAAATTTAATTTCAATATGGTTAATCCCCATATATATTTACTGAGGGCAATTAGCTGGCATTTATATTAAATATACACAATAGAGAGTTGAATATACAGTTTATATAGTATAATTAGATATATACACACATATAAATAGATGCATAACTCTGTCTGCAGTGTGTATTGGTGAGGAAGGACCAGGGTAATGTGCCGTGACAATATTTATCTCATACCATATTTATACCCTGATAGCTGGAGAAGTACAGCAGAGCTCTACAGGAGCAGTTCTGGGAGCAGCCACAAGCAGAGCGGGTGCTGCAAGGGAGACAGACGGGTGCAGTGCCAGCATGATTCTGGGGATAACGAAGGGGTTTGGGGACCTGGGGAGGCAGCAGCAAGGGAACACTGAGCAGAGTAGAGGACCCAGCACTGAGGGAAGGAGCTGCTAACCCAGGGCAAGACGCTCTGGAGCTGCCCTGGAGGAAAGGGCATAGGAGGTGGTTTGGGTGCATTTCCTCACTTTGCTTGCAGTGTTTCTGTGCATTTTGCTGTAGTGAATGTATTCTAAGTCCTGCATGCAAGCAGTGTAGCCAGCACAGCGTGGAGGAAATCTCCTGCCACTAGGCTGGTGCCAGGGCATCACTTTACCACAGCATCAGCCCAGTGCAGCGAGCAGGAGAAGCCAGTTCCCTTTGGCACCAGGGCAGAGTTGCCCAAGCCCTAGTCTGGGTCCAGGTGTGGGAGCAGATGTTGGAGGGAAAGCTGATCTCTGAAACGCAAAGGCTGCCAATCTTCCTTGGCTTTTTCTCCAATATTTTTTCCTGGGGTGAAACTCTTCCTTGCTCCAGCTGGAGTCTCACTGTTTGGGAGACAGTGGTGGGGAACCGACTGGATGGTTTCCCATTACAACCTGGCATCTGGGCTCTGCTTGGAGGGTCCACCAGTCTTCCTGGGGTAGAGAAGGTGAGGGAGACCTGGCACACCATGATCCTGGAGCACTCAGCTCCTCTGGAAGCATGGGACAGCAGCTGAGAGGGGCAGCTGGGTTAGATGAATGGGGAGATTTTCCTTTATTTCCCACCTTTCCTTAAGAAGTCCCATGTGAGCTGGAGTCTGCCACCATCTCTAGACCTCATTCCACCAGGAAGAGAAGGGACTTTGGAGTTGGTTGGAGACACAGATTTTTATACCCAGAGAAGTCTGACCCCTGTGGAAAACTTCACACGCTTACCCTAGCATTAGTGCCGAGTACAAGTGTTTGACCAATGTGCCTCTTCCAAAAAGGCCATCGGTTATCCAGATATAGCAAAGCCTTGCACTTTGCAAACTTGCTAAACACACAAATTAGTAGTTTATCACTAACAGTAGTAAAAACTAACACTGCCATTTTCCCTGTTCAACCCACCCAGCAGTCATTCCCACTCCTGCTGGAATTGCACATCTGAGCAACAGGAGCTGCTCATGTCCGTGCCTTCAACTCCATCATCCCAACCCCCTGCGAGAGCAAACAGCCTCCCTCTTTCTGCATCCAAAAGCTGTGGACCATCCTCAGGTGGACCATCCCAGAGCTCAGTGCATGGCTGAGTCAGTCCCAGGTCTAAACCTTTGTTTTCTTTAAAAAAAAGTCAATTTACTTCTTTGTATGCCTTCCACCTGTTCCTATTTAGCTGCCACCAGCCTGTTTTTTAATCACACACAGCTTTCACTCTGGATTGCACAGGCAGTGTTAAAAACCTGCCTGCAGCTAAATGTGGTGTGAAGCTGTGCTGCCTTTGGAAGACTCTCAAAGTCCTCAATGTCCCTCCTTACCTATGGGATTCTCCAGCCTTGGCCCAAAAATAAAGGACCGGCTGAATTCCGGGAGCATGTTGCCTCTTGCCTCCCCTCAGCTCTGTCCTGCTCCTCCAGGGCAAAGTAAGCGAGACAACGGCATAATTAAACCTTCTCCTCACTTAAAGTACTGTTCAGGGAATTTGATTCCCAACCACTATTTATGGCTATTGATTTCTGCACTTCTTATTACCGCAGTAAGTGACCTGTAACCAGAGCGGCAACTGGCGGGTTTATCAATCTCTTTCAGATAATTAGTAACACAGGAAGTTGGAGAAGGAAATAAATGGTGTGGTTGAGAAAAGTTTGCTTACCACCCAAAATGGGCTACCAGAGCCAGCAGAAGAGGCAATGAAGACCTGCATTTCATCATGCCCAGCCTGGAGGAGCCGGCCTTGGATGCTGCTCCCGGTGCCTGGTCAGGATTTGGGCAGAGGAGGGGACAATATCTGTCCTGGACTCTTGTCCCATTGGGATCAGATGCCAACGCCTGCCTTACAAAGGTCTTCTTGTCTTGGGTGAACCCACGCCCTGATGAAAAGCCCCATGCGCAGAAGCCCAGCCCAGGCATGGAAAGGTTGGATGAGTGGAGGAAGTACCAGCAACTGCGTGACCATTGGTGGGGCCAAAACATAATAAAGCCCTTTCAGGCAGATCCCGTGCGTTATTCCCTGGAGACCAAACCAGCCCTGTTCCCAGTGGCCTCCCGAGACGACGACTGGTTGGTATGCTCAGAACCAGGGCCAGAGGGATAATTATCTTTTCGGCCTCTTTCCTATTGAAACATTGCCTGCAATTAACTCCTACCAGAGAGGCCAGACAGATCGTGGCCCTAGTTCAGACCCAGGCGGGTTGACCTGCAGAGCAGGACTGGGTGCAGGGGTTGCCTGGGACCAGCTGAGGGGCTGCCGATGAGTGAGTGCCTGGGGTTAGTTACATTGATCTCACGCTATTTGTCGTTGAATTGCTGTAAGCGAACTTGGCAATCTGAAGATGATTAAATGAACCAGTCCTGCCAGAATAAACCCAGAGCTTTTATCAGCAAGACGGGAGCAGCAGGTTATCTGCAGGTATGTTTAAAGCCCTTGTGATGGCCCTGCACCTTTCTGTGCTGGGCACTGCCCCTACTCATTAAAGCTGGGGACAAAGAGATTTCAAGGGTGCAGAGGATGGCTGGAAATTGAGAGTTAAAAATGAGAATGAAACCCACCTCTCCTCAAGGCTGGGACAGGGCCTTACCCCCAAATAATCGCTTTGCTGCTCTTAGCTGACCTCTTTCCCATGCAAATAGCTTTTCAGTGGAAGGCTAATTCATTCTCACAGCTAAAAATGATCATTGCTGTGAGAAAGTGTTCTGGGCGTGAATCCTTTTTGCAGCAAATAGCAGCATTAACAGGTTCATTTTCTCCCAGCAATGCTATCAAAATCTCTTTAAGCTGCTTCCAGAGCATACCACAGATGCACTAAACCAAGCCTGCAAAATGGGTGGGAGATGTGATTGCAGTCAGACCTCCTGCCTCAGCCTCAAAACCCGACTCAACCCCGTGCCGAGCAACATCCATGCCTGACAGCTGCAAGAGTCCGTGTTCCCTCCTGAGGTGCCCCAGGAGGATGTCCTAGAGATGGCTTCATTTCTTAGGAAACGTGCAGGAAATTTCTGCTTCTCCACAGAGGGACATGCAGGAGAACTGCCTGAGAATGGAGCAGTTTCCCTGCACATCTAAACCATACATCCCACTTCCTTATATCCAAGCACTGGGTGGAGGCTGGGTGTAAGCCTTTACCTCCTGGAGTTTTCCCAGAAACCAAAGGAATAAGTAGTTAAAGCCCTGAAATCGTTGGGTGGATCATTGCCAAAAATGGGAAAGAAACATGAGCTGTTGATCCTCTGGTTTATCCATCAAGCAAAAGTGCGGTTCAGTGCCACAGTTACAGGTACCGGTGCTGTAACGCAGGCTTGCAGATGTAGTACTCCAGCTCAGTTACGGGTTTAGGAGCCAAGTTATAGACTGTTACACACTTGATTTGGGGCAAATTCCAGCTGCTTATTAGACTTCTTATCCAAAGGGGACAATTTTCCAGGGACTCGGTGACTTTTGTGCAACACCAAGTGCTAGCCCTGGCTCTTGAGGATGGCATATTAGAGGTTTCTTCTGGCTCTGGAAGAAGCATGGAGATGCAGAACTGACAGGTTTTGAAGCAAGAGGGGAGACAGGGCTGAGCAGCATTTCACTCAAAGCAGACACAGCCGCGAGGCTGTAGATTCACAAAGCCCAGGGATGTGCTGAATGCAGCAGCTGGCTCTGAGCAAACGCTATCCAAAGGTCATCAGCGATGCTCCCTTTGCAAAAAAGCCCACACGCCTTCCCCATGACAACCTGTTACATGCTCCAAAGGAAAACAATATTGCTCTTTTTTTATTATTTACGTTGAGACTGAATTGCCTCTCACATTTGGCGAAGCCGCTTCTTCTGCCTCATAAATCCAAATCATGACTTTTGGGGGTGACGTGAGTCAAACCTTCCATGGGCTAAACTGGTCATTTTTATCGACCCTGTGGTGCTCTGCCAACGTATGCCAGGGAGAGCTGGCTGAGGTTTTTTTGGCATTGCTGGGCACGACCAGCAGTGGGGAAAATGGAAACACTGGGACCAGATAACCCTCCTCTTGGTCCAATTTCGTATCACAGTGGTGCAAACCTGGGGTAACATGGCAAGGAAGCAGGAGCTGCAATTCTATGGCCATGGAAAAAAGAGTAAAAGAAGGTGGAGATCCCATCTCTGGAAAGGGATCGTACTCATAGATTTTCCAGGGAGCCCTGGAAATGACCGTGTTTTGCCATGGCTATGCTTTCCTTCACCCATCTCATCTCCTCCACACTCCTTAGGACCTGGCTCCTTTGCCCTGCTCCCCTCTGAAAGGCACCCGAACAAAATGTCCCCAGGTTGGTCTCACTAAGCGCTCTCTTCACGCGATAAATGGTTCTTCCCCTATCCTTCCTCTGAGGTGGCTGAGATATCGCCGCCCAGCAGAGTCCCAGCGGGGCTGTGTGCGAGCCCTGTGGCCAGAAATGTGTGAATCACCCGCTGGGGCCGAGCACAGCAGGTGCTCGACAGCACTGTGCCAAGAGCTGTCTGTGCAAGTGCCCAGGCTGCAGCAGGGACGGGCAAGGGGAGAGCTGAAACTCCCAGGAAATTTAGGATAACTCAGAATGACCACAAAAAGGCAGGATCTGAGCCAGAATTGTGGCACAAAGACTTTGAAGGGGAGTTTGATAGAGATGTCACTCTGTCTTCAACAGTGTCCACCTGGCATGAAAAGGAACTCCGAGGCAGAGGAGAGGAGCTTGAGCACCAACCTGGTGCTGCTGCGTGGGACAGCCAGTGCCCAAAACCATACGGCACTGAGCATGGCCCCTGGGGCCGAGGGGACATTTAATTGCCCCTGATCTTAGGGGAGACCTGACTCCAGAGCATGCCAAAGAAGGGAGTAAACTGGAGACGCAGGTCTTATTCCTGAATACATCACACACCCCCTCAACTACCTTGGGCAATCTGCTCACGCGGTCTTAGCAACAAAATAGCATGAACATTACTGTCCTACTTTGCAGTGATGTTTTGAAGACAAATTTGTGTTTCCCTGGGGAGAGGGACTGGAGGAAAACCTGTTCACCAACCAAACCAGGGTTTAGCCACCTGATTTGTAAATGGCATGCTAAGGAGCCTGAAGCCGCCATCTCCTGGGAGAAGCTTGCGGTTTTTTTCCTCCTTTTTTTCCCATGGAGGAAAAACTATCAAGATAAATTCATGGATCTAAAATCAAAAGATCTTTGGTAACCTCTTCGACTATTAAAGTAAAATAACGATAATAATGAGCCCTGCAGTTTCACTCATCTCAGAAGATAAAAAAAAAAAAAAGAAAAGTCAGGCCAATTTCTTTTTGCTTGCCAGCAGATAAGAGCCTGACCCAGATTGGCAGAGCTCAGCTTCCTCTGCAGCTTTGATTTTCTTGGGGGAGGCTTAGTTCTGGCTGTCAGACCCCAAACCCCGAGGTTACAAACTACAAGCAGAGCTTCCAGTCCCTTACACATCCCAGTGGGCTGGTGGGGTGGAAGGGGTGGAGGGCTTTCGGTCAGGTTTTTGATGGGGAGCACCACACTTTGCTCTCCTGCTTTCGACGCAGCTGAATTTTTCTGCTAATCTGCCCATCAGGCTCACAATGAGAGCTGCTGGTTTCTGAACACACAATCTGGCAATTTATTCAGGTGACTAAATAAAAGGGAGGAAAAAAAAAAAATACCCTGCTCCAAGTTGTGAGTGCTGAGCGCTTGGGAATTGCAGACCAAGGTATAGAGAAATAGCAAACAAATGCTGTGGGGAGGACGGCGTTTGTGCTGTCCCTCTTGCAGACATAATGTCTTTACATTAATTATATTTAGAAGTAATTTCTGCCAAGCCTTATAGTTTAGTATTATAAAAAGTTCTTTTTGTCACTTTTTCCCCCTTTTTTTGCACCACTGTGAAATGGCAAGTTAGATGGAATAGGCTAAAATAATGCGATCTGATTCAATAATGAATAAAGATTAATGAATTTTTGCTAACGTAAATGATTACATGGTAATTGCTTTAATAATATAAAATTATTTTCTGCTACAAACTATGATTAATGATACCAACTGAGCATTTGAATCGTGTGCCTTGTTTTTTGTAAGTTCAGCGATTAAATAACTAATATAATAGTTTAACCTTAATTTTTCTATAGGCAGTGATCATCAGCTAATTGATTCGGACACAAGGGTTGAGAGAACCTACAGTTTTATGTATCAAAACTCTTAGTCACTGCTTGACTCCTCAGCAACAAAATTAAAAGGAGCAATAGCTTCTTTTCCACATCATGAACTTGTTCATTAGTTATATTTTAAGGGTAGTGGGTTGTTGGTGTGATGTGTAATGGTCCTCACAAAGACCAGGGCCACGTGTTGGGAGCAGAGCGGGGATATGATATTATGGTGAGATGGAGAACAACTGAGCAGCGTCCTGTCTCAGAGCCTGGGGGCCAAGGAATGAAAGAAGAAAAAGGGATTTGGATTTTTCCCCCACTTTGGGGGGAAAGAGTCCCATTCTGTAGATGTTTCATGCTCACAAGACCTTCCAGGGCAAGGGGACCTCACCACCCCACACCCGGATTTGCCTGCACCCAGATTTGCAGCTCACTTTTTGGCAACCATTTCGACACCTCTGAACTATTTGTCTCTTTGGCGACAAAGATAAATAAGCCATGGCCTCCCCGCCTTTGCAGGATGTTAATGAAGCGTTTAATCATTTGGTGTTTCTTTTGCTTTGGCTTCTTTTTATTTTAGTTTGCAGGAATCAGAGAAACACTCGAGCGTGGAAAAAGGCGGCTATTGAACGTCTGTATCTGTTATTTGCCCCCATGATGGGGAATTAATTGCCTTTTGATTAATGAGCACTTCAGAGCTGTGCCTGAGCTGGGACTGAGAGAAAGGAGGAGAGAGAAGGCGGAAAAAAATCAGCTGCTCCGCTCTAACCTTGATGTTTTCTGGGATGCCAAGAAGGGGTTAAAGAGCCAGAAGCTGGTGGTGCTGTGGGGTAATGGCAATGGTGGGAAGGCAGAGGGGGAAATCGTAGTCTTGGCATGTGTCAGAGGAGAGAGAGAGAGAGAAACTCAAGCAGCAGTTTAATTTTATGAGTACTTTCACGCCCCTTGAATGGAGAAGGGGAAAATGATTTAATTAAAAATATATTTACTTTTAATGCAACCATCAATATTTCCATCCGTGCTGATTGTTAAGAGGGTTTGTGTGTTTGCATGTTTAAACACTTCTAGGCTGTGCCTCTCACTTACTCCTTCTCCATCAGCAGCCACTCGTGCACACTCACCGGGCTCCCCATGCACACTCACCCATGCCCCTGCGCACGCTCACCCAGCCCCCCATGCCTTCCCGGGTTTGCAGCTTCGGTAGTTTTTGGCGATTCCCCAAAAGGGGAGTATTAAAAGTTTCCCACCCTCCAAATCTAGCTTTGACAGCTCTGCATTTCAGGGCCCCCCATACCTTTCCCCTGTGATCGGTGCGTTTTGCTGTGCACGACCTTGCTGCGTTTCTTTCGGAGGCACCAGCCAAGCCCAGGGCCCCCACCGCACCTCAAACTCCAGCCCCGCTGCGCTCGTGGGCCATTTGGGGTGTCTGCAGCAGAAGGGGGCTGCAGGGCCGGCTGGGTCCTCTGCCCTGCCAAGTGAAGGTGCTTCAGGTGCAGAGGCCAGGCAAGCAGGTAGGCATGAGCATCCCCTAAACACAGGAGCTGGGAGCTGCCCCGCTGCTGTTTCCTAGATAATTTAGTCAATTGAAAATGGCAGGATTCACAGGCTAAGTGTTGTACAGTAAAGCTCCAGCAGCCCTTCTGATTTGTATTCCTTCCCAGCGTCAAAACGCTTCCCAGTTACCCATTTGCCTTTCTTGTTCCTACACTACACAGATGGATTTAAAGGATTTCTCCACAATAGCCTTTAAATCTCCTTGTCGGGTGCTGCTGAATGGCGGCACAGTTTGATGTGGCTCTGCTGTCTGGGTCCTCCCCGCGTTGCTTTGCAGATGACCGCACGAGGACAGGGGCTTTGTGTGAAATATGGCTGGAGGAAGGTGTGTTTGGGAAACAAAAAGTTTGGCTTTTGAGTGAAACAAATTGCCTTTGTCAGTTTGACCTTGAAGCTCAGCCACCACACCACTAGAAATGGCAATGCTTGCTCGGTTGTCATCTTTCTTTCTCTCTCCAAAGAAGCGCTTGTCTCCCAAGACTGGCAGCATCGTTCCTTATTTCTAAGGCTTAGATTGTATGTTGGGTTTGGTTGGTCTTACTTTGTTGTTTGTTGGCTTTTAAATATTTACAAAGCCACCAGGAACAAGCCCTACTTTCCACAAGGCTGAGTAAGTCGGTCTGACAATTTTCAGCCCCGTCTTTTCTTTCTCATGGTTGTCACAGCCCGGGACAAGACTCTGGGTGGAGTTTGCCAGGGGTAAGATCATTTTAGGTCCGAGCTATGGCACAGGGTCCTGCAGGACCCACCCAGGCGATCCTGGCGGGCTTCGAGCTCCTGTCCCCGCCAGTGCCGCAGAGCCGAAGGCAAAGCAGCAACTCTGCCTCTCTTTATTGATGCAGCTCACGGCTTCATTTCCGCTCTCATATTTCAAGTGGAAAATTTGGTGAAAACAAAAAATTAGCAGGACATTCTTAGTAGAGTAGCAACAAGCAGTACAATCTATTAGCAACAGCCTTTTTTGTGCATGCACAGTTATTGCTCAGCGTATGTTTACAGCAGAGTTGTTAAAGGATAGAGCCGTCACTGAGATCTGAGAGACTGTGAATCTTCCTTCTCCTGGCAGGTTTCTGGTCGCAGCCCATCGGAGTGGCCCCATCACTCCATGTCTCCCTGAAGGAGAAGGCTGCTCTGGAGCCTGTATCCTCCAGTGAGACGTAAATTCAATTTACTGATTTTTCTGAAAATGGTGTTGAAATGATATTAATCCCTGGCTCCACATGAAAGATCAAAAGAGCCAGGGAGGCAGTGTCGGGCACGGAATGGAAATCATGCTCTGCAGAAAGAAGAAAGAGATTTGGAAACTTTCTGGCGGAAATACCCGTATATTTAAACCAAACCCAGTGGCAGCCAAAGTTGCCTTTGCTGGACCCGAACCATTGAACAGAAACGAGGACAGAAAGCCCCAGAGGGCTTCTGTATTTCACTCCCCTGTCCGGAGGAGGCTCTTTCTGAGCCATTTCTAAGACAATGCTGCAGTCAACCCTTTGCCTTTTATTGCCACAGTCTGTTCCACTTCTCATCAAATACAACCCTGGATCTTTTTCTGCCAAGCTGCTGCCCAGCCTGTTGCAGCCCATCTGGTGTTTGTGTGAGCAACTCGCCATCGAGCTGTATGCTGGTCCTCCCCAAATTTCATCGGCTTTGTAGGATAGCTCAGGCCCTTTCTCCAATTTCCTGCCACTGGGTCTCAAGTCTGGTCTGAATTTTGCTTCGTGTCCTCCAAAGTGCCAGTGGCCTTTCCTGGGGTGAGCCCTGCAGATCTAATAAACATCTCCCCTCTTCCATCATCTGGGAGGTTAATTGAAATATCGAATCATACCAGATCAAGAGAGACCCCTGTTAGACACATCCCTCCTTTCTGACAGGAAACCATTGATAATCCCTCTCTTGGTGCAGCCAAATTGCAATATAGAGCCGTTTCCCAGTGTGCTGATGAGAATGTCATGGGAGACAGCTTGAAAAGCCTTCCTGAAGTAAAGACGGATGACGCCTCCTGCATCTTCCCCCAGCACCAGCCCTGCCACCCTGTCTTTGGAGGAAATTAGATTGGTTTGACCCAATTTGGTCTTTACAAATTCAGGTTGGCTGTTATTCATTTTCCTGTATTCTTCCAGGTGCTCGCATAGGCTTTGTTTGCTCTCAGTATGCTTCTGCAAATTAGAGGTAAACTCATTCAGCTCCCTCCCCTTTCAAAAAGGCAGGTGTTGCATCTGCCCTTTTCTACATTTTTGCATCATCATCTTCTCAAATATCACCGTGTTGGCCCTGAAATCGTGTTTGGTGGTTCTTGATGTGCCCGAGGATGGAGCTGGCATGGTGCAGCCAATTTGAAAATGCCTGCCTTAGCTAACTACACTCAAAACTCTTCTGTCCCTTCCTAGCCTGGTATCTTACTCCTCAGTGTTAATTGTGTCAGACACCAACTCACAGTTGATCTGTTTAGTAAAGACTAAACAGAAAGAGGCTTTAGCCTTCTCAGCATTGTCTGTCGATAGCTTTCCCTCTTCAGCCACTCTGACATTTTCAAATGGGATTTTTTTTTTTAAATTCAAAGTGACTTTTTCTGCTGTTTTAAAATGTAAATCAATTTCTTCTAAAAAATAGAAGCATTTTAATAACAAGGCTGAAAAGGTTGAAAAATAATGCTTTGAAATAGCTGAAGCAAAATGTTTCCTGCTACTTGAGATCAATTTTCTTTGGAATAACTATTAATGGTTGGGCCAGAAATTGGGGGGTTTTGTCCCCATTTAAGAAAGGGAAAAGATTCAACCCCCCAGATTCTCATAATTTTGTTTCTCAGTAATCAGAAACACCATACCCGCCCTGCCATGTGTTGGCTCAACCAGATCGTTCAGTACCGCTGCAGCTATTTCCCTGTAAGATTTCTCTGGGCCAGAAAACTCTGGATTCTCATGCAACTCCATCTGTATTGATAGCAATCGGTGCCGCCAGCCTGAATCCACAACAGGGAAAATTGGACGGGTATTGAGCAGAAATGTGTCTTGTCCCACGCACAGCATCTGAAAGCTAGTTTTAAATGCAAATAGGATGGGGAAGACTATGGAAATTCAATAGCGAATGTTCTTTAAGTTTCTTTCCATGCAGCACGGATCATTAGGTAGAGCTCTAGCTGCCCAGAGACCTCTGGCACGAAACAGAAATATGAAATCAGATCTTTCTGCTTCGCTCAAGTCGAAGTCAGCGCCATCACGTGTGATGCTGCGTGAACTTACTCACCTGTTTCAGCTCCATCTTAGAAAAGGGTGATATTTCTTATCCCCTGATCCCATCAGAAGATCATTCCAGGAGCCCGCCGCTCTGGTTAAAACCTTCTCCTGACTTCCAGTGTGAATTGATTTGTGGCCTAGCTCCTCTTATGCAAACATTGTCCTTTAACTTAAGTAGCTCTTCTTTCCTTGTGTCTGGGTGATGGATTGAGCGAGAGCGTGTTTGCCATTTCAGCTGTCTCCCACAACAGCTGCTGCTTCAAGTGAGAGAAGGATGGCGGTTATCTGTATAAACAGCTTTCTCCAAAAAGTGATTGTTTCCGAAAAGCAATGATCAACTTTCTAAAATCAACACTTAAGCACTTTTAGTGGATTGGAGATTTTCTTTGGAAAACTGAGTCAGGGGGTTCAGTGCAAAGAAAATGATAACTTTTCTTCCAGAAGTCAAATTTTCCATCTTTTTTCCTTTAGTTTTGGCTGAAAAGCCATCTGAAATGGAAAAAAGAATTGTTTCACAGGAGAAATCTCCAGGCTGTGCAGCCTATCTGGGATATAAAACTCAGACTCAGGGTCCTGGGGTCAATTCCTGCATCTACCGCTGGTCGTCAGTGGATGACTTTGAGCAAGTCCTTTGCCCCCTGCCTATGTTTCCCTATCTGTAAAGCAGGAAAAGGGAATTCACCCAGTTCAGGAGAAAGGTGCTAAAAGATGGCGGGATTGTTTGAACAGCCATCAGAAAGCCAAAGAGGTGGGAATGACAGCCAGGAGAAATTCTGTGAAGAGGAGAAGGGCAAAGATGGAGTAGAAAAGGCCCAATGCTCTTCAGGGCAGGGGATGGAAAGGTGCAGGTACTATTGAATGGGGAACGTGGATGTCCTGTCCCATTATTGGCCACTGTTCTGCTGGAGTCACATTTCACTGCAGTGGTTGTCGTTAGGGCAGGTGAACGTGGAGCATTGCATTGGCAGACACAGCCACGAAGGCTGATGTTCGTGACTTTTTGGCTGCTGCTGTTCCCCCCACAGCTCTGCTTTACTCACAGAAAGGGCACAGCACCATTTCAGAGGTGACCGATACCCCGCTGCTGCGTTGTGCTGATGTGCCAGAGAGGGGGAAGAGCAGGGGAAAGACGTGCTTTGCCTCAACAACCGCAGTGTAGCCATTTCCCAAGAGCATCAAGAGAGCAAAGTCTGTTGTAGAGGGTTCTTAAATCACTAATTAAAGCTGCTACCCTCCGAATGACACTAGTATGGCCTCTTCTGAGCCTGCTTGGAGGCTAGGGGGGGGGTGGAAGAGATGGATCATCATCATATTTTTCTGTCTCATGCCTTTCCCTTTGCTTTTTTTCCATCATCCGTGCTGCCTGGGATTCGCTCCTTTATCCTTACACACGTCTTGCCTAACTCCCATGGTTTAAAATTAGTATAATATTGATCGGAAGAGTTTGGAGGGATTGCAGGTCATTTGCATTCTCCCGTCCCTCTTCATTTCTTTGCCCAAGCCCGTCTGGGCAAAGTTTGGCGGCTGGAGCGAAGGAGGTCTGGTTGCTATAGCTACCAGCACTGCCTTCCTCCCGGCGAGGAGGAGGAGACCACAGGACTTCAGAGCAAAGCCATTTTGCACAAACTTCGGCCTTTGAAAGTCAGCCAGGGGCTCCACAGAACCTTTGGGTCACCCTTCTCTTCAGTCCTCCCCTCTGGCAGCAGCGTGGTGTTGGGGAGGAGGAACCACCACCCGTTCCCTATAGGCAGGGAGGAGATGGCTGCAAAGCTGGGGATGGGCAGCATCTCCAAAAAAATCCTGCCTGTCCCGTCTCAGATCAGGCACCTAATTCAGCGGCTACTTCTGTCCTCCTGGAGGACATATTTAGCATGCTGGAGAAGGACACGGGGGATAGTTAATAGGTACCTGGAGCCCTTTGGGACCCTGTACCTTCCCGGGGCTGACAGGTACGACCTGGCTCTCTGGGGTGGTCAGGGATGCCAGGGGGGTTGTGCAACATGTCAGATGGCATTAAACACCCAAGTGTGGGGGGTTGATCCCTTTTTTTGGCTTTTTCTGCTGCATCTCCCAAATCAGTACAAAGGACTGAGCACTGCACTAACCTCCCTGCACCCCAAAACCTGGGGTTTCATCTCCTTTTATACTATGGAGGGTATGGGGCCCATGAGGAGGAATAGACTGAGTAGGTCTTGTATAACACAGACTCCCTTTGTTTCCAGGTTACTCTGGATTGTCTGTAATTATGTCTAGAGATGCATGCCATGATAATTGTTGATTATTTGCAGCTCCTGTGGGACTGCTTCCTTGTGAAAGAAAGGCAAAGAGCTTGCACGTAGCATAGACAAGAAATTCAGATCAGCAGCATATTTCTGGAACGGGCTCAAGAACTGAATAAATACGTGAATAAATTAAATAAATAAAAGGTGTGGAGGAACGAGCAAGATGGCCTTGCTGTGTCAAGATAACTGTACCTTGTCCTGCTGCTCTGCAAACTCTGTTGAGCAGATTTATTAGTTTTAATTAACAGGAGGGGGGGGGGGGGGAAGGAGCTGGGAATACATCCAAATTTCAACTCACAAAATCACTGCTCCTTCTTCAAGATTGAGAGAGAAAGAGGGTGAATGACCAGAATAATAATCAGAAAAGAGATCTGGGTGCCAAGAAAGCCATTCCTCCGCCTAGCCTTTGCGCTGGCTCCTAGGATGAGGAGGAACTTGTTCAAAGCTGAATGGGAAGTCCTGGTAGGGTCAGAGTTTAGGGCTGGAGCCTGTATAAAGTTTGCAGTAGGGCAGATGAAAGCTCCTACCAAAACTTCTCCTTCAGTAGAAAACTGGAGCTGGGTTTAAGCTTATGTTTGTGTGTAAAGTACTGCTTTTCACAGAAAATGTGATTTTTTTCATTATAAGTCCTCCTCCCCAAAAATGAGTGGTCTGGGGTCAGCCAGTTGCTGATGTACCCTCAGCGGGCAGGGTAGTGTCCTCGGGCAGTGATGCTGTGCACGTGCACCCCTCCTCTAGACCAAGCTCCTTCAACAAGTGCCAGCATCCAGGGCATGACGAGGAGAGACCGTAGTGACGTTCCGTGGCATTTCAGAACACCGCTATTTCCCTTTTTCCATTCTCCAGCCCTGGTTTGCAGGCAAACCCAAGAGCTTGGGAAGGTCTGGGAGACCGTTGTGGAGGCACAGCCTGGCTGAGGGCTCCATATCCCTGCTGGAGGCACTGTGCATGGCCAGCTCTCCAAGGACCTACCCATGAGATAGTGGGTACCATGGGCAGGATGTGGGTGCACAACATCCTGCTCTCTTGCAGAGATTAGTATTGCTGACAGCTCCTCTGCCCCTTGCCACCACATCCCCATGACATCATGGGCAGCCCCCGCCACAGGGACATGACCCCATACTGCCCAGGGCACTGGGGGATGTGATTTTCGTGCCAAAACAATATCAGCCCTGATATCCATGGGGTGCATTCATGGATGCTGGTAGAAAGATATTTAACTGGGGTGTTGCTTAGTCCCAGTAGCAAAAGAGAGTTAAAATAATAATAAGAAGTCAACTTTCAGTCCAGAAAACATTGACAATTTAAACCATCTGAAAGAAAACGGTGCTTCCTTTTATTTATTAGGGTTTTTTTCCTGTTGGCATCAAGTCGACACTTCCTGCCAAGGATTTGATGAGGATGAAATACATTTTCTCCCTGTCAAAATGGTCTGCGAGGGAGCCCCTGTCTGTAAGCGTCTCCCTCCCTCCTGCACAGTGCAGCACAGGGCAGAGCCCCCTGAGCAACTGCTCGCTCCAGGACCAGCAAGAGTGCAGCCTCGTTAGCCCAGCATGTGTATCAGCTCATTAGCCTTGATGAGTAACCAAGAGCTAAGCTACTCCTGGGCTTCTCATGCAGATAGATAGTATTGTTTCATCACATGGTAGGTCCTGATTCAGAGAACTTGCTTCTTGCCTGGTGTAGAAATTACCTTTACAGCCTCTGCACCATCAGCTTGTCCCTACAATGAGGCTGAACGTCTTCATGTGGCCCCGTGAAGGTCCTGAGATCTGCAGGAAGCTGGAAGACAACCACAAAGCATAGACTGGGAAGGAAAACGGGCTTTGGTTTTTCTCCCATGTTAAAGTTGTTCCCTTTCAAGTTTTCTTTCAGGCCGTTAGGAACTATTTTGGAAGAAGAGCTGGAAAGAATGGTCTTGGATCTGGCTGCCAACATCTCCGGGGTTCAGAGGTACTTGGACCACAGATTGTGCCTCGGTCCTGTCTCTGCCCTTTACAGATGTTCATTAAAGGAGTTTCATGAGAAAACACAGCATCGCTCTCCAGGAAACAGCAGTTAGAACATTTTATCTTTGACTTTCGCAACTTCAACAAGTCCCTCGGGGAAGAGCACAAGCAGGTTTTATTAAAAATAAAAAACCGTCATGGAGAGGACTAACGCTTTATCTTCTGGATTTAACAGGAGCTGCTGGAGAAAGCAAAGACACTTCAGAAAGGCTCTCGGGACAGAGCGGGATATAAATAAACTGTCCTAATAAAGGCTGGAGCAACCCAGCACAGTGATGAACGCAGAGGGGCCCTAAGGCCACAGCCAGGTTTGATCCGTCTTGTGGCCAGAACACTGGGAACAGCAAGAGTTCCCGGGGAAAACACAACATGATATAGCACCACCATGAAAACCTACCCCATGGTCCCACAGGAAAAAAATCCAACTGAAAACCCAGCAGAGAGCTGCATTCTGGCCCTGGGATGAAGATCGATCACTTGCTTTATCCTCATTTCATTGAGTTTTCGTGGCTGGCCTGGCAGAGGACACGCGTGCCAAGCTACCATGCGAAACGCTGTCCCAAGGGTGACTCCATGAACGTGGCAGGCAGACCACTTTAGATGAGGCAGGAGAAAAGGGTTGCTTCTGCTCAAAGTACATCTGAGTACATTGGTTGACTTGCAGGCCAGAAAGGTGCAAACCCCAACTGATGGTTGCCTGCCAGCTGGGAAATTTTAAGGGGTTTTGTGCACCTGAGATTCTTTTGTGTCTAATAAGAGCCAAACTTCTGCTACCTACCACCTTATCTTCAGTTAGAAAACCAAATACAATCGAATCTGGACTGCAATTTTTGAGAATTTTGTCACAACCCAATTATCTCCGAGATCTCATCCCATCTGTGCTTGAAATCTGCCCAGGTATGCCAAAGTTTGATGGTGGAAAGGTGACAAATAGACACACAGAAGGTGTGATTTTACAGCCTCATTTCCCCAGGGAAGCAGTCCAACAAGGGCTACTGGAAGAGGTCAGATCTTGGCTCTGATGGCATATGTTCAGATTACTTCATCAGAGGCCTATTTGAAACATTTCCATGGATGCTGCTAGCAGAAAATTTGTCTTTTTTTTAAAACTAAACTATGTTGGTTTTTTCCCACTTGAGAAATGTTGACACTGTGTCAAAAAAAAACCCCAACCAAAAATACAGGCCAACAACAAATGTTGAACAAATAGAGACATTTTCACTTTGGAAACAAAAATCAAAATAGATCTGTTGAAAACTGAAATATTTTCATACTAACAGTGCTGCTTGCAACTTACGCTAACATCGATTTCTAATTACACGGCCAGACCACTGGCAAAATGCTTGACAGGTAGCTTTGGACCAAACCTCAAACAAGCAGCTAGACTACATCGCTGGCTTTGGGCTCCCTCCATGTGTGACATCTAAGTTTGTTTCATTGCTGCACAAAATAGATGCTGTGGTGCATTTAGGAATACATCGGACTTTGTGGACACCGAATTTACCCTTTGTTTCAGAGCAGTGATTTATTGATCGCATTAGAGGACAATGTTCAGAGTCAAGGAGGTGCCAGCCCTGAGCCTGATGTTTGTGTTGCTCCTCTCCGTTGTCTGGCTCTGAAAGTTGCGGTGGCCCCACAGCTGCTCGGTGACCGGAGGGGGTGCATGTGCTTATATATGTTACTGTATCTGTCACGATACATGCTGGCTTAGGAGAAGCAGGACTCCTGCTCCCAGATTTGGGGTCAGCCCAAGCTGGCAAGCTCAGCGCCATGAGGCTCTTCCCCTCCATTTTCTCCATGTTGGTGCATTTTGGCAAACAGGGTTCTGGGGGGACCAGGCAAAGGATGGAAATCCCTGCTCCACCGAGAGCGCTGGGGCTGTGGGGTATCACGAGCTCCGAAGCCTCCTGCACCCAGTGCACCAAGTCAGCCGGGAGAGAGCTGAATTGTTTACATATAAACGTCCTGGCACGAAGCCACCTCCACAAGGGAAAGGGAAAAAAAAAAAAAATCAAAACAGAAAGAACATGAAAAATTAATAGAGTTTTAGACTATTACATTTTCCAGGACTTGCTGGATTGTGGCTTTCAGTCGTCAATCAATCACGTTTCAATTGGACTGATTAATTTTCCAAAATACCTCTTTGGCTGGCTTCAACATGCGCTCCACTTCTGCAAAGCCAAGCCCGGGGCTGGCAGTGGGGTGTCCGTGCGGGGTCCAGGCTGCCCGCCTGCGCTGACACCCACCCCTTGCAGTGCACCTTCCCCCACTGCAACCCCACTTCCACTTTTTGCTCCGGGACGGGGATACATCCCGAGATGCATTAACACTGCTGCGGCCGGCTCTGCCCAGTGCATGCTTAGCTCTCGCTCGCTCCGCTTGTGCGTGCTGGTGGCCGCTGCTCCCAGCCCTTCCTTGCAGCCACCTCTTTTCACCTTGGCCTGATTGCCCTGGCCTCCGCGGATGGCCCGGGGTTAAGGAGAGCACTTTATTGTGCCTAACGAGGCGCTTTGCCCATCCAGCTAGAGAGCAGCCAGCTCAGCCGTGGATTGTCTTTCGCTTTTTATTGCCCAGCGGGAGGAGCACGAGGAAGGTCTTTATGTGATTTTAGAGAAAGACAAAATGCCTTAATAGCAGCCGGCGCTGCCTCTCTGGGACCCAGGGGACCCTGCAGCAGCCCGTAATAATCATCGTAAATAAAAGGGGATGTATCTAGTGTGCAGCATGGGCCGTTAAAACAAGCCCTAGGGTGGAAGGGATGTCTTAAAAACAAGCTTTAGAGGATGTTTCTCTCCTCATTGCCCCTCTAATTCTCTTTCCTTGCATGGCAGAGCAGTGGAAGGCTGGCACAGCTCTCCTCTCTCCCAGCCTCGATTAGCTCGACAAGTGCATATATATATATAATTTTATCTTTACTTTTCTGCTCATGTGGCCTTAGGGAGGGGACTCCCACATACTTAGGCTCATGCCTTGCTTTCTGGCCTAGTAAACTGATTAAAGGGTGTGTTTAGACTTCTCAGTCCTCCTCCAGTGAAGACAACCCAACGTTGTCTCCTCCAGCAGCTTTACCACATGTCTTTTTGTAGCTTGGTTGTCCCAAGTGCACTTCTGTGGGCATCACCGGGCTCTGTGGATACATCCCTGCTTTGCGTGGGACGAGAAACATGGATTTCTAGCCCTGTGGTGCAGGGTGGAAAGTAGAAATCACCAACCTTCACAAGAAAGAAAGGAGGTGAATGGGGAGGGATGCAGATTTTACTAACAGGGAGGATGCAGGTCCTTCTGCAGTGGTGACGTTCGAGGCAGCCACATCGCTCCCAGGCTCCCGGCACTGAGCAAGTAGGCAGTGTAAGTCAAAACCAAGTTTTTGCAAAACAGCCCCTCTGGTTTTAGTAGCCCTGGAAGCAATGCTGGACGGGGAACAGCGTGGCATCGGAGCAGAGCTCCTCAAGAGAGCAGCCCCTACCTGAGCTCACGGGGAGCAAGGGACTGTGGCCTCAATAAACCAGAATAAAGTTCCAGGAGAGAGGAAGGCTGAGCCAGGTTTTCAGGAGCATGTGGAGAGCCTGGGATGAGTCCGGTGTGGGCTGAAATCGCCTTCTTTAATGGCTCAGAGCCTGTTAGGGACACGGGAGGTCTCAGGAGGGAAGGGGCCTAAAAAGACTTTTCAGCATAGAGGATGCATGCAATCCTTTTCCTTTTTTATAATACATGCTCGTGTCTCTCAGGGTGCTTTTCATGGCTTTGCAAGCAACAGATTGGCAGCTAAAACTGCTTTTCTCTCTTTTCTTTAGTTTCTTTTTCCCTCTGCAAATGTTTGGCAGAAAGGAGAACCTGCAATAAAAAAAAAAGTTGATTAAAAGCCCTGAGCCCTAGCTGCAAAAATGTTTTGAAGCAACTGTAACTACCTTTATTTTCTACATAATTCTTTCGTTCCGTTGCATTCACACCCTTCACAGTTTCCGCACGCGGCTGTCTATAACTCTGCTGTTGAGCTATCAGCAGTTATAGGAGTGTTTTTCTTGCACGTGCAAGGAACCACTGCACCGCGCTCTCCTTCAAACCCCTGGGCTGTTAACAGCTGCCAGAGATCTTTGAGAAACGGCCGGGAAATGCTTACAGGGGTTTTGCCACACGGGGAATCGATCTGGGGCGCTCCTCATCCATCGACCTTCCAGCCGGCTGGGGTCAAGGTGTCCCTGCCTCTGTTTGCAGGGCTGATGTGAGGCCGGTGAGGGCTGCAAAGGTGGCAGCAGCTTTGGGGAGGGCTGACCACATCCTCAGATGCTGCGGCGTGGTTCTCCGTCCCGCATCCTGCTGCCTGGGCACAGCCTGCCAAATTTAGCTTTACAGGGTATGTGCTCCATCCCAGGCTCCCCCTCCTGTTACCCCATGTGTGTTAAGCTTCCTTTTCTCCCCTGCACGTAACAGGGCAGCACCTTGTCCAGAACTTAATAGAATTTCTTGTCTTCTCCTGATCAGGGTTGGTTTGTGCCCCCATAGCCCATATGGGGGTGTAGGACAGAAAAAAGGAGCTCAGCCCTGGTTGCCACCGCTCAGCCAACACGCAGTAACTCCCATCTGAGTCCTCATGGTGGGAGGGTAAACCGTGAGCAAACCCGAGGTGCTCGGCTCTTGCATGAAGGGCTGATGTGGGTAACTACAGTATTTCGATGTGCAGGCGAGAGGCCTCATGTGTTTGTCCCCTCTGACATCTCCTCTGCAGCACATACTGTGTGGGGACAAACACATCTCCTCTGGGATGAGGCTGCTTCCCAGCCACACTGTACGACAAGAGTTCATCAAGCAATTAACATCCTTTGCAATAAAAGCACTTCACTTCCTCCTGCCGCCTCTCCTATTAAGTCCTCTCCCTCCCCCTGCAAGGAACATTTTGACTTTGGAAACAAAACCTCTTCGGGAGAGCTTTAATGAGGGCTGGAGGCTGCAGCAGAACTGAGCCCTTCCCAACCGTCTGCCCAGCTAGCTGGAGGGAAAGTTGGGATGTCCTGCTCTTGGCGGGGGGGGGTGTATCCTGACCATATCTTGTAAATATACCACCAAATCACCCACCAGGAGTTGCATTTAATATCTGCTCTGGTCTCTGAGCCCGTGTGGAGGGTGTGTGAGGAAAGGCAGGGCCAGGCAGGAGAGGTCTGTCAGCCTTCACAGAATAAATCGGGGGCTTCTCCACTGCACCTAACAGCTCCCTACAGCCCTGGGAAGGTAAAGAGAGCAGGAACCACGTCTCAACTCCCTCCTCAGGCAGGGTGGGATGGCCCATGTTTACCTGCATCAATAAATGGAAGGACAGAAGGATGGAAAGGAAGGGAGAAGGGAAGGAAGCATTTAAATGGGATATGGATTCAGGAGAGGGTCCTGCGGGCACCTCCGGACCTGCAGGAGCTGATGGAATGGAGCTGGCAGTGCTGGTGGAGCAGGGTTTCTTCCCTGCTTGCCTTTATTAGCTCCCCAGGATTTAGGGTCCCTGTGCTACCCTCCTCCTCTTCCTCCTCCTTCATGTGATTAATTTCTGCCTTGCCTCTTGCTTAGTAAGAACATAACTATAAATGCAATCATACAGTTTATGGGCTGCGTAGATCTGCTGGTGTCAGCTAAATCAATAAGGCACTTAGGGCATCAATGGCCCTTTTCCCTCCTGTTCCCCTTGTGTCATGCATCAGTGGAATGAGTTGCGTGTGCTCAGCTGCCATCAGCTTGATCGTCTCTGCTACCAAATTCACCTCCCCACACCTTGCAGGTACCTCAGGGGAAGGTGACAGTCCAAAACCACGGGGAGCAGACTTGAGCATGAGATGGCTGACCATCCATCGCCACGCTCCCCCTCCCTGCTGAGCTGCTGAACTCAGCCCTGGCTTAACTTGGGGGCAACCCACATCACCGTGCCTGCTGGGAGGCACAGTGGTCCAGACCAGCCCAAGCTGAGCACCTTCCGCAGCCCCCAAGGCAGGCTTTGCACCCTCCTGCCTGCCCTCACTCTGTGCTCCGGGGCATGAGGCACATCCCTGTGCTTCCTAACCCACCGTGCCCAGCTGCAGCCCAGCACCAGCCTTACATCAGACACTTCCAACTCAAAACAAAACCCCCAAAATAGTAACTGTGTGTTTGGAGCCCAGGGCACCACAGGGGTCCCGGGAGGCCTGGGGCCACATGCTGCAGATGAGCTCAGGTCCCCATGGGTTAGCTGTGGCTCACCAGGAGGAGCAGTGATTTTAAAATCAGTGAATGTGGTACAGGAGCAAAGTACGGCGTGGAGTGGGAAGATGTATGGAAACCATGCTGTTACCACCCTATAGGCCAGGGAAGGGCAGCCCAGAAATCCCCTGGCCACTGCCCAGAAGCCTGCAAAGCCACAGCCAAGCATGCTGTGCCTGGGCTTTGGCACCTTTTTCCTTTTAATTTTCCCCTGCTCTTAGCCAAAACCTACATCCCCAGACAAGGTGCATGAATAAAACACGGCAGCAGATGCTTCTGCTGCCGCTGAACCTTAAAAGCAACACCTGGGGGGACAGCACTGGCGACAGCATCCATGGCAGCCTGGTTATATTGTCCCTGTCACAAATTATTACAGTCCCATGTGTCAAGGTAGCGGGACGGTGAGTGCGAGGAAGGGGAGATGACCAGGTTGAGTTCTACCTGGTTTTAGTAACACAGTGTACAAAAACCTTTCCGAACCCTTGCTCAGCCTTGCAGAACCCTGGCCGGTCCCCGTGCTCCCGCCCATGTAACTCCGTGAAACGCGACAGCCACCATCTGGGAAACAGGATGGGACTGACCCCGGGACCTCCGGCGCTGAACAGAACGAGCTGCTCCCGGTGAGCCCAGAGACCCGGAGCTGCCGCAGGGCGGCTGTGATGGATGTACATGGCACGGGGGCCGGGGCTTGCACACAAGCTGGGTTGTCCGTCTCCTGCAACATCTGGTTGTTTCCAATGTTAAAATTAGCTTAACAGAAATTTCTAGTCGTGGGGCAGAACAAAAGCCTCCCCTTGTGACTGTGAACAGACCAGCTATTTGCATTGATTCGCACAGTATGTTGCAATTATAAATGGAAACCCGGTGTTTCAGCTTTGGCTGGGGGAAGGGTTTTTTTCTAAAGGCTGAAATTCATCCTGTGTCGCTGTAGCCAGCCTTGCCTTCACATCAAAACTGCCCCTGGCTTTGCTTCTTTTGGGGCCAAATTTTTCGGGACGTGTTGTGTCATGGGGAAGGAGGGAAAGTCCAGGACCAGTCTCCTGCTCTGCTCTACCTGATGCAAAGCAAACGAGCCAAGAGCAATACTTTTGGGTATATTTATGGCTCTTTTGCACCATCAGAGCTGCCAGGGGCCAATAAGGAATCTAGTCCCTTGGCAATCTCATCCAGAGCCGGAGCCTCATGTCCAAGATGTGTGCCGCTCGGCACAGCCACCTGGTAATGCAGTGGCACCGGCACAGCCAAGGTGAGCTGTCCCGTGGCGTGTGCCACGAGCCCTGTGCCAGCGCAAACATCCAAACCTGGCCAGGGAGAGCTGGGCTGCCCCATGCCCGGCTGCCTCCTGCGCTCTCCGTCCTGCCGCTGGCTGTAGGTAACTGGAGTGGCTCATCAGTGACGTGCCGCCCCAGCTGCCACACTTGCTTCTTCTGCCCACGTCAAGGAGCATGTTGTTTTTAAGTTATGTATTGTCTGGAGGCACTGTTTTTCTCCTCTGAGAGGTTTCCTGGAAATTCACTTCATATCCTGCAGCTAGAATGAAATCATTTTAATGCCGCTGTAGCTCACCATGCTCTGCCTTGGTTTGAGAGGGGGGCTCTGGCTGCGCTGGGCTGTATCACTGGACTGTGCCATGGGGGTGGGAAAAGCAATCCCAGGCGTGGGATATACAATCCTTGGGATGGAGAATGCAATCCTCTTGCTCCCATACAGTCGCTCCAGCACCCACCACCTCCTGTGGGCACTGCCAAGGACACAAAGGGCCGGGCTAGGGGCAATGCCCACCCTTGGGCTTGGCCCCCCTCTCCGTCGGGCAGCAGACCCGGCAGCAGTAAGGGAAACTGGAGAGGGCTCGTCCCTTGGCCAGCTGCAGTGGGTGGAGGTGTCCCCAGCTGGTCCGAGCAAGAAATCCCCCCCGCCCCCAGATTTCCCAGTAACTCATCTTTGTGAATGTCTTTCCCTGCAGCAACAGGGGACAGGGCTGAGTAGTGCAGGAGATCTTCTCTGTTCCTCTGCATTGCAGGCGGTTGAGTTATTTAAAACAAATGCAGCCGAGGGGGCAAGGTGTCATGCTATAGGAGACGGCACTTTGCTGTATGGGATACACACACTCTGCCCTAGCAATTCCTTAAAGAAAGCGGAGGCAAAATGAACACATTTCCCCATGTCTCTTCCGCCAGCTTCGTAGCCTTGGCTTACCAGGGAGCACTCACTGCCTCCTTAAAATACACTCGGGCATCCAGCTGCTTAGCTGATAGGCCAGGCTCCGGGTTACAACACACCTGTGTGCTGGCTGGAGGCCCGGGGCATCACAGCTCCCATAGCAGAGTCTCCAGCAGGACCCGGCTGTCCCCAGGGACGCACCGCACCGAAGCTCCAAGGGGAGCAGAGAGCCCTTGAAATGGTGCTGGAGCCGCAAGGAGTCAAGGCAGAGGCATGGCAAGCTTTGTAGAGAGGCAAGGCTTTGATCAGATCAAATGATGCATTGTGATGCATTAGAGAGATATATAAAGGACCAGTGGGTCACAGCAGAGAAAGCCTGGCCTGAGAATTGGACACACAGAAGAAAACGTGGTTATCAGGTGCAAACAGCAACACCCACGGGGCACTGCAGCGGTCCAAGATGGAGAAAAAGCTGTTTCAATTTGTAGCACTGAGTCAAATATTTTGACTCAGGAAAGAGTTTTTATGGTTTTCTTTTCCTGTTAATGTATTTCGAATTGTTTTTTTCTTTAGCCCTTCCATAGAAAGTGGAAAATTTTTGTAAAAGGCTTTGTTAAAATGTCTGATTTTCAATTGAAAAACAACTTTTTTTTTTTTCTTTTTCCTGGGGTACATCTAAGCACTAAGGAAATCACACTGATGCTTGTGCTCAGAATTCCCTGGGCTGTCGTTCTGCTCCCAGCCGTGGGTGCACGGCCTGAGCCCACGTGCTGGATGAGCCACATTTTCCTGCAACAGCAGGTTAAAGGGGATTTACTGTGCTCAATCCCATGTACAGAGGATTCCCTGAATCTCCCAGGAGCTGTGGAAATGGTCTATACCACCAGACCCCCGTGGGTCCCACCAACCTGGCACAGCACCTGTGTATTTAAGCCTGCTTTTAATCTCCCAGCCCAAATTTCTCCCTCTTCAGCAGGGTGCAAACAGCGGTTTTTCAGCTCTTTGAAGGCTGAAAAAGTCAGTGGGGTCAGCAGCAGGGGGGGTCATGGGCCCGTGTCGGGGTGCAGGGGAGAGCACCTGGTAGAAGCCACTGAAAAAGGCAGAGTCCGACCACAGCTACATTATAAAGTGGGCATGGAGAGTGAGGAAGCTCCAAATCCTAAAATAAATCCTATTTAAAAAAAAAATATGCTAAAATAGGATTTATTTTAGGATTTGCATCTGGAGATACCTCCCTCTCTCCTCTGGTGGAGAGCCAGCGCTGAGTAGAGGTTTTAATGGCAAAGTTCAGCTTTGTGCCTCCTCGGAGTTGTGTTTTAGGAAGGGATGCTGGGCTGTTTTGGGATGAGGGCTGTGCAGGGCAGTGACTTGGGAAGGGGATGGAGATGGGGCATTGCAGGGCACCCCAGCAGCAGAAACCTCCCCCCGTGGAATCATCTCTGATGAGCTCATTCCCAAAGCAGTTTTTGCTTGGCAGAAGTATTCAGAGGATGACTGCAAATTAAAAACAAACAGAAGAGAGCCAAGAATCATTTATTTAGAGAACATTTTGCAGGTTTTGTTTAGGGTCTGGTTTTAGCCTGGCACTTGTTGATTGTATTTGCACTGGAAATAAGATAAATGTGTCACCTGCTCCATTTAATCTTTCTCTCTCTTTTCCTTCCCCCCTCCCCTTCTTTTAAGAACCCACCAAAAGAGACTGAGAAAGAGGGAGAGACATAAGATCATGTGCCTGATTAATGATTCTCTGGGGGGAAAAGAAATCATTTAACCACAATATAGAGCACTTTTGATTGAAAAGAACTGTAAATTCCATGTTTGAGCCAGGAGCAAAAACTGGAATAACAAACTAAGGAAAGCTCATGTCCGCTGAGTTTATCACCACTGGCCCGGGGGACTTTGTATTACTATTAAAACAAACAATCGAATGAGTAAATACACAAACAGGCTTCCAAATACAAAAGCAAACAGGGAGATGATGGAGACCAGCTAATGAAGGGAGGATTCAAGGAGTGGAAGAAGCCAGAGGTTGCATTTAGAATTGGCACGTGGCAAGGTTTGACACGAGGTTGCCTTGGTCTCTGTTGCGTTGTGCTTCTTTTAAGCGTGCTGCTGGCTCAGGCTTGCCCCCAAATCATCCTTCCCCGACAGTGCTGCAGGGTGCGTCCCGCACACCCTGGAGCTGCCGGTCCTGCCAACATGCCCTGCGCCCAGGGAAATCCCGCTTCTCTGCCTCCTTTGCAGAGGTGGGTGCTGCAATGCCAGCCAGGAGCCTTTTCTCTGGGGGAGAAGGGAGAGCCATGGTTGTGGGCAGGAAGGCTCGGCTGCGGGGATGCGGGTCAGGAAAAGAGGTTGGCCTCAAGCAAAGACCCCAGCACAGGACCGAACCCTGCCGGTGCTGTGCCCCACCGGCCGGGGACAAGACTAATGGATTTATTATGTTCCTCCCATCACTCCTTCTGTAACGAGAGAGTATTAAAACCAGTATTACAAAACTATAGGTTATTTTTCCCCATCTTTTCACATGGTCTTTTAACATCCAAGGAAACAAAACAGCAATTTGCAGTTTCCTCCAAATAATCCGTAAAGAATGAGTGAAGAAAATACTGTCACAATTGTGTTAATTCTGTCGAGAGCATACTAATGAGCTATTGCCCTGCTCAGTGAATTGTCTGCTCATTTCTCCCCATCCTCCTCCTGATCCCCCTGATGCCATGGCATCAAGTACTCAGAGTATATATGAACATAGGAAAGTAAAGGCAGAAAGGGAATGGCATGTGCAGAATAAGCTGTTTGCTTTCCTCTGATTGTTGCTATTAATAAAACATTACATTAAATCAGTGCTGGAAGAATATAATTGGGATCATCCATCAAATTTCTAGAGAAGGGCTCCCGTTCATCAGCTGAATGGAGTGGCCGCTGCTACCCTGGCAGTGAGCGCGGAGAAGGGGTGGCCTCACGTCCCCGTGTTTTGGACTGATCGTCTCCATTTTTGTCCATTTTCTGCCTTTCTTTTGTACAGACAAAGGCAGGAGCTGGGGGCAGAAGGAGGCATCAACTGGGGACTCTGTGGCTGGACTGGAGACCGCTGGGATTTGGGATTTAGGATTTGGGATTTGGGTTTGAGGATGGTCTCAGTCCGTGGCTGGCTCCTCCTTGCAGGGACGAAGGATTCTCCATCACTTCTGCCAGCAGAGCCAGAGGGAAACACCGCTCAGATTCACACCAATAAACTCCCTTGCAGCAGGGAGCAGAACGGTCATAATTTCATCCACTTTTCAGGGCAGCTGAAACCATTAAATGAAGGAGTTGACTCATACAACACGAACTGGAGATTTTTCCCAAGCCCAGTAATTTGTGTTGGGCTAATGCACCTCTTCACTAGTATCACATTATATAAAGCGGCAAATAACTCATCCACGTGCTCCCAGCCGAGCACAGGGATGGGGGTGGACTCAGTGCTGCTGGGCTGGCAGTGAGGAAATTCCCTTTACCTGCAGCCGGCCCCAGCCACCCCCCTTGGCCCCGCGCTCCGGGGCTTGTGGAGAAAGTCCTGTCAAGGGCTGTGACACTCCCGCGTTTCCTGGAGTCACGCACGCCGGATCGGTCCTTAGTCTGATCTCTATTAAAACCCTGTGCTGGCAGCTTCTGACCTGCAGCATCCAGACTAAATTTCCAGGTGGTGGCTTTGTTTAGTCCCATTTCTGTGAGATTTAATAAACCTTTAATATTTCCTCCTGGTGAGGGTATTTGGCACTTTAACTTACAGCTTTTGATGTCTTTGATAAATCAAACAGGTCAAATCCCTTTGGTCTGTCACTGCACAGCATTTTCTCCAGGTTCATTTCCGTAACTCCTTCCTGAATCCTCAGTATCTTTCTTCAGACCTCTAAGACTGGCTGGACATAATGATGCCCCAGCAGCCTCAGCAAGGCAATTCATTAGAAATGTTCTCTATTAAAAAAGTAAAACACCCACTGATCATTTTCCCATATTCATGTTTTATTTTTCCATTCCTTGTTATGCTAAGAACAGCAAATGAATGATACCATGTACATACATCAGACTTATAACAAGCACTAATGATTCTACAATAAAAACAATATGATAATTGGTAAGACAGAGATTAAGAAAAATAAGATGAATGCATGTGGTAAAATATTTTAAAAACATGTTCCTAATTTCAGAGCATCAAGGCATGATCACAGCTAAAAATATGACCATCCGTCAAAATCCTGTCACATGGAGAGTTTGGGACTCATTTTGGACAATGAAGAGATAAAAGAAATGCCGAGTTTCTTACAGTATTAATACATCACTAAGCAATCCAAGAGGAGGATATTACATTAATGGCATAAATGGATCATAATAAAAGACCATTCTAACATGTCAATACTCTTACTCAGTTGTATTGGAGAAATCAGAAATGGAAAAGACCTTTTAATAAGGGCTGGTGCCTGCATCCCTGATGCAGCTCCTGGCAGCGCCCGACCCAGGGAGCGGATCTGGCCAGCAAAGCACTGCGTTGCGGGGGGAACATCAAGGTTTGGTTCCTGGCTCTGCCTCAGGTTATTTTAACCTGAGCTCTGCCTCAGTTTACCTCCCAGGTCAAAATTCCCTTTTCCTTGTCCACCTGCCCCCAAGTGCTTGCAATGCTTCTGGGGGATGCAACCCTGGGTAGGAGCGGGGGACGCAGCGGGACTGGCACCACCTTGGCTGGGGGTCAGGAGCCCAATGTCCACCAGCGCCGGCACACGAGCTTCCCCGACAGCCGCTTGCTGGTGCCGCTTCCCTGAATCCAGTGCGTTGCCCACTTCTCTCACTTGAATAATTGGTTATCCGAGCACCGAAGATTAATTACTGGCACTTAATCTCCTCGGAGAGCACTTAGCAACCACCACGCATTAGTCTGGCTTCTGCAGGGAAGCAAATGCCGGGTGCCCTGCTCGGCCCCACCACCCCCTGCTCCCCGCTTCGGGGGCCGCTGGGCTTGGGGTGTCTTTGCACGGCGCTGCCAGGGTACGGCCACATGGGCACCCGCACCACGACTGCCCCAGCCTGGCACCCAGGCATTGCAGCAAAGCCCTGACACCGCAAACCATGGCTCCGCCGTGCCGCGTAGCACCGCGTCCGTAGCACCGCATCCCACCCCAGCACCACGCTCCCACGCTGGGCAGCGGGAACCAGCCGCGGAGGAAGGAAAAGGGCTCTTCTGAGCGGAGAGCGTGGTGCTGTTTCTCTGCGGCTCCGGTTGCACGTTATTATTATTGCCCACTCCACAATCAGTTTGTATTGTTTCTAGAAACCTGGCATGAGCAATGCAGATTTGGGGAGAGGAAGAGATGCTTTATGTTCCAGGCTGGAAGGTTTTCAACAATGTTGTTTGCTTTTGTTTAGTTTTGGGCAAAAGCCGTCTCTTTCAAGTGATGGGAACTTTTTTTTTAATGAATTGGAGATTTGAAAGTTTGGGGAATAGGAGCCAAGGGGAAATGAGAAAATATGGTGTGGAGCTGATCCTGCTGCTTCAAATTTTCTGATAGCTTTGTGAAATGAATCCAACCCTAAACTGTATCTTGAGTCTCCTCAAAAGAGAGAAGGACCAAATTGCTTTGAGCTGAATGGGACTGAAGGGCTTTTCCCTCTTCCTTTAATTGAAAGGGATTCCCATTTAAAATAAAATAAAACCAAATAGGGAAGCCGGAGGAAAGTCTCCTATTGAGAGCAAGAAAAAATAAAGGAGTATATTACAAAAACTGGAACCAAATAGAAAATGTTCATTTGGGGGACCTTTTGACAAAGAGAATGGT
This sequence comes from Aquila chrysaetos chrysaetos, assembly GCF_900496995.4. Lineage (NCBI taxonomy): Eukaryota > Metazoa > Chordata > Aves > Accipitriformes > Accipitridae > Aquila > Aquila chrysaetos. The sequence goes on from NC_044013.1 coordinate 36,602,430, forward strand.
GTTTTTCTTGTTTTTCAGCCAGTTTTAGCAGACGGAGGGAAAAGCAAAGAGGAGAAACAAATGCCCCAGTGCATTTTCTGGGATGGGTGAGGGTCCCGGGAGACCAGCAGAGGAGGCTGTGAGCCAGGAGGATGCTGCTGTCCTCTCCTAAAGTCCCCATGGCCTCCTGCCAGGGACTGGCCAGGGATGCCAAGGGGTTTGGCCGTGGCTGTTTCGCCCAGACAAATCCCACCATGCACAGGCTGTGCTGACCCTGCCACCGGTGGGGCACAAGGCGGCGGGGGGGGGCAGTTTGGGTGCCATCTCTGTCATTTCCAGAGTGCAAATGCTCCAAAGCAGGACAGGTTGTAGCCAAATTTGCTCGGGGCCTGGCTTGTGCTCCGCCATCTGCGGAGGAGTGAGCAGCAAACAGGAATCTCCTCCAACAAAACTCAGGGCACGTCCAGCACTTGACAACCTGTCTCCTCTTGGAAAGGTCACCCATTAGCTCATGTCACGGTCCCCTTTGGGTCCCAGCAGCCCTCTGGGGGCTCACGCTGCAGGGTCACGGGTCTCCTCACCCAGAGAGTCCTGGGACCCCCCTCATATGCTGGTTCCATCCCATCCCCGGTCCCCTTCCCTCTGGCCTCCCAGAGGGTGTCAAACTCCATCTCCCTACATCCAAGGCTGCCAGGTCCTCTGCGCCCTCCCCACACCCAGGGCAGTGGTACTTCATCTTGCCATCGTGGCTGGATGGCTGCCAGGGACGGGAGGGTGACAGCATGGGGGTGACAGCTCTGCCACCCTCAATCTGGGATGCATCACTTGAGTGTGAACCACGGCCTTTCGCCTCCCCAGGGCTGGAAGCATGGGGGGGCCTGGGAGCCCAGGAGGAGCTGGCGGAGTGTCAGGGGGATGGATGAGCATCACACCGGGGCAGAGGTGTGCCACAGCCTCCCAGGTCCTCCCTCCGCTCTCCTGCGGGCAGCCTGGCAGGGATGAGACAGCTGAGACACGGTGCCCAGTGTTGAGACCTGGCCGCCCCCAATGCATCCAGCCTCTTTATCCCTTTTCTTCTCCAAGACCTATCAATACTGGCTGTCAGGGAGTTTCTCAAAGCACTAAGGAGCTCATCGCACAGTGCTGCAAGCAGGGAGGATCAAGGGAGGATGTTTTCACCAACATTAAGGAGAGAGGAAGCAAAGATGAAGGGCATGAAAGGACTGCGAGAATTCCTCTGACCGTGAACAACCCCCTTGTTGGTAGCCATTTCCCTGAAGGACAGGAGGACCCTGCTAGAAAATTTTAATAACTTGGGCTCGTGGGACTGTGCAGCATTTCTGAAGACAGAAGGTGTTTGTATCGCAGCATCCTCAACCAATAATAGTTTCTTATTGCAAATTCAGTACAGCACCTACCCCAGCTGCACCAGCAGCCGTGCCGAGCTCTGTAGATGGTATCAGAAAGCAGGTCCTGCTCATAAGCGTCACCAGCACCGTGCAAAAGCTCCTTTTCAGCATTGGCACCACAGCCCTCCTCTGTTTTCCAGGAAATCTGCCTGGAGCATTTCTGTATCCCAGCCCAGCCTTGTTGTCAGTGAGTTTGTTCTCCTTGACTAAAGATTAGCTCAGAGGGATCCTGCCAGTTCAAGTCACACTATGGACTAGACTCTGTGTCTGGGCAAAACCACCCCTTTCTTAGCTAAGCTACTTCCCACACCCGAGCATGTTGTGACTTCCACCAGATTTACCTCCCAGCACAAATGTCATCCGTGCGCTGTGTAATGTAAGTGGGTTCAAAAGGTGATTAGGCAAATTAACTGAGGACAAGGTTATTCACGGGCGAGTAAGCCCCAGAATGAAGAGATGACTTCTAAGTCAGGATTTTCTTTCCCCTGAACACAAGCGAAGTAGGACTGAATGCCTCCCTGTCCTTGTGATCAGTCTCCAGGCATCCGCTCTTGGCCACTGTCACAGCCGCGATGCGAAGGACAATGGATTGGTGTGACCCAAATACAGCCCTTTCCTTACCCTTCCCCGCCTGCACAGCTGCCTGTCCGGGGACTCCCCACCTTCCCCGCGCACCATGGCACAGGCACAGCAGAGAATATGTGGTTCTAGGTTTTATAGTTACTGACCCCAAGCTCTTCCCCAGATTTCGCTCCCTGTTTGAGAAATGGAAACAAATGATCTGAGCAACCTCAGGCACATTAGTCCAGCCCCCAGAGTATACAAGGCTTTAGAACAAATTTGGAGGGAAAGAGTCATTAAAAACACAGAGCAAAATAGAAAATGACATGAAATGCAGTACAGGAGATGTCAGGCTCATCTCATGTTAGGTGCTGGACAGGGGAAATGCTGTAGATCTGTTCTTTCCATGCTCCAGTAAGGTGTCTGATACAGTGCCTTGTGGGAAATTATTAATGAGGACAGGGATTAATGGGAGAGTGGAAAGTGCATGAGGAACTTGCTAAAGAGGAGCTGACAGCTTGGTGTGCTGCATGTGGTGGTGTCTGGCTTACAGGAGATTGGTCCTGAGGACAATTGAGTAATTTGGTTGCTGACCTCAGCACAAATATTAGAAATGCCTGAGTGACAGCACAGGAAAGCACCATCGGTGTAGAGAAGGGAGGACGAATGCCTCTGATTGAATCACTGGTGGGATTTACCTGCAATACTCTTTATTCTTCGGGTCTTCTCCTGACAGCAAATCCAAACAGGGAAAGGGCAGGAAAGGACTCTGCTGCTGTAGGGAGCGGAGCACCCATTTGATGAGAGGAGACACAGAGAATGGCTTCTTTGGCCTGTTAAGAAGGAGGTTAAGAATACGTCAGGGAAGGAGAAGAACTCTTCAGGTTAAAGGACTATCTTTACAGAGGAAAACTCAGAAAAAACTAGGCAGTAATACACTTGCAGTAATACATTTAAGCTCAAAATTAGGAGACGTAAAGAAGGTTTAGGAATTAAGGAGGAAAGCAGCCTACACAGTTTTAAGACAGCGGCTGATACATTAATGTAAGAGATGATCGTATGACCTGGTTGCCTTCAACAGCAGGCAACTGGATTGATCTAGGACATCCTCTCCAAGAGCTGGATGTAACTGAGCCCCTTTGGGGTCTCTGTGCCTCACTGGGGATCAAGCTAGTCTGCAATTCAGTTTTGTTGCATGATGCTCCAGCAACAGCTCTCTGGCCACTTGTCCTGCTCTCCAGCATGACCTCTCGCCACAGGGCGCCTTGCTACGATCAGCCAAGAAAGATGCACCTTCCAGTCATGTAGAAGAAAACACATCCTCCCGGCATGTTCCCAGCGAGAGCCCCCGGCAGGGTCCGTCCGCCCCGCCGCAGCCTCACATGTGTCAGGCTTGGGCGTATGAATAAAACATCTTCCCGAGAACCTCAATTTTCCACTGGCTGAACCTAAACTCTGATAGCTGTCACCGGTTTTCCTCTCGTACGCTCAGCAAACTCCACCAGAACAGAGACGGAAACATTAAGCAGATCAAGGCTGAAGGACACCATTAAGGGAAGGAAACAAAGCAAGGAGAGAGAGAGAAAGCTCATGTCTCCAACCCCAGCTTTCTCCTCCTCCTTTTACTTGGATTTCTATTCCTGCTGAGGAATTTATGCTTGGGCTCCCATGGTCTGGCTTCTTCTTAGGAAAAACAAACCTACCATATCGCAATGGCTTCTCGGTCCTGTGCAAAACATAAGTAAGTAAAGCTTTTGATGTCAGGGAAAGTTGGGGAGCTCAGCAGTCCTGTTTGCACGGCTTTGAAGTGAGGCGAGGCTTTTGCCCAGGTGGGTGGGCAGAAGATGCTGCTGGTAGGAGGAGAGAGAAGCCGAGCTCAGTGTGCAAACAGGAGCCTGATGGGTTGGGAGTGATTGGGGTGGAAAGGGGTATCAGTGTTGCGTCTTGTCCCCGTTGACACCCAGAGCTGGAGGGAGCAGGGAGAAGAGGCTGGGAGGGTAGCAGGGACTTGGCAGGGAGCTGGGGATTGTCCTGAGTATGGGAAGATGCCTCTGCCTGTATCCTCCATCCTCAGGATGGAGTCGTGATTGCTTGAGCTCCTTTCCAGACCCTCCTGGTGTCATTCCTGATTAGGAGTGTCAAAGGCTGAAGTGAGGTTCATGCACAGATGGAGCGCAGGGGTGCAGAAGGGTGGGCTTGTTGGAGCGTGGCTCACCTTAGGGATACAGCTAGAGACCCCATAGCAAAAGATGAGAGAGAAAGAAGAAACAGAAGGGAAGGGCAAGTGCACTCTCAGGTCCCAGCCTGGATTGCGGTGTCCCACTTGGCTTTGGGTCCCCTCTCTCATGCCATGGAGAGAAATCACCATCTAGTTTCCATTCTGCTGAGAGTGCTGCCTCTCTCCAGACTGGCTCGGGGCTGGCCAGCGTGCAGGACCTCCCGTCAGGTCCCACCTCACCCCACACCGATCAATGGAGAGTAACAGGTCTGTGACTGTGGTTATGGGACTGCTTGCAAGGAGACTTGAGGGGTTCTGCACACATCCTGACCCATCACTGCCCCCCAAAATGCTATGAGCCACTGTAGAGATCAGGCTGCATGGGAATGCACTGTCAGCTGATTCTGTCATCCCTGGGAAAGCCAAAATATATTAGGAAAGACTAAAAAAGCCATTTACACACAGGTAAGCAGCCACGCTGTGGAAGGGAACAGAGCAGATGAGGTGCATGCTGCAGCAGCTGCCGTTTGGCTCAGCTTCCCGTCGTTGAACATGGCAGCACCTCTTTATCATGTTTTCCAGCTCCCAAGTGTGTCACTCAGCATTTGACACCCCTACGTATCGCTCAGCTCGTAAACTGCTGACTAGGAGCCGGCCCAGGGAGGAAGCTGCAGCCCAGAACTGAGTTGGTTTTAGCTGCTTCGGGTTCTGAATCGCATCCTTGACGAAAAGCAAAGCTTCATCTGCCTCCGAAGTGTGGATTGAAGGGAGTGATGGCTTTCTGCTGGGTATTAATCCTCATGGCGGTAGCAGTATTCCCTCCACAGCTCTATCCATCATGCTGTCTGCTCAGATACCTGCCAGGGAAGGGGAGATGTAAGCGCAGATCTGGCTGCCGGGGAAAACTCCGGAGGGGAGAGCAGCATAGGCACCCGCCTCAAGGACGTCTGGGGAAGGTCTCACAGCCAGCAGCCACAGGTGGCTCCCCATCGTCTCCTTTGAAGCTGTTCCACTTAGTTTGAATAACTAAGTTTTCACTAGATTTGGGATTTGAACCCAAATATAATCCAGAGCTGGGGAGCTTTTCCTCGCCGCTCCTCTTTTTGATCTGTGTTGTTTATATCTATATATATCTCCCGCAGGAAAGCCTGAGGCAGGGAGGGACCTCGAGAGCCCGTCAGCCTCCCTTCTTCCTCCATTGCACAACTTCTCTCAAGAAGCCGTTGTTGCTAAATGTACTCAGAACTCAGCCTTTCCGGGAAGGTCCCGCTCAGGCTGAAGCAGAGCAGAGCCAATTCATGTTGCGCTTTTGTTTGCATCCCAGTGGTTTTGGATTGATCACTAAAGAGCGCGCTTTTTTTGCCATTTTTTTGGTTTCTTTCCAGAATGCTGCCTACCATCCCCCTGCATTTGCTATAGCTTTCATAATCTTGAGATATGAGGAGATAAAACCACTCCTGGCTCTGGTGCTGGAGTGAGGACACGGCGGGGAAGGTGCCGCTCGTGCCCACAGCTGTGGCACCGCAGCCGGATGCTGCTGTCCAATAAATGGGGCAAGAAGCATTTGCACGGGTGCGACTGTAACACAAGTGGGGCTGCGGGGTCAAATCCAACCTTTTGCTTCATGCAAATGGCAGCACTTGGTGATCCTTTCTTCTTGTAGAATCATCATGGAATCATAGAGTGGTTTGGGTTAGAAGGGACCTTAAAGATCATCTTGTTCCAACCCCCCTGCCATGGGCAGGGACACCTTCCACTAGACTAGGATGCTCAAAGCCCCATCCAACCTGGCCTTCAACATTTCCAGGGATGGGGCACCCACAACCTCTCTGGGCAACCTGTTCCAGTGCCTCACCCCCCCTCACAGTAAAGAACTTCTTCCTTACACCCAATCTAAATCTACCCTCTTTCAGTTTAAAGCCATTACCCCTTGTCCTATGTTCTTCTGGGCTTCATGAGGGCATGTGCTGCCCATCACAGAGGGAGGGGAAGGAAGCCACCCTTTCACCCTGGCCATGTTTTGCACCCCCCAGCTCGCAGAAGCAAGCTTTGACCTCAGCCCAGTCAGTGATAGGGCAGTGGGACCAGTGACACTGCTGCAAAGCCAGTGCCATCAAGCAGCTACAAGGGTGACCATCATCACTACCATGATGATGACCATGAAGGTCACCAATGTCCCATGAAGCCACCACAGATTGACTCAACAGCAAACTCAGTGCTGGGACCTCTTGGAAAACGGGGCAGGACAAAACTCTGGATAAATCTAGGCCTCGCTTCATCCTTCAAATGGTTTTGCATTAGACTGGGACACTAATGGATGGAGAATAGCTCTTGGTGACATACTCCAAGGCACCCTCAGCCACCAGCACCACTACAAGGGTAGCACAAGGGCTGCGGAGAGAATACAGCCCAGTTGCCAGGGAAGGGAGCCCATTGGCTCTACCAACTGTCAATCAGACAGATGATCCACCTTCCTTGCAATGGCTGCTGGGTGGGTGGGCAGCTATAAAAGCCTGGGCAGTGGCCAAGAGAGGTCCTGGTGGTGTGCCTCTGCTCCTGGCTTTGTGGATAGGAAAGGTTTGCAAAGTTGTTTTGGCTTTTGGGGTAGGTTGGTTTGGGTTTTTAACCTTTTCTTCACTGATTTAGGGTAGCTTGGGGGTGGTTTTGTTTAACTGAGTTTCTCTGGGGTGGCTGCTGTAGATTATCTGCTGCTGCAATGCTCCCGCCTGTGGGAAAAGCCGCATCTCGTGCCGTAGGGGAGCCTTTACCCCATGGGTGGCTTTGATGCTTGCTCCTGCCAGAGCCACCCCACTGAAAAAGCCACGTGACGTTGTTCCTTGCAGAGAGCCCAATGCTGGGTGCGATGTGCTGAAGCCCATGGTGCTTGGCATGTGGATGGTGTACGGAGGATTTAGGAGGTGCCCCAGGAGCCAGCTCTGTCCTACCAGGTAAGGAGCGTGTCTGGACCTGCCTAAATTTGGGTGCTGCTGTGGGGCAGGGGTGAGGGGTAGCAGTTTTGGAGGACTTTCCCTGCAGTTCTGTGGGGATCAGTTTAATTGCCCCAAACACCTGATTCAAATCTGTTCTTGAGCCTGAGGTCTCCTCTTCCAGGGTTTGGCTGGCTCTGCTCTGCCTCATAAGGCATCACTTTCACTGGAGGGCTCATAAAAGGGAGAGTGGAAGAACTCACAGCTTTAGCGCAGGCTATGCGCAACAAGGCAGCCACAAAATTGCCTCTGGTTTCGGTTGAGGAATTAATGCTAAGAAGCAAGTTACAGCCCTGCGTCTCCTTCTGAAGTGTGAAGCCTGAAATCATCCAAGGGCAGTTGCAAAGTCAGGCTCAGCCCCTGCAGGGGACCGAAAACTGCGAGTGAAAGGGGCAAATACCAGCATCTCTGACACATGTGCCTGGTGGTGTCCGAGCCGCAGTCAGGGGGTTGGACAGCTGTTCAATATCTTCTCTGTGGTCTTTTCATGCAATAAAACCCTAAAGTGATTGTAGATCATAGCAACATTATGCAAACCTTCATTTGCATAATCATTATGCAAATCGAGATGGATAACCAGCTTTAACCAGACTCAAGTTGCTTTCAAGTGCCTCTTTCTCGGCTGGTACTTCAATCACTTAAAGGACAAAAAAACAAAAATGCACTAAAACCGTTAACTTTCTTCTTCTCTTGGTTAAGCATTTCACTGGGGCAGGGAGGGAGAGGAGGTGGCATGTGCAGTCACTGCAGTACCCAAGTGGCCTGGTGGGGTCACTGGTGGCTTTCACATCCAGAAGCCCCAGAAGGGCTGTCCGGAGCTGAAAGCCCTCGGCTTGACACCGAAGGAGCCCAATGCCTCCTCTGCTCCATCCCAGCTTTTTTGAGACATTTGGAAAGTCCCTGGCCTTATTCATCTGAAAGCACTTTGTGGGATTGTGATGACAGCTACATAGGAAATGATGGGATATTCGGGTAGTTTATTGGTAGCTAAGCTGCTCCTGTTGCATCTGAAGGGTGAAGAAGTTTAACTGTCTCCTGCTAGAAAAGAAGGTATCTAAGGTATTAAATATAACTGCATGGAGGAAAGTGAAATAGATCTCTTGCTGATGCTGTCCCTCCCCTGCTGATATGGAGGGATCAGTCCTGGAGCATTCCATCCCTCCTCTTGCAGAGGTAAGGGAGCTGGACTGGGATGTTTGTCCCTTCGGGAGGGCTGGCACAGGCAAGCACAAGCATTGCACACTTCCATCTCCAGCGGTACTCTTCTCTTTCCCCTCCTTCTGTGAAGTGCTTTCAGCACAGTAATGGTTCAGTGGCTGGTGCTGACAGCCCCTTCCTGGGGAGCCGGGTGATGTTAATTCATCGCTGGCCCTTGCTGCTGGAGTGCTGCTACAGCGTGAGCCTGCATCTGTTACGGGACGCTGCTGCTCACGCTTGCTTTCCCTGCTGGCCCTGTGCCCTGGTCGCTCACCACCATCGCCTTTCTCTCTGGTTCTGCCTCCTGCCAGTCCTGCCTTTCCTTTTCCTGCTTGCCTATCTCAGATCCCTGCCTGGGACGTCTTCTGGATGTGTGGCTGCTTTCCAGCTCTCACAGCCTCCGTAATGAGAGATGGGAGCATTAATCATTAGATGCTTCTCATTTCACTCTCTGCAAGCAAACTCGCAGTTGTGGTCCTCATAGACCAGCTCTCGTGTGCCCCATTTGCGTTGGGTTCATGCTAGGCTGGGTCAGGAGCATGGGTGGCTTCTTGGTGATCTGCAGATGCCTGTGTGATGCAGCTCTGCAAAACCTCAGCTCTTCTCACTCTCCAGACCCTGGGAGTCCTTGGGTGATTTCTGACTAAGCAACTGCTCTTATCTTAGCTGTGGTGTTAAGGGATATCACTGAATATCCCCAGAGAAAATAGATTAGGAAGAGCATAGGGTGACCCAGATGGGGGACATGAAGATGTCATGCATAGACCTCATTAGTGACAGCTGCCCAGGGCTAGGTGCAAACCTGCCTCACCAAACCTAGATGTGTTTCAGCATGTCCCAACCCAGCTGACACAGTGACTCAGGTTTTCTGCACCCACCTGCAAACTCCCTGGCAGGGAAATGGGGCCAAAAGGGCTGTGGGGTCCCCCGAGAGCAGGGTTGGTGCTGTGGTGGTGGAGGAATTGGCCTGTGGCCCTCAGGATGGGGAAGTATGTGGGGCTTGAACAGATGCCATGGGCACACACCTCTGCAGAGCAGCAATGGAGAGTAAATAGCGTGACAGTCCTCTTCGTGGGTCCTGCACCTTAGAAATCTTCCCTGCTGTAGGTGCTAGCTCCAGCCTGCCATGTCTCTGACCAGGCTGCTACGCTGGTGTCTCAGCCCCTGTCTTGTGGAAGTATTAACCTCTGAGTTAACTAAAGGGGGAGTTTATACTAAGCAGGGCTATCAACATGCAGATATGAGCCCTTCTCAAGGTCTGCACTCAAACAGAAAGGAGGCAGGTAAGGAGAACTTCAGTTTGCTTAAATGAGGACCAGAGGACCGAGGTAATACAGTGTCTGTAGTTCTTCATGTCTGGCCATGAGGAGAACTGCTGAGGGGTTAGAATTAGCTGAATGTCTCCTGTGGTTATCAGTGTGTTGAAAGACTAAAACCCCTCCTGTGACAGCAAAACTGGTGGGGGTGGTGAGGGGCAAGACCATGGTAGATGTGTGGAGGCACAGATGATGCTGACCTGTGGGAGCCCAAGGATCTAAAAAGTTGGAGAATGGGCGAGAGCGTGCTTAAATGCGATGAGGTTTTACTGGCAAACAGGATAAATTGCTGAACCATCTGTTTGTGAGCTTTAGGGAGATGATTCAAGAGCCGGGGGTAGAAAGAGGGGCGACTTCAGGAACACTTTGTGTCTTGAAGAACAAAACAGCCCCCAACTGAACTGAAATAATGGATGACTTCATAGTGCAGTGCCTGTGCACACTGCAGCCCAACTCGCAAACAAACCTCATCCCCACTGACAGAGGAACATTAATTGCTGGCTGGGAAAAATAAAAAATAAGAAAACCCATGATTGCCTGAAGTAAGAGCAAATGTAATTTGATTACAGCCCCTGCCTACTGTGTGGGTCTGCCAGGATGGCAGGACAAGGCAGTAAGCAATGTGTTATACTCAGTGTTGTGAAACTGGGCTTTTTTTGTTGCATCCTCAGTAGTGCACAGGTGTAGGGAGGAGGAGAAAGCAGACAAATAAATGTGTTGGTGAATGCTAAAAAAAGTATGTTACCTAAAAATACAGGTAGCAGTTGGAAGGAATCAAAGAAACTAATGGGCTATGAATGACCAGAAAGGTCAAAGACAATAAGAAGACACTTAAACAGAGCAGGGAATTTATTTCTGTGCCAAAAATGGCTCTGTTAGAGACAGATGGTAAAACTGTAAATAGTAGAGTGGAAAAGGTAGGAATGCTCCATAGATACTCCAAATACAGAAGAAAAGAGGCAGGAGGATGTATTTGCCACAGGCAGTGCTATGGCTGGCATATAAAACCCACCGTTTGTAACGCAGGAGGCTGTGTGGCAGCCTGAAGAGCATCTAATGTTTGTCAGCCTGGATGTGGAGCCTTAAAGTAGGCAGCTAGGCAGTGCACCAAATTGCTGCTGCTTCCACCCAGATCTTCAAAAGCTGGGAGATTCCCCAGGGGCTGGAGGGATCCCAGAATTACTGCAACTCTTGGGGAAGAAATTGGGTCCACCCTGAGGCAAAGTCATGGGAAAATCCATTAGAAATGTTACTGGTGAAGGAGTGGGCACTGGGAATACTTTTGCAAGTTGGCATGGCTTGGTGAAGGGTAGGTTAAAATGTAGTGGCATCTTCATGGCAGGTCTCTGGTCTGGAGGCATCCGCGTGGTTACAGGGCATTAAGATTTGGGTGTATTAAGATTTCTTCAAGTCCTTTGGCTTAGTACCATGTGGCCTCTTGTTTCCTTCAGGTGTGTTGTGGAGAATTAAGAGGGTCCTTATTTGCTGGGTAGGTCATTGATGGCTTTCAAAATGTGGGTATTAATGGAGGGATCAATGAGTGTGTGTTTCCATCAGGATTTCCCATGGATTCTTTTCTTGGTTCAGTGTCATTTAATAACTTGATGAGGAAAAGGTAAAATTGCTGGCGTGCTGTGAAGGAGGCATGGCAAGGGGGAGCAAATATTGAGCAGAGGAGGCCTCAGTGGCAGCGATGGATTAAATGATCCCACCATTCGATCAGACAGGGCCACACAAAGCTGCTGTTACAAGCTGCTGGGAACCGAGAAAAGCCAGTTTATTTATATGTACATGCACAGGGTGAAAGATCATCCTTTAAAATGGTGAGTAATCAAAGGGCTCTGCTGTCAGCACAGATAACTGCCCCAGGGGCTCCTCTCAACACAGAGCAAGTGAAGGACTGCTGGGGTCCCAGGTGACCCCTTTCCAAACAGTCAGTACCCTGGGTTTGAGCTGGGGGGGGGCAGGGAGCAGTTTCCAGGATAAGCCTGACTGTTAGCTGCAATCAGCATTATCTGTAAAAACCATCGTTACAGTTGTGGCTAATGGCTCATTATCCAGTGCTGTAGTGGGTCAAGTGAGTTGTTCCAACAAGCTGCGAGGTCAGGCCTGGAGGAAGGTTTGAAAAGTGAGAGGTGAGAATGACAGGGACAGTGGATTGGCTGGTTTTCCATTGCGTGATGTGTAAATGGGGGATTTTGGGGGTGGGTTCAGGAGGAAGGCTGGCCTGGGGAACAGCCCTGACATGGCTGCAGAAACTTCGCTCCATCAGCATCCCTGTACAGGCCCAAGGCGATACACGGGTCTAGCGCCAGCTCACTTTGGATAACACTTTATACTGGAAGGTGTCTAATCATTGAAACAAGCTGTTCCTGTTCCCCTGGGCTGCAAAGGGTCTGGTCCCCCCTGGAGTCACCCATCTCTCATCACAGCTGTGATTTGGAGTGGCTGGGTGGGGTGGTTACATGCATTATTCTTTTTTAAGATGAAAATAACTAAATAACACTCTGAGCCCCCGGCTCCCACACTGGAATCACAACTGGCCATGAATAATTTATCTTCAAATAATTAATTATTCAGCTTATTTCTTCATTAGCTGAAGAACCTGAACTCAATTAGCTGCTTACCTCCACAAAAAAAAAAAATCTGAAGCAAATAAATAAAATACAAGCAGCTCTTCACCAAAACCACAAACCACCCACTGGTGACCTGTTATACCAGGTTCCCTAAAGACCTTTCCAAGTGCGGCATTCCCACACTGTTGCCCACCCATGGTGGTTGAATTGGATCAAGGCCCCTCAGTGCTCCCGTGGAGACAGTCCCTATGAAGCTGATCTAAACCAACTGGGATGGGATGGAGAGATGACTGAGGAATCTGGTTAACCTCTCTCAGCCTAGCATCCAGAGCTGCTTTATTTAAACTGACATACTCTAATGTAGGGGGATGCTGCCTTCTCATGCCTTTAAAATATTGTTATATTGTGGTAGTGTATCTTTGTGCCTTTTAAAATTTATTCTTCGGGGTGAGGCTTGCCCTGTGCCATGGGCTATGGATGCAAACCCTGCTGGGGATCTGCCTGCCTGGTCTTGCCTTGACGGCTGTGTTGGCAGAGCTGGGTGAGATGGGCATCTCTACTGGCACCAGGAAAGCTGCCCCTCTCCCTTAGCTGGCATTTCTGATCCCACTGGGGCTTAGTAAGGTGGGTCTGGGGGGAAAAACTGGTATGAATTGGCAACTTGCTGCTGTCCTTTCCTTGCCCGTTCTGCTGGTTCACTTTGCACGCCTGTAGCTACCCAGGTAGCACAGAAGGGGAGTCTCCTGGGAAAAGCTCCTCACAGGAGCTCTCTGGTTTTCCATGCAGCTGCTTGGTTTTGCTGGTGGCTTGTAGCTGGCAGCAGTAGTGCCCTGGCCAGGGCTTTCACTGAATGGATCTACAGATCTGGTGTGTTTACCTGCCTTGGTTTGTCACTGCTGGGCCATTAGCTGGCCTGTGAGCTAGTCCGGTGGCCTGTAAGTAATACACTGCTCTGTGCTATGAGTCTTCATCGGTGTCTGCTCGCTGGGATTAGTTCATCAGTAATGTTGTACATGGAGAGCCATGTCATGGTGTGACTCATTGCGGTGCTGGCTAGCCTGTGCTCTGGTTGAAGACATTTGGGAGGAAAAATGGTAATAATCAGCTGTGCACAGGTCATGGTTTCCTCGGTGTCGGAGCAGTTCATCTCTCTGCTGTGGGCTGGCCCTCATGGTTACATGGGTTACAGATGAGCAGAGGGTCTCGGCTCCTCTCTTGGGTACTTCACACTTATGCAGCCGTCTCAATCCTATCTATTTATGCTTTCATTTTAAGGGGCAATAACCTCTCTGCCATACCACACCATGCTGAAAGTCCCTGCTGGTGTTTTATAACTCCTCAGCTGTGTTGTCCTTGGCCTCGCTCTTTCTTTCCTCCTCCGTTCAATGTCAACCCAGGCTTTGGGATCAATCCTTTTTTCCCCTTTGTTCCAGTGTCTGTCTCTCAGCTGGAGGAGCCTGTCGCTTGGGTTGTGCAATTCATCCCGATTGTTTTCTCTGAAGAAGTCTCTGTACAACTCGCTGCAGAGTTGGAGCATGCATCTGCCGCCTTGCTTCCTCCCAGTTGCTCAGGGGCCTCTGTTCCAAGAGTTTCCGCACCAGGCCCGCGATCCACTTGCAGCTTTTAAGATCGGCTGCCGCAGACTTGGCAAGGAAGGAGCCAGAGATGTCAGGGATGCTTCCCTGGGTGTGGTGATCTCTGCTTTCATGTCTGTGTGTGCATCCAGGCTGAGGTCAGCCAAGAGAAGCTCCAGACTGCAGAGGCGTCGGGTGAGGGTGGGTGGCTGGATGTCCTTTTGCTCCTGTGGGAGAAGGAGCTTGGGGAAGGGCCAGAGCTGGGACAAGCTTGCCAGTTGTCTGGCCAGTAATTCCTCATCTTCACAGCGGGTTTGGAAATAGTCAGCAGTCCATGGCTTGCCATAGCAGCTTCTCTCTGGCAGCCCCCAGGCTAGCCCAGTGGAGCCAGCCTTTTTGGTAGCTGGAGGAGACACCCCAGTTTCAGTGACTTGTGGACTCTATGGCCATAGTGAGTTGCTGCAGCTCAGCCTTGACGGTGCAGGGTGCCCTGGGATGCCCTTGGCCATAGGGCAGTGCCACGGGTCCAGACCAGGTCCCATGCACCCGCTGGGTCCCTGTGTGCTGCAGTTCCCCCATGTGCCGGCCGTGCCTGCTTGTTGGCACTCGTGTTGCTGGGCCAGAAATGAGGTGGCTTCAGCTGACTTTTTTCTGATGACTTCTTTAGATACCCTATGCCTCCAATCAGTCTCTTACTTTCTTCCACTGCAAGATGTGTCTTTATGGTTTCCCTGCTGCTATCAGGGTTACAGTCCACTCGAGTGATCCTGAAACTTGCTGACACAGTGTTGTGGTTGTGCTGGCATGCTTATTGCCATATCAGACCTCCCATCCCCTGGTCACCAGCATTTAACCTTGCTTTCATCTCCTGCTGCCTGTGATGGCACCTCCTCTTTTTCTCTCCATATTCTGTTTGAGATGCAGTTTTGCTTGAGCTAGCTTTGTCAGCTCCACATTTCCTTGCATTTCTGCTGACCCTAGTAAGAGCTATGCATGTTTTATCACACTCCTTTTTTTATTTATTTGTGTTCTTTTGCCTTGTACCAGAGCCAAAAGGGCCTCAGAGTCAATGTTGTGAAGTTCTGCAGCTGCATGCTCTGTACACCCTGTACCTTTGTGCATGTTCATGCAAAATTACGCTGTGTCCTACTTTGGGCGATATCCCCAGCTGTCATCTAACTTTGTATGATGCAACCCACACCTATTGCAAAGCCTTTGCTAGAGGCTGCAGGTGGCTTTCTGTGTATGTGTCTCGATCTACTGGCCGTATATTTGTTTTTATCACATGCACATTGGCAGGTTGTAATGACTGCTTTTATCTGTTCTCTTGGCAATCTCGGATAGTCTGGTTCTTCAGATGGCTTTTGCAAATGCTAATTTCTCTTACCTCAGTGATCTTCCTTCTTGTATTTCATCTGGTTGAGATTAGACTGTGTGCTGAAGGATATGCATCTTGCAATTGCCTTCATTATCAGATTTAATGGGGTTGCTTACTGCTTGGCTCTTCCAGGGCCCTGCGTTTTCTCATGAAAAACTTTGCCGTGCCTAGTGGACGTGAGGACTCGGGGAGGAGGGCTGTGTTTTTGAGACCAGGGAAGGCTGTAGTATATCCTGTCTCTAGCTGCCTGGGATGCAAACAGAGCCTGAAACATCAGCAGGGTCGCTTTAGGGGGCTGTTAAAGTCATTACCTGACTGCACTGATGCAACCAGCTCCCCACTGCCCACAGCAGGAGCTGCTCCCAGGCCCGGGGAGGGATCAGTGTCCCTCCCGGATGGACGGGGTGTCCCTGGAGAGATGCCACCGCAGCACCAGTGGAAGCTGCTTACTCCATCGCCTCCCAGGGACTGGGACTGCTCTGCCACCGTCCCTTTCCTCGCTTCAGCCCCTTCACGGGGCGGGGGGGGAGGACCATCGCTGCAAGCACCGAACCCCCTCCCGGGTCCCTGTACCTGGGGTCAGCAGTGTGGTCCAGCCGGGTGTTCGTGTTGCCAAGCAACCCATCTCCCACCGCTGGGTTTCCATGGCGATGGAGCAGGAGTGCGGAGCGGGGGGGGGTAGAAGCTGAGCAGATGCTGCTTCTTACGGACCTGCACCCATGCCCAAAAGCTTTGCACGGGCCTGCAGGTATGGGGATGCAAAGGGTGCGGGAGCCTGTTCCTCTGTGGGCATGGGGAGGGTGCAGGTGGGTGCACCTGGGGAAGTGAGAAGCGGGTGACCTTGGTGGACCATCAGACCTGTGCAAGGGGGGTTCAAGAAAGCCAGCTTGAAAGCTCAGTGCTTGACCAAACATTATTGGGAGCCTTTGAATGTGTAGTAGGGAATCACTGAAGGCTAAGACAGCAGAAGCTGGGCAGGGAAAGAACTGTGTGAGCCTGCAAGGCAGACCTGTGTTTGATTCCCGCCCTCTTTGCTGATCATAGACTGCTCAGGCTTCCCTGTCCCCTGATGCCAGTCTGTGTCTCATTCATAATTACTGGCCTGCTTGGCACGCCATGTCCCCCTGCTCTGGCCGGTGGATGCACAGTGAATGCTGGTCAGCATGGGGGAGAAACACCCCCCGACTTGTTCTCCTTCCAGTTGGCTGAAATCTCAGTGGCAGCACCCTAGAGTGCTGTGTCAGGTGCGGTCGTGCTCCTTGGCAGCCTCCACCACTGGGTAACCCTGGGCATAAAGTACCATCCAAAATTGCTCAACATTTCTGGGTGCTTTGGCTGCTCTGAAGAAAGCTTTTCTCAGACCATGAAATCCCTTTTGGTGCAGGGCTGTTGGCCGTGTGGCTCTGTGGGGATCAGATTGGAGCAGGCACAAGGAAAGATGAAGGCCCAGATGGGTGGCAAGGATTAGAGCAGGAGAGAAAGGAGGAACTTGTGCTCGTGCCCTGTGCCAGGAGTGTTCAGCCTTGTTCAAGAACAGTCCCTGCTCTTTCTGGTCCAGGAAATGCTGGGTTTACCCTTCTAATCCCATTAGGAATGGCAGGGGCTGGAAGGACAAGTGTGCATGGCAGCTTGTCTGCTGAATTGGGGCTGGGAGCTTGGGCCACGTGTACCAGAGGGGAACCAGGGGGATTTTGCGTGACAGCTGGCTGTTCTTGCTGCCGTGCTGCCCCTCTGCTTTGGAGAAAGCATCTGCTGCCCTGACCCTCAGTGCCTGCTGACCCCTGCCCTGCCCATCCCATCATCTTACCATTCATCCCCTGGACAAAAGTGCACAAAAACCTCCCCAGAAAGCAGATGATCTGGTTAGGTTTTGCAAGCAGAACATCTGTGGACAGGACTTCCAGTATCAACTGGTAACAGGTCCTCCTCCACCCAGAGGAGACCCAGGGCATGTTATAGAAGAAACCCCAGAAAGCTGGGACCTCCTGTAGGTAAGAGCTCCTGGGGCATCTATTTTGGTCCTCTGCTGCCATGGACACAGCATCTCCCAGCCCCCTTCATGGACTGGCTCCTCAGTGAGAGTCTCTGATTGCAATGCCAGAGCTGGATCACAGGAATAATTGGACACTTCCTTCTACAGTTATTCACAGCCAGTTTCTGCCCATTTGTCCTCGTGCCAGCATTGTCTTCTGGCTTCAACAGCTTTTTTCTCCCTTCTGTGTACTTAGACCCTGATGTATTTATAGCTGACAGTGATATTCCCTCTTGGCTTTTATTTTGCTAATACAGGCTTGCTCCTCATGGTCTCCATCTCTCCTGAACACAGGTGGCCAGATCCCAGGTTGTGTCTCCTCCTTGCAGCAGCGTTACTCCTTACCCTACAAGTGGGATGTACTTCTCCCCTCTGTGTACCTAGACTATGTTAGTCTCATTCACAGCCATATGGCAGAGTTGTCTTGTAATCCTCCTTTGATCAACCTGGCCCTCTTTCTGAGGGACTGGCAAAAATGCAGAGAAGAATAATTTCAATCCAAGTACCTGGCCTTACACCTCGTGTTGTTACACTAGAATTTAATTGCACTTTTAGGATACTCAAGTCTTGCAGTACAATATCCCATCTTCCTATTTTGCAAGCAATCTCATCTGAATTTTCCCCTGGGGAACAAGGGCTCTGTTCAAAGTGCTAAGCAGGCTTGGTCTCACTGTATGCCTTAGGCAGATTAAGAGAATTTTATTTTAATGATCAAATAAAAGGAGGATTCCTACATGGAGGCAGTGGTCCTCTGGTGCTGCCGTGATCATATGGTGGTTCCCATCTGCAGATGTTCTGAAGCTGCCTTTGAGATGTGGTGTCTGATGTCAGGTTGGTGAAGTTTCTCATCTCTTCTGCCTCACTGTTAACGCCTCCCTGTCTTTTCTCTGTCCCAGCCCATGCAATGTTTCTTCTGTGTATTCCTGTAGTCTTCATCTTCAGGTGCTTTAGTTCTGTCCCGGTGGGTGAGAACAGTTGATCCTACAGACAAAGGGGATGTGGTAATCCACTTAGTCTGGTGTGATCTCCCCTTGCTAAGCCCTCCTAATGTTGTTTACTTACTTTCAATTAGCCTTGCTGTCTGAATCTGCTGTGAAGCCTCATCTACTATGAGATCAGATTAATGGGCTTGTGTCTCATATTTAAATACAGCCCCCACATGTGCTGTATGCCAAACCAATAATACTTTATCTTGATGTAATAAAAATAATTGCTAGCAGAAATGCTTTCCCTTGTGCCTATTCTTCACCACGCCAGGGAATTGCTCGTTCCCGTCTCCTGCTTCCCCATTCCACTTCCTCATATGTCGCTTACCTCCATGGGCAACCTCACCCTGGTTGAAAACTGAGGTCAAGTAGTGCTGGGATGTGCCCTGAGTTATCCTTTAATCTTTTCCCTAGTCTCCTTCACATAACAACCCTTGTTCTTTCTCTCTTTAAGCCAGAAAGGTTCTGAGGCTCTATAACTAGCTATTTGTTTCAATACCTTTTTTGCAAGGTCTAACTCTGACTTGATGCAATTTCCACTTTGTTGAAAAACTGGTGACCTTCATGACCTCCATTCCAGGATTCCTCTCTTCCAATCTGTGCAGGGTCCCTGCTTCTTCCTAACACCTTTCTTCAGGTGACTGCTCAGCCCATTACCTTGCAAGTTCTTCCTTGCAAGCTTTTATTTTTAGTTTCTCTTCCTCCTGCTCAGGATTTCTTGCAGCTCCAACACCTTTTTACTTGATGCAGTTCCAGGCATCCTGCATGTTTGTGTCCGTGACCTCTCTCCCGCTGACTTCACTAACCAATTCCTTTTGTTTCTTGATGTCTGCTCTGCTTGAAATCAAGATCCTCAGTTGCAGGCTTATTTTCATCTGTTCATTCACTTAATCACAAGTTGATTTAGGTCAAAGTATTCAATTCAGGGCTTATTTCTGCAATCAGCCCTTCCATAATATCTCCCTTTCTCACCAAAATGAAGTCTAAATAATCATTGCCTCACGGTTCAGGTGAACATAAACCTGGCAGCTTTCACATCCAGCTTTGTCTGCTCTAGGGCTGCAAGTAGCATTTGCTTTCTAGTCTCACCTGTAGACCAGAGCCATTGAAGTGGTTTCCCCAGGGTAAATGATTGAAGTGCCCCAGCAAGAATTGCTGCTTCATCTCCCAAAGGGGAGGGTCACAGCTTGGTCCCCATATTCCCAGCAGTTCCTATAAGGAGGATTACCCCAACCTGGCTGTTCAAACCACTTTTTCCTTCCTCTCACCCCTTTGGATTATTCACCTATCGCCTACGTGAGTCTCCTCCATAGCATTGGTCTCCAAGGGTTCTTTGGAGAAGACGTCACCGCTTGCATTGCACTGCGACCTGCATCACTGCGTGTGAGCAACCAACAGCTAAAGGGGTTGGTCCTTAGGGCTTTCCCTGAGCTGAGCTAGCCCACATCTTCCCATCCAAGCCCTGCCTGCTTGTGCAGGGTCCCCTTGGCAAAGCTGAGCCTGGCCTTGGGGAGGCAATGCTAATGCCTCAATTTTCAGGGCTGTTTCACTCAGCCAGAGTCTGAGGGAGCTGGAGATGGGCCGGAGGCCAGTGGGCACAGCCCAGGCAGCGGACTGGAATTAGGCAGTGCTCTTTAATCCAACAGAGGTGCCCCTGGTTCAGTGCAGGGTGGTGGAGGTGGCGGGACTGGACTTTGCAGAAGGAGGCACCAGACTGCTGACTCTTAGGACACTTGATTATTTTCTGACACAGCCTTCCCCCCCCGCCCCGCAAGGAAACCCTGGTGTAATGAAATGTGTATCTCGGGGAACTCATCCAGCAGGCTCTTGCTCTCACAAGGCTTGGTTGGCTGGATCAATCTGACCTCCTAGGTCAGTGTGACATATGATAGAAATGGCCAAAAGAGCAAAATCAAGCTGGGAAGGTTGTCAAGAAGGCCAGAAAGGAAATCTTCTTGTGCTCAGCTTTTGGTTTCTTGTGCGATAAAGCTGAATTTTCAGCAGCTCAGGGCAAAATGTAATTTTCTGGTTGGCTTTACTTGCAGTCCACCTGACTGCTCTTTTCCCCCTTGCTGCTCTGTGTCCAAGATGCCTGCATCCCTGCTCCTACTTCTGCACTCCAGCTGCCATCCCAGGCCCTTGGAGGATCAGACCTGAGCCTGACGCCCAATAACCATCCCACCATGGGACTGGACACGGTTGGGACCCAGCCACCGAGCACCCTGGGAGCTGCCAGAGCCCTGTGCACCGGCATGTGGCAGGATGGGGTCTGCTGGGGAGGCGGGTGGAAAGGAGGGGTGAGGAAATCATGGCAAATAGGAGCTGACTGCCCAATAATTGTGGACAACAAGGCTTTTCAGCAGGGCCATAAATCAATGGCAGATGGAGACACAATGGGTGGTGGTTATTGATTTCTTTTTTTTTATTTTTTTTGTTCCACCGGTTTGCTGCCCGGCAGAGTGGAAAGGCTCCGGAGGCAGCACTGCAGGGGCTTTTTCTCTGCTTGGCAGCTCGCCCACCTTCCCTCCCCGCTCCTGGCTGCTGTGCAAGAGAGCAGCGCTCATGAGTGGCAGCATCTGTAACATCCACCCATGGAGCCTCCTGCCTGGCTGCGTTGCTGTGCCTGAGCCTGGCTCAGCGTCCCAGGAGCTGCTTTTGAGCCTGGGGGAAAATTGAGGCTGGAGGCAGAGGCAGGGATGGGGCTAAAAAAGGGCAGACCACAACTCTGGCCAAAGTCCCATCTCAGCATCTCTAGCAAGCCACCTCCACCCTGCCACCATCCATCTCACCCAGCCAGCAGCTTTCCTACTCCCCTGCTGTTCATCTCTGACTCGTCATGTTCTTCTGATGAATGCATCAGTCCCTGTTTCTTCTTCTCCTCTCTCCCTCTATCACTTGCAGTTCAGATGTGATTTAAGGGACCTTTCAGGTCCCTCTGCGGTGTCTCTGCTGTTCTGAGGGCGGATAGCAAGGCACAAACCTGGCACTATGCGGGGACTGATCTGAGGGACACCCTCCACTGTTGCAGTTACCAGCAGTGCCGGAGGACAAGGTGTCCCATGAACAAGAATAATGCTGCTAAAGGAAAAACAGCCCATGGGAGTGGGCAAAGCCATGGGTTCGTGGCTGGACCAAAGTGCTAAGAAATAGGACTTTTCTCCTTGCTTAACCTTTTCTTAAGACCTTCCCTCCACCTCCTGTGCTCTTGGGTGGCCCAGCTTTTTAAGGAAGATCTTTGCACAATGTCTATGTAGCACTTTGGGTAACGAGAGGCTCCCATGCCCTGAGCTTAGTTGGTGCTTCTGGGCACTACAGTAACGGTGAGGGTGTTGCTATTCTCTGGCTCGTGAAGGTAGTGTTATCCGCATGGGGGAGAGGGAATATCACTTTAGTAATGGCTTTCTTTCCAGCATGAAAACCTCTGCCATTAGAGCTGGTCTGGGCAGTATTTTTTTCCCTTCCCTTTTGTTCAGGGCTGCACAGAGCACTTTGGAATTCATAAACTGGTAATTTATTGAACAAGTCTTTGGAGAAGGGAAGTAATGAAAACTGCTATATAAATTACAGGAGCGTTTGGGATCCTATTGCTGGTGGGAGCACAGTGGCTCCGTGGTCTCTAATGGAGCCGGCGTCTGTGTCGAGATACTGGCTGAGGAGCAGACACCTCTTCAAAGCCATGCCAGAGGTGGGTGGAAATGGGATCGGGGCTGCCAAAAGCAAAGTAGGAGCCATGTCCTTGGGAGATGAAGCTGTGTTCGCTGCAGAAACAGTGTTTGCCTGCCCTGTAAGGGGCAGGGGGATTTACTGGCCCTTGTAGCATCAGCAGCCCCTGGCACAGAGGGGCTGTGCAGGCCTTTTTGTTGAGCCAGTCTCTTTTTTTTTTTTTTTTTTTCCTCCCCCCCTGCTTCTGCATCTTTTGCTATGGGTAGGCAGAGCCCCCACTGCTCCCAGGCTCGGCTGGGTCCCTCCTGGCACGTAGTCTGCAGTGATGGAGCATGCTGGCTGTGGTGTTCTCGGACCAAGGAGGAATTACAGAGCTTTTACGCACGTGGGAATTGGCAGGTGCGACATGAGATCGGCTCCCAGCCTGCAGCACATGATGCTGGATTTGAACCTTCCTGAAGCTCTGGGTTCAAAATCCTAGCCCGAGGCTGTGCTGCAGAGCTCTGGAGATGCTGCAGGCGAGGAACAGGTACACGGTGCTGGCAGGAGACACTGTTCCCTCTGCGGGGCACTGTCACCAGGCTGTGGTCTCACTGCCGCTCTCCACATCTGTCTACCAAGATGCAGGGGTGATGGCCACACATGGCAGCTCGTCCGTGCACTCCCAGGCTGGGAGCAAATCCTTGCAACGCACCACTGCAGCTCGGGTCACCCTACTGAGCCTGCCCAAGGGAAGGTGGTAGGATCTTTTGGTGATATAAGAGTTGGGTTTGGTTTCTGAAAGCCTGACCATGCTAAATCCTCTGTGCACACATGCTGTGGAGCAGAAACCTTTATCAGAGGTGCTTTTGGAGGAGCTGGGATGCAGGAAGAAGTGAAGCATCAGCGATGCAGCTGTGCAAGGGGCTGTGGAAAGCAAGGGGTGTGCATGGGAAGGGAGGTGGGGGCTGGATTCATGTGCAAGCTGGGGCCAGGGGCACCTGGCAGAGGTAAAATTATTGCAAGCCACAGTGTTTTCTGTGTGTCTGGTTAATCAGGGTAATGGGCCGTTCACCTCCAGGTCTTGGCTCCCGTTCAACACTCCATCCTTACGAGGCCATTGGGGAACAAGGTTGAGGGGGGGAAGGAACCCTTGCTGGGGGGGTGGCAATGCAGGCACTACCCATGGGCACTCCTTGGGGCTGCAGGGGCGAGGCTGTCCTCAGGAGCAGTAGGATTTTGGTTGCCTGTTTTTATAGTTACTGGAAACTCCTGCCGTGTTCCTCCAGCCCAAAGTGTTCCGCGGTCACCGACGCGCGGGCTTGCTCCGCGTCAGCAGGGAGATCCTTAGTGAGAGGGAGCCAAAACATTAGTACAGGGTCACCAGGGTTTTCCTCCTGCCGTGCAAAGGCAAAAGCCCGTTTTCTGGATCATCTGATCCAGAGTGCCGTTAGGAGGCCCGAAAGATGTGGCTTCTTCCCCATGACTGTCAGAGGTGGTCACTGCTGAGCGCACCATATGTCTTTTACATCTGCATGTGTCTTCGGTCCCGGGAAGGAGGGGGGTTTGGGTGAAAGCTTCCAAGCCAGAGCTCCTGAAGGCCCCTGCGTGATGCTGAGCAAAACACTTGCAGGGAAATGTGCCCTGCCCCGGCCCCCGGGTCCGCGTGGAAACTGGTTTGGGGTTAAGAATGGTGTTTCAGTGAATCCTGTGAAAGGAGAGATGCGAGGTTTGTACCTGAGCAGCATAAATAAATGAATTAATGAATGGATTAAATGTAAATTGTGGCAGCTTTAAAATGAAAGTCATAGTTTCCAAAAGTGCTTTTAACCGGTACTTATTTCTGCAGCAATATAACTGCCAGCAAGAGCTTAATTCATTATCACCAGAACAAAATGAAGACCCTGTAAATTTGAAGTCCAATTTAATTTCCCCAGAAAGAGCTTTTTTTCATCTTTCTTTCCCTTTCCTCTCTCTCTCTCTGCCCAAGGAAAGAGGATTTCCATTACTTAAAGCTGTTGTGTGCTTCCTGCAAATGGGATTTTCTCAGCCTACCCAGCTGCGGGCACCCACTTGCTGGGAGTGAGGTGGTAGCCTGTGGTAGGTCCATATGCTGGGGCTTTGTGCTGCATATCAGCCCTGCAAAAGGCCAGCATTGCTTTGGAGAGTTCAAGCTGTAAATGAGTACTGGATGGGGAGGGAAGCGGGGGCTCAGAGGGGAAAAAGCAGTTTGTCCTGGGTTGTCTTGAGTTCCTGGTAAAAGACAGGCAAGGACCTGAGTGCCTGAGTCCTAACCTACTGCTCAACCCCATGGCCGTCAGTGTCGTCCCAAAAGGGTTTGTGGGGGCTGTTGGTTGCACTTGAGGCAAAATCATCTGGGTTTGGAGACTTGCTGCTGGGAAGATCATGGCTTGTTGGTGAGTACCCCAGGGAAGGCAGGGATCTGGCAGGGATGGAGGTGGCCATGGGCCAGCTCCAGTGGTGGAGCTGGGTCTGCTGCCAGGGCTCCTGGGGCAGAGCAGCTGCCAGAGGCAGCTGAACCCATCCCTCCATGGGAGGCTCCATCTCTAAACCAGCCCCTGCCTCTCCATCTCCTCCCCTTCAGCTTTGCTGCTGAGGAGAGGAGTGAGAGGGGTGGCTCGACTCTCTCAGCTCCATTAACAGCTCAGATGGCCTGTACGTGGGGCTGGGGTGTGCGTGCATGCGTGTGCTTCCTTCCAGAGCTGTAGAAAACCAGTAATAGCATGTTTCTGCCCTAAAATATAAGACAGACGGAGAAAATGGGGGAAGGGGCCTGATGCAGCGAGAGGAGCACAATGAAGCCTCTGGTCTCCATGGAGTCTTTGTTTGTACTACTCTCATTTCCCCGTCTTTCTTCTTCTGTTTTTTGTTCTATTTTTTTTTTTTCAAAGAAGTATTTTTAGCATGTAGGAAAGAGCAGCGCACTGGTTCGCTGGATGCAGGGCAGTCGGGAGCAGATGGTGTACAAGCTTCTCATGCTGTGCTCCCTGTAAAAACACCTCTGTCTTGAGTCACCTCAAGGTTACTGCGGTCCTGGGCTCCCCATCCTCCTCCTCCGCAGCTCAGACCTTCCCTGGCTCATCACCCCCATCCTCGGCTCCCGGGGCAGCTCTCAGCAGGGGCTGGACGGCAGCGTGAGGCTGATGATGGTATGCGAACCAACACCTTGTGCAGGTGGGTCAGATGCATTCGGAGGAGCACAGGATGGGGCTAGTGTGCAGGAGAGATGCAGTGGCCCCTGGCTACCACCATTCCCTTGCTCTTGCAGATCTCTGTCCCCTCCCTGCACCCAGTAACCTCGTGGCATGGTGTGGTTTGGATGTGTTTATACCAGGATGCCCTACCGAGGCCAGCATCATTCTGAGCATCACCTTGTTTCACCACCATGGTGGTGGCTCCTGTCTCGGTGCTGCACCAGCAAACCTCCTCGCTCGCTCCTGAAAACCCTGGCAGTGAAGGGAATCCCTCCAGGTGTCCAAACGGTGCAGCCATCTCTGCTCAGCTCCTCAGCGTGCTCTTGTTAGACCATCCCCATTGCATTTAATTATAGATATTACACTCTATTCCCCTGCAAAAATTACTTGCAGGGTGCTCCCGGAGTTCATTTGAAACACGAAATTACTGGTGCAGCTTTCATACGGGAAGAATCGCTGCTGTGACCTGCGGGTAATTAACGAGACGGTGTACGGCCAGCAGCCCCAGAGTAATTAACGGCAGCAATAGGAGTGTTCTCAGTGGAGCCCCACTTGCCGAGGCGCATGTTTCTCTGCCACAGCAGCAGCCCTGTCGTGGTCCTGAGGCTGGATGTGGCTGCAGGGGCATCGTGTGGTTGAGAAAACAGGTCTGTGGGACTTGTGAGATGGCCGTGTGAGAGCTACTGGGGTGAAAGCTCACTGTGGGAGCCCTGGACCTGTTGTTCTCCACCCCTCTGCATGAAAATGCAGAAAGTGGGAGGAAAAAGCATGAATGAAATGGGGGCTGTCAGGGAATTGCACCTACAGATCACACTTGCTGGGGTCTGCCCAGCATGGGCACAGCTGAAATGTTCCCTTCCAACACCAGCTATTCCCCCCTGCGAATCAAATATTCAGTATAATATTTAAATATAATTAATTCATGTAATTTCAGCTTTTATACTATAGTAAAATATTCATTTTCAGATAGTATAAAGGTTGAGACTACATCCATCAAAAATTAAGAAAAAAGGATAAAGCTTGAAATGAAACGCTTCCTCCCCTGTACAACACTGGATGCTGGAGAGGTGAAACAAGGGAGCTGATTTCCCGCAGTTTGCTCCTAGCAGCTCTAGCCCCTTCACTGGGTAGCAAAGGATGGGCGCAATGGAGTTTCTTGTGTGGCATTGGAGGAGAGAGAGGCCCCTCGGGAAGAACCTGGGTGTTCCCAGTGCCAGGAGAGGACCTCGGCAGCTCTGGGAACTCTCCGGGGAAAGAGAGCTCCTTTTTCTTTAGCACGACCACCTCATGTGCAAATGGAGCTGGAACCAATCTAGCTTTTATCCATGCACAAAATAAACCATGCTCCAAATAACACGCCTTGCAAAACAGCCTAGAGGAGAGATTCCCCACTTTCATACCCCCCAGGCTAGAAAAAACACTGGTTGGGTTTTGGGGTCCTTCTGGAGGCAGGTGGGGAGGGTAGCAGAGTTGCTCCAGCAGCAGAAGTTTCTCTTGCCCGGGAGCCTGGCTCCATCTCTGCCCAAGGAGGAGGGTTTTGGTCTCCTTCCCATACAGCAGAGTCGGGGGCATTTGAGCCCAGGTCTCTCCCATCCCAGAGGATTGCTGTAGCCTGGGGATACAGGATGCCCAGGAAAAATTATTGCCATGCAACACTTCAGCTGGCCATCAGTAAGGAAGGGAGCTGGGAGGGAGGACAGGAGGCAGACGGACTGTCCTGGATCTCTGCTGCCTTAACTGGGACATGTCACTGTTTCTCTTCACCACCTCCAGCTGTGGCCCAGTGCCACAGTGGGGATTTACTGGGTGTGTTTGGCCTATCGATTCCCATAGTCAGTGCAGGCTCACAGGGGTTTGAAAAGCGAGGGGTTGATTTAGCCACGGACCCGTCCCAGCGCCTGCCCTGACGGCTGGTCCCCTGCTCGGGCGCAGCGCTGCGGGTGTGATTTAGGCGAGCTGGGGACTGGGGCCACCGGCTGACCCCAGCGGCACTGTGCTGCGAGCTCTTGCTGGAAGATTTACATGGGGGCATAGTCCTCCAGTCTGGCTCACAACTCAAAAAGCACTTGGTGGAGGGAAATGGAGAGGGAAGAGTAATGATTTCAGCCTGAAGGGCAGCGCAAGCTATCTCTGGACTGAACCTGGGACAATTAATACCTCCAAGATGGGTTTAATGGATTGTTTGAGATTTGGGGCTGTGAAGTACAATCGAAAGCAAAGTGTTTGACTATTGTTGTAATTGTTAACAGGCTCCTTTTGAAGCCCCGTGCAAAGAAATGGATAGACTTCAGCCATCAATAATATCGCTGGAGGAGAAAATTGAAGGGATATCTGCCCAATTAAATAACCTACAGGGCTGGAATTGAGAATCAATGTGGCATGAACGATGAGGTATGGACTACTGACGCTGAACACTAAATCCACCGCAGTCTCTGATTTAACAAAGAGAGAGGGATGGAGAGGAATACTGCAGCCGTGATTTCCCAGGCTGCGCACACTGGCCTTGGCGTGGCTGCTGCGAGAGTCGGGAGGTGGCTGGGGAACGTCTCGGCATCGCTGTCCCGTGGGCCGGGACACGGCGAAAGCGTGAGATCTTCAGAGGTCTTCGCTGCTCAGGTGGGAGCATGGGCAGAGGCAGGGCTGGCGGTGCAGGGGGATGCGTGCGCGGATGGATCTGTGTTCCTGGGGAGCACCTAGGAGCTGCTTGTGGATGGGAAATGGGGACTGCTGGGAGATGGGTATGTTGTTTTCTGGATACGTTTCTCCTTCCACTTTTGGAAGACCTGTGGAAGTGGAAGCAGATATGCTGAGACAAGTTTGAGTGTTTAAAGTGGACTTGTTGCCGCCCCGCTCATTTTTGAGGGGGAGAGAAGGACAGGTGGCTCTGGGGATGGGGCAGGGCGTCTGCTGAGGACACAGGGCTGTGGCTGAAGAACATCAGATATCCTATATGCAGTGAAAAGGTGGAGAAGAGGAATAGGGTTTGGAGGAAGAACTGTGGGTCTCCCCACCTCCCTCGAGGAAAACCCAGACTTGATCACTGGTGTCTGTGTGCGTTTTGAGGACATACCACTGGCTGGCAATGCTGGGACAACCCTACCCAAAATGTCACCGGAGCCACCAAGGTAGAGTGGGCCCTCTGTCTCTGTAGAAGTACGATCCCATTGTCTGGGCCCCTTTCCAGCAGGGAGTAAGGGTAAGAAACATCTGCTCTGCATGGCTCGTTCCTCCTCCTCCTCCTTCTTCCATCTTCACCAAGACATGCCCCACTGTGGTGTGGGCTTTGAGCCCATTCTGCAGTGGGATGGCAGGTAGGGGTATGGCTGAATCCATGCTCTGCCCCTTTAATTTCTTTAAAGGAAAAATTAATTTTGTCTTTGCCTAAGTACCCATCACTTTGAATTAATGTCTCTGATAGTGAAAATGACGAAGCAGCCAGGTTATTAGGCAAATTTTAATTAGAGGCTCAGATGGCCTTTACTAATAAGATGCTACAGTTCTTCCCCGGCGTTCTCGCTTTCCATCCATGGGGTCTTTCCAAGCCCACCTGAGGATGCATTTCTGTATTGTTCCTCTTCTCAGCACCCACGTGCTCCTCTGTATGGGCATCCAGCATCGAGTTAGTGGTTGGGATGAGATGGGGGATATCGCTCAGTGCAAGGGATAATGGTCAACAGCTCAATGTCCAGATGGAGATTGGTGACAAGCGGTGTCCCTCAGGGGTCCCTGTTGGGACCAGTACTGTTAGTATCTTCATCAATGACAGAGACAGTGGGATTGAGTGCACCCTCAGCAAATTTGCAGATGACACCAAGCTGAATGGTGCAGTTGACATGCCTGAGGGATGGGATGCCATTCAGAAGGGCCTGGACAAGCTCAAGAAGTGGGCCTGTGTGAACCTCATGAGGTTCAACAAGGCCAAGTTTCAAGGTCATGCACCTGGTTCGGGGCAACCCCTGGTATCAATACAGGCTGGGAGATGAAGGCATTGAGAGCAGCCGTATGGAGAAGGACTTGGGGGAACTGGTGGATGAAGAGCTAGACATGAGCCAGCAATGTGTGCTCGCAGTCCAAAAGGCCAACTGTATCATGGGCTGCATCAAGAGAAGGGTGACCAGCAGGTCGAGGGAGGGGATTCTGCCCCTCTACTCTGCTCTCGAGAGACCCCACCTGGAGTCTTGCATCCAGCTCTGGAGCCCTTAACACAGGAAAGATATGGACCTGTTGGAGCGAGTCTAGAGGAGGCCACGAAGATGACCAGAGGGCTGGAGCACCTCTCCTATGAAGACAGGCTGTGAGAGTTGGGGTGGCTCAGCCTGGAGAAGAGAAGGCTCTGGGGAGACCTTATTGCAGCCTTTCAGTACCTAAAGGGGGCCTACAGGAAAGATGAGGACAAACTTTTTAGCAGGGCCTATTGCGATAGGACAAGGGGTGATGCTTTTAAACTAAAAGAGGGTAGATTTAGACTAGCTATAAGGAAGAAATTTTTTACAGTGAGGGTGGTGAGGCACTGGAACAGGTTGCCCAAAGAGGTGGTAGATGCCCCATTCCTGCAAATCTTAAAGGCCAGGTTGGATGGGGCTTTGAGCAACCTGATCTAGTTGAAGATGTCCCTGCTCATTGCAGGGGTGTTGGACTAGGTGAATTTTAAAGGTCCCTTCCAACCCAAATTATTCTATGATTCTATTAGAGATGCAGGAGACCCCATTTCCCTGGGGATGCCCATTGCATTGGCTCTGCTGTACCGGGAGCTGCTGTTTGCAGCAGTACGTACAACTGTTGCAACAGCTTAGGTGACGTCAAGGCACGGCAGTATCTCTCTCAGTGCCACGGGAGAGGTTTTCCCTCCCCAGGGGCTTCTGGGGTGGGAACACCTCAACGATGGGCTGGCTTTATTTATCATTGCAATGAGGCCACACACCGCATGCTACCTTGGGAGCCTTTGCCAAGAGCAGGGAGACATTTATAAAGCCGGTGCATTATGAAAGATTATTTATTCAGACTTTATGCAGAGAGTAAAGCAGTTCCCCCCATACGCATTCCTTTCCTCTATCCATTTGAAGTTGTTAAAAGGGGTAAGAAATTACCTAATGAACTGTCACCCCCCACATTTTTTCTGTCCGAATAGATGTGGGTTGGATCTAGAGAGAGCATCCCTGAGCTGGCTGTAAATCCAGCCTCCAGCCCAGCGTAGTAAAAGGCTCCATCCATTCCCAGGTGAGCCAGGCTGGTCTCCTGCTTCCTTGTGGCACAGCCAGGGAGAGAAAGTACAGCCAGCGAGCTCTCCCTGGGCCAGCACATGGCCCTGGCCAGAGAAAGGAGGAAAACAGGAGAGAGGCCAAGAGGAACAGGCTCTTTTCTTCCATTCTTTGCTGGTGACAGGATCAAATCTCCTCTTCTCCTGGTGTGACCAAGCTTCTGTGCCCTGCAGGTACACATGTTTTTGTAATTTCACAAGTGAGATCCATCCATTAAGCTGCTGGTTCCAGTCACTCCACCCGGTGCAAAATAACTGACAAATGGGGCTCTGACCTACTTATATATATTTTTTTTTCCCTGTCGGTGCAATGCGGCTGGAGCTGGGCAGGGAGCAAGGCAGGGATGCAGGAAGGGGGCTATGGCGAGTCTGTGCCTGGATCCTGCTTCCTTGGGGCTGGGGGCAGAAGATGAGGGGGGTGATGGGGCTCCTTCTCACTGCATCTGGTCCTGCACAGAGTTACAGCAGCTGCTCTGCAATTCCCTCACCCCCAGCAAAATGCTGTGGGGAGGGAATCTGCTCCGGGAAGGGAGCCA
The DNA here is from genome assembly GCF_900496995.4 of Aquila chrysaetos chrysaetos. Classification (NCBI taxonomy): domain Eukaryota; kingdom Metazoa; phylum Chordata; class Aves; order Accipitriformes; family Accipitridae; genus Aquila; species Aquila chrysaetos. Next base: position 36,633,293 of record NC_044013.1, read on the forward strand.
ATCCAGGACGAAAGCAAGAAGAATCATCTGCTTTCATGGCAGAACTTGCTGTGTCCAATCTAGAGGTAAATAAGTTCCTGCAGCCAGGAGAGCGTCCCTTTAAGCTGTGCATCCCGAAGCTGCTCCAGGTGCTGCCGGTTGCTGTACTGGGCTCTCCAGTGCCAGCAGGGCTGGAGGGACCCATCCCCTCCCAGCCTGGGGACACAGGTTTGTGACCATGTGTGCCTCTGCCATGCTGACTTTGTTATTCCCAGCACTTGACCATCCCCATGGATTTGCACAGTGCTTGGAATTCTTCAGCAGGAGCAGTTTTATTGACGGGAAATGCAGGTTTCTCAAAATGGAAACTTCCCACAAGAAAGTGGTGCTTTCAATCAAATGTTGGTTGGGAGGGCGAAGGGAAGGGAAAAATACGTCACGGAGCATTTTGGTAAAGTGAAAGCATCCTGTTTCCACACAGTTGGAAGGGAAATCTTCAATTTTTCACCTCCAAATGATTTTCATGCTGACATTTCTTTTATTCCTTGTAATCAGGCAGCTCTAAATATTAGAGTCTCGCTGCCAGAAGGAAACATTTTGAGCAGCATCTCCCTGCCTTTCCCACTTTCCCTTCCCTTTCCTCCCTTTAGGCATTTGGAAATAGTGGAATTTCTCTCGGGCCCTAGAAATTTCACTGCCTCCTTGCCTCTGGCACAGGCTGAGAGTATTTTAAGCCTTTCTTGCACCCTGAAGAGCCACAAAACCTTGTCCCTTATCCCACTCCTCCTGCCCTTGTGAGCACTACAGCAGAAATCGTGCCAAGCTGAGCCCAGCTCTTGCCCCTTTTGAAGTGCCAGCGTGCATGGACATTCGACAGCTGGAGACTCGGTGGTGGTGACCGGCAAACAGAGGAAAGAAGAAGATTTATAAAGAAGATTATGCAAAAGAAGTAGTGGCCCTTTTTTTCCCCTTTCTCCTCATCTTGTGCAAATTACCCTATTATTCTGCTCCCTTAGGATGCCTGAGTGTCCTTATTTCTTCTTTTGAGCTAAAGTCATCCATGCATTAAATTAGTTCTCTGCCTAGAAATAGCTTGATTACTTTCTTCAAGCTGCAGTTAATGTGAGGTTCCCTGAGAGTTTCAAAAATAAAAATGGGGCAAAAAGGGAAGAAGGGAGTGAAAGCGAGGAGCAGGGACAGGATGCGGCCTGCTTGAGCCAATAGAAGATCAATTTGCCTCGAGTATGAGGTGCCAGGGGAGGGGGCAGCGGCTGTCACCTGCATGGTGTGACTGGAGGGGTCAGTCCCCTGTCCCCTGGGAGCAGTCATGAGGGCACGTGGAATGGATGGGGCTGGACTCAGTGGCCCATGCGGTCCTGTCCATCGTCTCTTCTTATAGCATTTGCTGGATAATGATATTTTTCCTCCTGGCTTGCCTCGAATTGTGTCTCAGATTTCTTATTTTTCCATGTCGTTGCTCTGTTGAATTCTGACCAAAGGGAAGGAGGGAGATCTCAGTGGGACACTCTGTCCCAGCATTGAGGATGGGTCAGTTGAGAAAACTGGCAGAGCTCAGGAAGACCCAGGATCCCTCAAGATCCCAGATTTTCTTCCCTACCGTAAGTCAACCCCCAGTGCAAGGCTAACCTGCTCCCGAGGCAGAGTCCACTGCAGAGGACAGCATATTTGAGTAGCAAAAACTCACTTCTCTTAACGCATTTGCTGTGATAACACCCTGCAGGAGCAGGCACACATCGCCACCCCGGCCAGGATCAGCTCTTTAGCCCAAGGTGCAGGACCACAAAATGCACTCCCACTTCCCCGAGCTCCTCTCCTCCTCCCTGCTGCACCTCTGAGCCTGGTCCCTCATTGCTGGGGACAGCCAAGCTCCTCAGCCTTCCTCCACCTGCAAACCACGGCAAATTATCTCCCTCACATCCCTCCTTTTAGTCTGTAACCAGCAGGAAAGGTGAACGCTGAGCCCCACTCCCCTCCAAACTCAGCGTCCCTGGTGCCTCTGGGCTGGCACGGCACAACACCTGCGGCTTGCACCGACTCTGGGGTCCCCGCTGGGCGTCAGGATCTTCTCTGACTTTCACTCCCCGCTCTAACATGCTCTCTGTTCCCCTATTAACCACAGCCGTTTTTCTTCTCTTCACCCTTGTTTCCTTTCCAAGGAGGCAGCCGGGGCCGAGCCCATTGCCTAAGAGGGGCTGTGAATCTCAGATAATGGCCTTAAAAAATGTCCTGTGCTATTTTGTACTCATTCCTTTGTATTGCCTTGACATTTGTGCTAGGTTTTGGAGGGGGGGGGGGGTATTTTTTTTCCCTTAATTCCCCTGACTGCTGTGCAGGTGTCTGCTCCCAGCTGTTTGCAGGAGCCCCAAGAGCTGTTGCCTGAACATCAGCTGCTAATTCAAGGCCAATTATCCCTCCTTTCCTGCTGAGTTTTGCTGTATCCTTTACAGAACTACATCTGCAGACGTGGGCCTTCATTCCTTTTTTCTCCTTCCTAGTCGCTTTGCTTCCCACAGGTTTCTCTAAAACCCCCTTCACAGCTTTTACCGACTGCTGGAAGTAATTTGAGGAGCATCAGCATATCCACAGTGAAGGTGTGTGGCTGACATCCTCTCCCAAGACCTGCATCGCATCCCGTTGATGCTCTTCCTCCTCTCGGGGAGCAGACCAGTTCTACCAGTACCTGGGGAGTCGCTGGAGGGATCCCGGCGTGCAACTCTCCTGCGTACAGCCACTAAAGTAATAATTTGCAATTACCCAGAGCCCAGGCTGCCTGCCCAGCCCGGCCGGCATCCAAGCAATCAATTCCCATTCAGCGCGGTGGCCTCCCTTCCTGCTCTCACAAACAATGACAAATGGAGCACCGCATCAACTTGGATGGAGCAGCAAGCATCGGCAGGAGGAATAATTACCCATTTGCCAGATGAGATAGGACGTGCGGTTTTCCTGCGCCGCCTTCCCAGGAGCTCGGCAGCTCGCAGCGGTTGAGCGCAGAGGCGGGGAGAGGGTCCCCACTGCAGGCGCAGAGCGGATGCTGGTGGGGATGCATCAGCAAGCAATGCTCTGGGGGTCCCCAAGGCTGGCACATCTCCAGCGTGGCCGGGGAAGGGCTCCCCAGCCAGCGGTGAGGACAACGTAGCGTTGCTGGGCTCCAAATAGTGGCTGTGCTATCTCTTCAGCTTCCAGGGCAGTGGTGGGATGAGCTTCTGCAAAGCTCTCCAGATGTTCAGAGGGGACCAGGTGAGCCTGAGGTCTTCTCCATGGTCTCTGTGGGAGAAGAGCCACATCTGGAGCGGGTTTTGCACCATCCAGTCTGCCTTCTCCATGTGAATTCGCGCTCAGAGCGTGTCTCTCCTGGAGTTAAATTGTACTCCCTGGCTCACTGTGACCAAGGCACAGAAGAGCGTCTTGCTGTGGATGAGGAGGTGGGAGGATGAGCTCTCCAAACTGGGGTACACCAGCACAGAAAATGTCCCTGGGCCAGTCCCAGCCTCTTCCCCGATTGCTGAGAGAGAGCTAAACTGCTTCAGGAAAATCCTGTCCATGCCGTGGAATGATTCCTGCGTGTTGCTACAGCTCTCCTCTTTTCTTCCCTTAATTAAAAAGAAAATGTTTCCCTCCAAAGTCATTAATTACTAATGACACAATTAGAACCAGTAAAGAGGGATTGGAAGAATAAGATGAAAAAGAAGAGGAAAGAAAAAGGCAAAACAAAACCAAAACCCAAAAAACCCTCTGGCAATTTGAGACATTTGAAGCTTGAGAGAAATTAAGGAAATAATTGCTTGATTTAAAATTTATTCTTATTCCTGCTGGGCCCACACAGGATGGGAAGTGTGTGGATGGAAACCACCTTTCCAGTGCTCCTCCCTTCCATCAGAGGAAGGAGATAAGTCTCTCTATCTCATGTAATCTGATTTTCCTGCTTGGAGGCAGACCCTGAGGCAGTGTTTCACATTGGGCTCCTTTTCTGCAGTTTGCCAACTTTCTGTGCAGGAAACCTGGATTTAGCACTGTAATCCCCATAGTCACATTTTTCCACATCTACCTTGCCAGCACTGGCATCTCTTGTGGCCTCACCCCTACTTCTCTCTCTCCAACCATCCCATCTCCCTGGACAAGAAATCACAGCTCCTCCCTCCTGCCCTGTCCCTGTTCTGCTGGCGAGCAGGGATGGAGCAGTGCTGCAAGCCGAGGACAAGCAGGGACAACTCTCGATGTCCAAGTTTAAAGCTCCTCAGCTTTGAAAGGCTGGCTTAAATTGCTTGAAGACTTTCTCTGAAAAATAGATTAAGGGCGTGGGAAGAGGGAAGCCCAGCAGAGCTGCTGGCTGCCTGCTGAGTGCTTATTATTTCTGTCAGCTGAGTGTTTTAACTTGATAATCTCAGATTGAAATGGGTTTCTGCAGGGGAGGGAGGGGCAGGAGCAGGAGGCGAGGCGGCTGCTCCAGCAGGAGTCTGGATTAGGCAAAGAGTGAGTTTCAGCTTCTCTTTCGATGGTGAAAAGCAATCTGACCTGGAGGTGGGATGGGGCCACAGCCCCAGGTTTGGCAGAGGAACAGGCAAAGCAGGTCACCTCATGAGGGATCTCCCGGCTCCCTATCTCCCTCTCCATCCTGGCTATCCCTGGTCTTCGGGAAGCGAGGGTACCCAGGTCTGGGCTTTGTGCCCCCTGGTAGGCATGCGGACCATGGCAGTCCCTCTCCTCTAGGGTCCCTCAAGAGTCAACGGGGTTTTTGTAGGTCCTGCACTAAATCACCTGGTGGTTTAAGCTGTGTCCCAGAGGGGAGGCTTTTCTGCTTGCTAAGGGCTCTGGCACAAGCATGCCTGGTGGTCTCAAAGGTGGTTATTTCTCTTGATGGATATACAAGAAGGGGTGACCCCACTTCTCCATGCACAGGGAGCGACTGTGTTCTGACACCTGGATGGTTTTTCTGTCCCCATTTCAATGCAGAGCAGTTTCTAGGCAGGACATGCTGGAAAAGATCCCAGAGGGAGGATTTGGACACATTCGTTCTCGCCTATGACTCCGACCCTTTAGCAAGAGCAGGTCCCCTGCAACATGCTGGGGGAGATGGATCCCACCCGCACGCTACGTCTCTGTCTCACCACCTCTCACACACCGAGACTTCACAGCCCCAACGCCTAAGGTGCTGCCTGGTGATGAAGGAGGAAGGTTCATCCTTGCTATTCTCCAGGTGACCTCTCTTGCAGGCTGTCGTGGTTTAACCCCAGTCAGCAACTAAGCACCACGCAGCCGCTCACTCACTCCCCCCCCCCGCCCAACTGGGATGGGGGAGAAAATCGGGAAAAGAAGTGAAACTCGTGGGTTGAGATAAGAATGGTTTAGTAGAACAGAAAAGAAGAGAGTAATAATGATAATGATAACACTAATAAAATGACAATAATAGTAATAAAAGGATTAGAATATACAAGTGATGCACAATGCAATTGCTCGCCACCCACCGATTGACGCCCAGTTAGTCCATCCAAGCAGCGATTCCCCCACCCCCACTCCCCCCAGTTTATATACTAGATGTGACATCCCATGGTATGGAATACCCTGTTGGCCACTTTGGGTCAGCTGCCCTGGCTGTGTCCCTTCCCAAGTTCTTGTGCCCCTCAAGCTTTCTCACTGGCTGGACATCAGAAGCTGAAAAATCCTTGACTTTAGACTAAACATTACTTAGCAACAACTGAAAACATCACTGTGTTATCAACGTTCTTCTCATACCTAACTCAAAAACATAACACTGTACCAGCTACTGGGAAGACAATTAACTCTATCCCAGCTGAAACCAGGACACAGGCCACCAGATCATGGTGGGCAATCACAATCCCTCTCCTCAGGAGGTTGCAAAGGTGCAACCCTTGCTCCAAGTTGCAGAAGTTTAGAGCAAAGCCAAGTCCTTTTCTCTGTGCAATGTGACCTTCAGATAGCAAACCTTAAAAACTTGGTCAGCATTTGTTGTGGAGGTCATGGTGAAGGTCTCTGTGCCCAGCCAAAGGCCAGGTGGACTTCTGCTGGGCATGTTCTCAACCCCAATTCTCACCAGCTTTCTTCTTCTGGATCTATAAGGGGTGTGCAAAAAAACAGGGGACGGCAAAAAAAAAAGGGAAGGAAAAAACAAGTTCTTATCGACTGCTGGGTCCCTCCGGAGGCCATGACAAGCAGGGATGGGGAGGGAGAAAAGCTACTAATACATTGTTTTGTCTTCAAGCAATTATGTGAAAATGAGTTAATCACAGGGTCACAGAAGCCATAACCATTAATTAATCCCCAGCATGAGCCGAAAAGATGAATTTCCTGCAGTAAACAAATGTGAGTAAGAGCGTGGCAAGGAATCAAGCTCCCAATGGATTATGACAGCCCGCGCTGGCAGCTCCACCATGGCTCTATGGGATGGCCAGTTTGCACCCTGGACCGCAGACCAGCTGCATGCATCCCTGCCAAGCCCCAGCCCTTGAGGGTGAAAGCTTTCCTGCCAAATCGCTGCCTTAGGGCGGCCGTGAGGCGGGGGAGCAGGGGAATTGTCACAAATACAGATGTTCAGTCACTCCTGCAAATGGAAGAAGGCAAAGGCACGTCCTTCTGCTCCCTCCTGCTGCTGTGAGCAGGGCTGGCGTCCCCGCCGTTTGGAGCAGGAGTAGGAGACTGGGCAGGTGACGATGCAGAGTGCCGGGGGGGCTGTCCTAATTCATTTGGATTAGGCTTGGTTATAAACTGATGAAGCTCTCCACTGGATCATCTCGGCAGCCTCTAGATGGGAAAAGCCATGAAGGTGTCACCTGCTGCCGGTGGGTCTCTCCCCTCCCGTGCCATCCCAGCGGGATGCACTGCCTGCGGGCTCTGCTCCTGTGCTGTTGTAACGGGAGGGGGGAAGGAGGGCATGGAGCGATGGGTGGGAGGTTCTACATTATCTATTTAATACCTATTTTCACATTGTTGTCATTTTAATAACTATCTGCTCTTGTATTTTGAACCTTTTTAGAAAGTCCTTGTTAAATCCCACATGCAGACAGATACAGCACGTCTCCTAGTGAAATGGCTCTAAAGCTAGCTCAGGACAAATGAAACTTTGCTGTAATTTCAGGCATCTCATTGAAAACTAGCCTTTTTTCTTTTTTTTTTTTTTTTTTTTTCAGTACTTCCCCTTATTTCCCCAACATGAAGCAGTTAGTCACTGGCCCTTTTGGAAAGGGTAGGAAACCCTCTGAAAATTCATCTTGTAGCAAACTCTTCCTCTAAACTCAAACCACACCAGTTCAATAAAAATTATGATTTGCTTTAGGCTGTGCAAGTTGGCTGCATGCACACGATTAAATTAGTTTAAACCCAGCCTCTATTTATTTAGCTAAATGGAATACGAATAATGCTAAAACCAAACTGAAATCATCCAAATTCCTCCTGGGCTGTCAGAGATTGTTCAGGGCAGGCATGAAACTCTCCTTGCCGTGTCTCATCACCTCTCTGTTTTGCATTTCTTTATTAAGCCCCTGCTCTCCCCGGCGCTGTGGTCTGCTCATCCCAAGAGAGGCAGACCCTCAAAACCTGATGGTGAGTAGACCTACAGCATCGTGACTGCAATCCCAATAAAGCAATTGAAGGAAGCCGGGAAGGACGTTCCCTTCCAGAGCACTAGAAGGGCTTCACATGCTCCTGTTCACTGGCAGCTTTCCCCAAACCTTGCGGGGTAGGACCAGCCGCTGGAGATGCTCCTCCTTGGGATGTCGCACCCAAGCATGGTTTCTCCTGTGTGACTTCCCTGGTGGCATCTTGTAGGTCCAGGTGACATCCAACCACTATCTGAGAGGCTGCTGCAGCCTGAGCCTGGGTGACCGCTCCGTCCCAGGCTGGATCGCCAGGACAAGGTCTGAATCTGGTCCCTTGTCCCCTTGGCCACTTCTTGCTGCAGACCCTCCAGCTTCATTCTCCTCTTGTCCTCCCCTCCTCTCTTTGGGTTTCTGTAGGAGTAAAGCCGAGCTCAGCTGATCTGTGTTATTCAGCTGGTGTCAACCCAAAAGAGCAATTCTTCCAAGGTGTGGGGTGTCCTGGAGCATGTGAAAGGAAAAAAAAAAACAAACAACATAAAATACATCACTGCAGATCAGTGGGAAAGGGTTTTTTTTTTACACATTCCACCCAGTAAACATAATTTTAGGGCCTATCTACCTTTTTTTCTTTAAAATCAGACAATTTTTATTTAAAAAAAAAATCCATTAAAAAGAAGTCAAAATATTTCACTTAAAAATGATCCAAAGGGAGCCAAGTGTCCTGAAGTGAAATATCTTATTTTGAAAGCATCAAAATGAAACATTTCAGCTCCTTTGAGACACACTTCTGGGTGTCTCCAGCCAGACCTGCTTGCCCAAGCTGAACTCCCCTTCTTGTCCCTTTGCTGGGTATCCACCAGTTAATGCCGTTCAATACTGGGATAAGTGACTCTCCCATTGACACAAGTGTTTGCACTGATTTAACTGCCGCTGGTTAACTATAAATCATTGCTGTTGTTGCCTCCTGCATGAGCTGTGCAGGAATAAACGTGAAGCCTGTACAACAACGCCTGGCTGTTGGCAAAGCCCAAGACCCAAGCCGTACGCTTGAAACCCCGCTGGTGTTCATATTCAGAGAGCAAAAATTAACTCCAGGCGCTGACAGACATAAGATAAGGGAGCCCATTATAGCATCCATCAAGCCTTGTGCTCAATCAGACATTTCCAAGAAGCAGGGGCATTTTGCTGAAATTTCTCATCTCCTCTCATTTATTTGATAACTGACCTTTACGAAATTTGCCAAATCTCGCACGGCCCGAGTACCGCTCGGTGGTGTTTATTCTCCTGCAGCCGGCTCTCTGCTCCTAATGATCAGTCTCTTCACAGCCATGCTAACCTTTGACAAGAGCACTTCATGAGCCTTATTAGCTGCTGGGAAGTTGTACGATGGCCCTGTAAATAAACGGAGAGATCAGGATGAGAAATCTCCCTGTGAAATAGGGAGCTTTGCATGAGAGCTGGCTGTGGTGATGGCTCAGATCTGAAAAGTTGGGTTGGAAGAAGCAGGGGAGCGTGGCCAGGCTGGCAAAGGCACTGCTGGCCGGTGGCTTTTTGGTGACTTGCATGAAGGGGGATAAATGAACCTCAAGCCAGATGCAATCACGTCCCCAACCCCAGCAACCGAGCGGTCAGAGAGCGAAGGCTGGTGGTGCCACGGGGAACGAAATTTCTCCTTTGCTTGGGTGAGGGGTGAGGATGGGGATGCCAAAGCAGATGGATGGGGATGTCTCTTCCCCAGGACTGTTGGGGTGGTACCTGGAAAACTGCATGGGGTAATTTTGGGGAGTGATGTTTGCATTCCTCACAGCTCTGGGGAAGGTTTGCACACCCCATTCACCCTGAATCACTGCAAAGCTGCGCCTCGTCCTCTGCTCCGAGTGTGCCTGGGGACCAACCCAGATTCACCCGGGCTGAGACCCCAACGAGAGCCAAAACAACCCCATAGAGGCTCAGGGACGGCTCTAGGTCTGCCTGGGGCTGCAGCACCCAGGAGCAGTGGGGTGGAGACATCCTCGGGCCATGGGGAGACCGTGGGGCTGTCGGGCAAGGGGGGATCAACCAAACAAGGTGCTGGTCCTGCATCGAGCAATAATCGCCTGCTGAAAAAGGGGAAATGGCTGGGATATATAAACGCTGCTGGCAGGAGAGCGGAAGGGAAGCCAGACAGCTCCCCGCTTTAAAAGAGAGAGAGAGAAAATGAGCCTTTGCGATATCCTCACCCATTTACACACATAAAACTTTCTAAATGCTAAGCCAAATAAAGTCGTCTTATCAGCGTATTACCACTTAAGGCTCTTTCAGTCAGATTTAGAATGAATTAGTGCTTTTTTTAACTACAAATAGGAGCAAAGTGAAATTTCTTACTCCATCAGCCCGCGTGGCTCCTGCCTTAACCCTTGGAGGGGAGAGTGGCTCCCCGGGTGGGCGAGGACCATGCAGGGTCCAGGCTGGACCAAGCTACCTCCTGGTACCAAGGTCTGGTGCGAAAGCTACTGCCTCGCACAGATCCTGGAGATTCTGGGCCAGGTTTTGCTACGGTGAATCGGCTCCATACCATCCTGATATCCCCCTTATTATGCTGAGTTATGCAGCTTTTTGGAGCACGGGGTGGGGTGCCTTCCCTGTCCCACCTTGCCATCACCAGGAGACTCGCTCCAGCGGTGGGAAAATGCCACCGTGGCTTGTTATAACGGCAAATTGGCCACTTGGTCAGGACAGTGCCAGGTGCTGTGCCCATCCTGCGAGCCCCAGCCCATTCCCAGGGCCAGTGTGGCCCCTCCAGCTGCGTCTCGGCGGGTGACTTGGGGACCTGGAGCAGATCAGGTCCTGTCATCCTCCTTCCCCGCCTGGGCAGGGGTTGGGACACAGCACGGACAAGCGCTGTTAGCATGCACCGTTGTCTTGATCTGTGCATGGAGACGAGAGTCGCGATTAACTCGAACGCGGCACCTCTCTCCCAGTCACAGCCTGGACAAGAGGAATGACGGAGCCGGGCAAAGGCAGCTGGGAAGTGATGGGGTGATGCATCCCTTCTCCCCATCCCCTCACTGCAGGTGATAATTTGCAGCTCTGTGCACACGGGCATGCATGGCTGAGCTGGTGTGGATTTTTGGGTGCTTTGTGTCCTCTTTGGTTTGGAAACTCAAGGGCCCAAGTTTGCGTCTGAGCTCTGGAAAGCCTGAATACGCCCGTTGTACCTGCACAGGATTGATGTGGTCGGGTCTCCTGGTGCCTGGGCCCACCATGTCCAGACAAGACACTCTGCTGAATCCTCGGATGATCCATGGGGCAGAGCCAGGGGCTCTCCCAGCCCCGGTTATGCCAGACCTGCTCCCACATAGAGAAGAAAACCCCTGGGGCTCAGTCAGGCCCCTCCAGAAGAGCCAGCCCCATCAGCCAGCAGCTTGCCCACCAAACAGCTCGCTGGCCACCCTCCTCCTGCACACAGGGCCCCCATCACCTATCAGAGAAACACTGCTTGTTAGCAATTAGTTGCCTGACTTAATTGCTCTCCAGTCCTCTGGTCTCAGTCAAGCTGTCCTGCTGTTTCAGGAACGCTAATGTTTTACAAAGCTTTTTTTTTTTTTTTTTTTCCCAGTGAGTCGGGGAAACAGCCGTTGGAGGCTTCATGGCTAAAATTATTTGTAGAGATTAATGGCTGTGGCTTTTCGTGCCTCCAGGACCAGAGTCACCATATGCTAGCGCTTCTCAGTGAGACACATGCTTGCCACGCACACACACACCTATGTGTGGCTCTGCTCCTCCCTCGCTCACAGAGGTGGGTTGGGGTGGCCGGCGAGGGTCCAGCGTGGCTGAGTGAGGAGAGAGGGGCCACGGGGGCTCCACGGGGGACCCCACTACCTGGGGAAGCTGCTGGGAGGAAAGGGGCTCCCACTGGGATGCTCCAACCTGGTCTAGGCTGGTGGTACCTGCTCTGGGGATGCTCTCGCATCTCGCCCTGCCTGCCGGGGCTGGCTTGTAGGAGGGTCCCTGGTGTTGGTCCAGCCACTCTTCCTTCTCCCCCTGCCCCACCAGGCAGTCCTGTGAGCCTTGGGAATGTCCTCCTAACAATACTTCAAAAAAAAGCCCATGGATCCCCAGAATCCCAGGCTTGCAGAACTGCCAGCGTTGGAGATACTGGACGCATCATCCCTCGAGAGTAAGGCTGGGCTTTGTTAGGACTTTGCAGTCTGTTTGCCCTTCTTCCCAACTGCCTGAGGACTGAACCAGTACTATGGAAGCAGGTCACTATGGGGTGGCTTCCCACACCTCCTTCCCTGAATACACGGAGCTGCAATGAGCCTGGGCTGCCTGCGGCTTGCTGGGCACAGCACTGGTGCACGGGCTTTTCAGTTGGGATCTTCTGAGATCAGCTGAGAACTAAAGCTTTGTGAATGGTCCTTTTGACTACTCCGTGATGGTTTCTCTCTGCCCTGTCCTGCAGACGGCCAGTGCTGCTTTCACTGAGACCCATCACCCACGCAACTCCTGGACAGGCAAACAATTCCCCAGCCCAGCTCCTGTCCGTACAGCTTTGAGAGCAAAGGAGGAGTTGCCCAGGGAGAGAAGGGTTTTGTGTGAGCTGGGACATGAGCCGAGAGCTCAGGGAAGCAAACAGTCCCAGCAGTTTGCATCCCGTGCTCTCTCACAGCAAGTGACGTGGGATGGTGGTGGTGAAGGAGAAGACACCAAGTTGTTACTCTTCTTGGAGGCCAGCCTTCTTCAGGCTAGCTCCAGTTTCTGAGGGATGTTGGCACGCAGGATATATGAGGCCCAGAAAAGCTGGGAGATGACACAAGCGGTGACCATTAACTGCCAGCCGTTCGGCACACATCGAACAATGCCGCCCAAACCATCGCTGCTGGTGGTGGAGGTGATCTGGGCTGCTTGCGAAGGTGAAGATCCGAAGACAAATCCATCCCTGAAAGGTTCACCTTCAAGAGGGGCGTCACTGGTGCCCTTCCAGAGTCCTGCTATTAATAAGGAGTCATTAGCAGAGCAGCTGTTGGAAGGGGCCTCCTGGGACCCAGCGTGTGAGAGCCATATGGTGCGGGAGGGATGGGTGGAAGAGCAATGTCAGGAGCCTGTCGGCATCTGCCAAGCTGGGGCGGTGTGGGAGGCATCTTCTGCCACATGCCATGTGATAAATGGTGCTAGGAGCAGGGCTGACATCTCCATTTGCTCCTCTTTGTTGTGTAGCTCTTGGAAATCTTCTTCGTGCATTGGGTTGGGGCCATGAGTATCTCCCACAAGTGTGTGCTCTGGTGTCTCATGGAGCTGGTGGGAAATTTGCCATGAACCGTTGCTTCAATTTGGGATTTTCAGGTTGCTCTTTTGCACTGTGTTAATCTTCCACACTCTCAAGCAGACTCCAGTTCCCAGTGCTGACTGAAAGGAGAATTTCCCCTTGGTGACGAATCAGCTTCTTCCCGATTCCTTTTCAGTACCTGCCAGGATGAGAAGAAAAATCAAAATATGCTAAATCTCCAGCTGGATATGAAAGACCCTCTTCGACCCTTCACAACCCACTTTGCAGTGTGTTAACACCAACTCCACTATCTTATTCTCATTGATTTTTGAGAGCTCCTGGGCCATCCTACAAAATTCAGAAGCTGTCCAGGTCTCTTTTTAAAAAAAAAAACTTTTTTTTTTTTTTTTTTTTTTTTTAAAAAAAGAACGCTTTCTTCCCAAGGCAAAAGCTGACTCTTTGAGCATGTCCTTTTCACGCAAGGCAAATGGAGCTTACTTTGAAAAAAATCACAAAGGCAGGAGTGAATTCCACAGCCCCTGGTCCCAGCCTTCCTCGGCTGCACTGAAGCAAATTAAAAAGTAATTTGCAAGTCCTCATTCACAACAGTCCAACAAGGGGAAAGTACAAGGGCTGAGTTTAGATTCACTCTCTCCTTGACAGGAGAAGGAACTGGCACGTGGCTTTTGTTCATCTTCAGCCTCTGTTTAAATGAACAAAGCACCAGACATGAGCTACTGCTGGCTGGTCAAATTCCATTGGAAATAGGAAAGCAGCAATGGCAGGAGACCGGTCAGATGCCTTTTTGTGCCTGTCAGATGTAGATTGGTGCAGAAACGGCAGGTACCCACCACTGAGATGTCTTCGCTTGTTGTCCTTTCCCACGGCTCCTCTCAGCATCGTGCCCACCTCCACCGCTTGGAGAGCACGAGACATCCCCGGCCCAGAGCCTCAGCTCTGGGCTGAGACATGGCTGTTGTAAACTGCCCCAAACCACTCAATGACACAAGCTCCATTTTCTCACAGGAAAAACAAACTTCAAAAGAAATTTTGTGCGAAACAATCTTTTTTCCCCCTCCTAATTACAGCCACAAATTTGGCTTTTATTGTTGAGTTTGGGGAGGCTTTCTGTGGAAAAGGTGTGAATGGAGACCTTTACTTGCCTCCCACTTCCATCCCTATTTTTCTGACTTTAAAAAAAAAGTCTGGTCTCCATGAAAACCTCAGCCTACCTAACGACATCACATTGCTGCTAACGAGAGAATTCAGCTATTGTCATTTTGCCCTGAGATGGCTCCTTTGGGCGCAGCAGGACATTGCAGGCGAGGAACAGAAAGGCTCACAGGAAATGAGAGATGTGCGGAGGATGGAGAGGAGACTAAATTAAGCAAATGTCCAACCCCGCTCCGTACGTCCACAGCTTGGACCATCACGAGGGGCAGCAGTGCCCTCTTGCTGGTGCTTCAAGGTGGGGCTGGACCTGCCTTTCCCAGAGCTGGTGCTCCAAGGGGATGCAGTCTCTGAGATAAGATCATTAGGCCCATCCCTCGAGTGTGCAAACAAAGGGTGCAATTAGGTGCATCAGTCATTAGTGCAACCCAAAGAGACTCGGGACATGGCTGGCTGTCTCCCTCCAGAGGCATGGTACGTAGCTTTGTTCACATTCCCAAATTGCCCAGACTCTTGAGGTCACTTAGTGTCTGGGGAATGGATCTGGCTCCCAGACTCTCTGGGTGACCTTGTGCCTTGTCCCAGTGCTCCAGACTGTCTGTACCCAGGGTCTGCAGTGTCCCAGCTCCCAGTTCCCTTTGAGCTGGCCCAACCATGGCTACCAGCAAAGGTCTCAGCTGCTCTCTGCTCTCCCACCCCAGGCTAGCTCCAGCCCCGGGAGAGCGTGCTCCAGGGCACTCTCGCCAACCCACTGTGACCCTTTCTCCATCAATCACCATCATGTTTCCCGCTCCCCTTTTCACCCATCCCCACATCTGAGCCATCAGAACAATTTCTCTGCACTTTCTTTGCAGCCCTGGAAGGCAAAATGTATTAAAAACCATGACGGTACATCTGAACGGTTGTGTTTCTCGCTGTTGTTTGAGGAAAAAGGGCTGGAGCCTATAACGGTGATGAGTAAGTAGCAGTGAAAGATGACCAAAACTCGGATCTAAGGGGAGGTGATGGATCAAGACTTTGCCTTGTATGACTGCTCACACAAACTCTCCAAGAAGTATTGTGTGCCACGATATTGCAGGAGGTATGACTTTATTGCCCAAACCTCTGGCAGAGCCAGCTTTTCTTGGGAAAAAAATCCTTTTTGCACAGCTCAGAGAAAAAACAGTAGATTCACATCAGTCTAACCTACTGCTTTTTTTCCCCGTCTCCAGTGGATTATTTCTTCTGAAAAGTCATCATTTTTCCACTTGATCCACCAAGCTCTTTGTACAGTATTACAAGGTGATAGTACATCCAAGGCCCATTTACAACATCACTTCTGACAGCACAGACACCGGAGCTCCGTGTTTAGGAAGCTTTCCTTAGCTGAAAGCTTGTTCCGCTTGGATGGCTTCTGTAGACAGAGACCAGTTGTCTTGGTCTTTCACGCTCATATCTTCCAGGGCACTTCTAGCAAGTGAATGCCCAAGCCCTTTTCCTGGGATGAGGTGATGCACCTCTTTCCTTGAACAAAACCCAAGCCAAGAATTGGCTGACCCTCTGTTTTGCCTACACGGGTGGTGTGGCTGAAATGGCAAAGACCTTCCCCCCATACCGGTGCATGGAGCAGGCTGAGTTCTCCATCTATGTCTGTTCAAGACCAATCAAGAAGGTTGGACAGGCAGAATTTTGATTTCTGACTCTATAGCCCATTGAGTTTTCCCCCCAAAGCACCACCCTGAAGCTGCTACCAGTAGCCATGTGCCCAGGAGCCAGCCCTCTTTATGGTGTACTGCCCAAATTTAAGTAGAAAGCACCTTCGGCTCCTTTGAACGTCAACCCTTCAGCTCAGCATCTCCATGTCTTATGCTGAGACAGGACTCTCTCCTTGACACACAAAGACTCTTCCATGCCAACCCTAATATTATCTCTTCTGACCAGTCACTCACAATGCCAACATTTTATTTGCTGAGTCCCTTAATTTTTGCTTTTTAGCCAATTTCTCCTGTTCGACTTGAACATATAATTTTTAGCTCATGGAGCAATGGCATTTGGTACCAGACACCAATCTGTGCTTGTATGGCTCACGGCCAGCAGCTCTCTTCCTTGCCAAGGGTTGCATCTGCATCCAAGGAATTGCACCCTCGGATGATGGCTTGGGATCCTCTTTACTTCTCATACAGCGTAGAGATCAGTGCTGAGAACAAGATGTAATGGGAACAGTCACCCAGTAGTTGTTCTGGGAGGTGTGATGGCCTTTTCTCTTTGCATCGAGCTTGTAGCTGCAGATGGGTCCAGCTCAGACAATTGATGGACTCACAGCTCCATGCCAGAGCTAACGTGAGCCCAGTACCCGACCTTCCCAGACAAACCAGAAAATTTCCCCCTCAAAGTTTTTGCATTACTAGAGCTGATAGAACCCAGGCTGTCTTTCCTGGGTCACCGTTCATATCTTCTCATGGTCCTAATTTTGTATCCTCATGTGACACAGAGGTGATCTCTTCCTCTGTACAGACCACTGAATGTCTGCAAGGCAGATCTGGTGGGAGATCAATGGTTTTCTGGCCAAAAAAACCCCACCTATGTCATTGCTCTTTGCAGGAATGAGCCTCAGCTCACCAGCCTGCTGGACTTACTGGCTGGTGCAATAGCAGAAGACCTTCCCTGACCACCAACAGCCTGGGACCTCAGCAGGAGAATTGGGGACCAGCTCAGCTGGGGTTTCCATGGCCGAAATCAGAGTCCTCCTCTGCTTCTCTCCTGCGTGCATCCCTGGTGAGTGTCTTTGCTTTTCTCACCTTGGACTGGGACTAGCAGAAATTGGGTGCCCCAGGCTAGGGGCAGTCTCTTGCAAGAGGCCAGGGCAAGGGAGCAAGCCCACCACAGTGGGAGAGGTTAGGTGGGCCACTCAGGGTACACTCGGAAGCCTTTTTGCCTTTTCTTTGCCCTAAAACCCAGACTGGGTCATCACAAGATTTATTAAAGATCCCAGTGATCTCCTCTGGCTTTTTGGGCCCCAGCTGGGGCTGAGCAGGTGGGTGGTAACTGGAGCAGGTGCTCCGCACTCGGGGATATTTCTGTCTCATCTTGATTGCTTGGAAAGCTGTGCAGAAACCCGTCCCCTGATTTACTGCCCCGCTGTCACTGCTTGTCCCTACTCCTCCAGGAGGAGATCGGAGGTTGAAGCCAGAGACTGTTGGTTCCTCCCCAAGCAGGGATTAATTTTCCCAAAACCAAGGAATCTTTCTCCTCTCCCCAAGCCCAGTGCAAAGCCAGAACATGCCATAATTTAAAGGAAAACCACCAAAACTGGTTGTTTAAATCACTGCATTTAAGAAGAAAACTGGGCTTTTAAGTGCAAGGCTGGGCTGAGCCTCACCTGCAGCCTCCCAGGTGATGGGCTGGGGCAGGATCAGGCCCTCCTGGGCTGGTCGGGAGCTCGCTATAAAAGGGGTCCTTGGGCTCTTAGTGGGGTTTTGGCTCCTGGGTGGTGGTGAGTACTTTTGGCACTGCAGTAAGAGAGGCCTATTTTTGTCAGCCTTCTGGCGCTGCGAAGGGGACAGGCTTTTTTGGGGGATGCTGGTGATGCTTCGCTCTCATTTCAGATGAAGCGGGGGGGGGGGGGGGGGGGGGCTGCCAATTGCATGACTCAGGGTGGTTTAAGGAAAAGTGCAATGAAAATATGAGGGTGTTGGCTCCTACCTCCTGTCTATCCTGCTGCAAGGGTTTATACAGCTGTTTCCTTTAGCTCAAAACTTGATGCTAAAAATACTTCTAAAAACTTGGGGGTGCTGGCACCCCAAATTGCCTTATTCTGAGCTTTTTCCATGTTTTTTTCCCCTTTGTTTCTTTCTCCCTGTGCAAAGAGGCTGCCAGGTGCTTCCCTGGTCTGTAAGAGGGGTTTCCAGCAGCGGGGTTTGGGACATGCCGTTCGCTCCCCGTGGGAGGCGCGGAGAGGCTGGCCGGAGGAGGAGGAAGAGGATGGGGCTGGCAGGGAGAGCAGTGAAGAGCAGAGCCCAGCTGAGTCAGAGCTGGAGAAGTGACCCCTGGGAGCGGCCAGATTTACACCAGCCCCAGGCTGTTCTCGGGCTGGCAGAAAAATACTCCTCCTCTCCCACCCACCGCCTCCTCTCCACTGGCCATGACGCAGGAACCATCCTCTCTCCAGGCTGGAGCTGCCCACGAGAGGACGTTTGCCCCAGGCAGCTGGGGCATCCCCTGTCCTTGTCCCTAAGATACAGATCCTGGGAGGTGGGGAGAAGAGCTAGGGGAGCAGCACGATGCTCTCATGCTGTATTTATCAGCTTTGCTGCTGAGCATGGTCAGAGGCTGAGTTTGGGGAAAGGCTGGATTTTGGGCTGACCTGTTAGGGTAGTTTTGTTTCACCAGCCTATGCAGAGCAATAGGAAAGAGAAGTAGGAATATGATGGCCTTTCCTTCATATTATCCCTGGGGGAAACTGAGGCAGCAGACAGATGCCCTGTGTGATGATGTGCGTCAGGTCTCTCAGGGACTCAAATCATCTCCTCCTGCTCCCAAATCATCTCCTCCTGCTCCCTGTTGCTTCCCACCCTGAAAAGTGAGGGTTCAGGTGGCTGTAATGCAGAAAAAAAACCATCAGGAAAGTCCACCCTGCCTGGATATTTTGTTCCTTTTTTTCCCCCCTATTGTCCCCCATCCCCAGGGCCCTTCCCTGCAGCACGGTGGGCTCCGACCCACCCTTGGGCAGCGTGCGGCCCCTCTTTCTGCTCTTCAGAGCAGCTCCCACAACTGATTGAAATGCTTTCTGGATGCCAAGAGATCCAGGTGCTATCGGACTTTATCTGCAATCACCCTCCGGGACGCCGATCCCCAGCTGAGCAGAGAATTACTCCAAGCAACGTTTCCTTTCAGATATTCAATTTTAACTTCCTCTTTCTTAATTTAATTCCATCATTCCTCCATTTCACCCCCCGGGAAGCGATATCGCATCCTGATATCCAGAGAGAATTTGCTTTGCCGTCTTTAATTTGGCTCCGCTATTAAAAGGCGAAGAAGAGGCAACGCTCCAATTTGTCTGACGGGATCTTCATTAGCCTCTCTCGTTTCACCCTATTCCATGCTTCCCAAAGCCCCAAGTCAGTGCTGGCAGCAGATTTAGGAGCTCCTGGTCCTGTGCCAGGAGAGGGCAGGATGCGGCCCCATACCCTGGTACCCATCCATCCCGCTCAGTCCGCGGCGCAGGGTCAGCCCCTCCATCAGTTAATCCCTTAATGCGCTCTGCCACGACGCTGCTGCCACGCTCCCATTTCCCGAGTGTTTCTCTTCCCCCTGGAGCTATTTTTATGAGGCCTTTGTTACTTCCTAATTGTCCAAACCACTTTTCCACATTTCTCTTGATAAAGGCAGATTTTTAAAAGCAGTTCAGCATCTCAGCCATTTTAGAGTCATCATCTGCTTCATCCCTTTTATTGTTTAGCAAATGGCCTACTTTTGCTCGAACGTTTTTATTCCCCCCCAAGAGAGGGTTGATTTTTTTTCCCCCCTTTTTTAGCGGCTTTCTTCTACCTCTTAAATAATTCCTCTTAGATTGACTCTTTCTGCCTTTATTTTATTGTTTTATTCCCACCCATTCCTCTGCTGGGCCAGCCTCCACAGGCTCTGCCTCTCTCCCAGCACTGGGACTTGGGTTTATTTATTTTATTTCCTTTTTCTTGCAAACCTCTTGGGTTTGAGGGTTCATTGCATTTATCAAAGAAGGGGAAGTGCCAGTGCTGGGTTTCATCCACCCACGGTGATGTGCCAGGGAGCGCGGGGGGGGGTGGTTAGCATTATAGTGACCATACAGAGCAGGTCGGTGGGGTCTTTTTACTTTTCTAGCCAAAAAATGTCACATATATCCACTGTCCATGCACAGCTTCAGCCCTTCTCTGGTGTTTCCAGCAGAAACCAGTTGCTGGAGGAAAATCCCAACAGCCCCTTGGTCCCTCACCCTGGTAAAGGGGGAATTTGGCCCCAAAATGGAGCTTTTGGAGCTGCCTGGGGACCGCCAACAGCTTCGGCAAATTATTTCCTATCAGGGGAAGGAAATGGAGAGGAGACAAAAAGCATCGCTGCAAAACAGTCTAGTTTCCAAATATTGAAATAAGGGACATGAAGGGAAAGGGAACTTTTAATCTTGGAGGCAAACAAAGCCTTTCCCTCCAGCTGATGCAGGTGAGATTGCAGGAGGGAGGCAGCAGGTAGGACAATTTGTTACTGTTTTTTAAATGCTTTTTAATTCCTTACCAGCCCGCTGTGCCCCAGGGCAGCCTCCTTTAGGTTGTGAGGATACAGAGAGCCAAAAAAAAAATCCCTCTGGGAGATGATGCTGAATCCTACCCTGGTCCAACTGAGCCCTGGATGGATGGGTTATGGGGGACCTGCTTTGCTATAAACTCGACAGAAACAGGAGCTTTTGCATTTGCTGTTTAAGACAATTTTTTTAGAAGGAAAAAAAATGTCAGGAAGATTAAAGTTTAGGTTTGAAACAAGCCTTAAATCTCCTGAGGATTCAAACTGGTGTTTCTTCAGCTGCAATAGCAATGTTCAGTTGGATTCTGGGTGTAACAAGTGATATTTTAAGATTAAAGATATGTACAGCGCATCCCTGTGCCTGCGCAGAGCTAAGTGGAAATGGCAGGACAAGCACGTCAGTCCTCCGAGCACGCATAGACGGTCTCTGTGCTGGGGAAATGTAGGGCAGCACATACCGTGATGCCCTCGTGGAGGGTGAGGATGGAGGGACGGATCCAGCTGGTGAGGACCGTGCACACCCATGGGCTCCTTGTGTCTGGCTGAAGCTCCTTCTTCATCCCAGTGCCGCAGCCGTGAGCGTGGGACAGGAGGTGAGCGGGTGGGTGAGAAGGCTGCCAGGTGGCACAACCATGTAGTAGACACCAGAGAATCCACACAGGAGAGCAATGGTGGGATGTCCCAAATAGCTTTCTCTGCCAGACTTGCCCCAGCAGACCCCAGAATACCCGCTGCCAGCTGGGGTTTCCTTACTGGTGGCTTCCCCGCTGGTTAATGCAAAAACGCTGACCAAGGCTTTCCCCCTGGGGACTGCTTTTAATTGCCTGTAGAGTCTCTGCTATCTAGTAAGGAAAACACTCACAACGTGGCCTTTTCCTCAGCGGGACCATTAATTATGTCTTTCACTCCTCTGCCAGTCTGTGGATCCTCACCAAGCCTGTCAGAACATAATTCTCTTCAGATTCCTATTATTACTGTCAAATTTGGTTCAAATTGCCTCGTAAGGTATAAATGACGAGGGAAGACTCACTGGCTGTCTCAGGCACAGGGAGTGTGATTGCATAAACCTCTTTTCTTCAGGAAACCAGGCTTACGGAAACCAAAATACCCTTTTTTTTTTGTTTGTTTCTCTGGAGCTCAGCACATTCATCCTGGCATCGCTGAGGGACGGCAGCGACGCAGCCGCCACGGCAACCCTCCGGCAGGCAGCGGCATCCATGGATTGCTCCCTCCAGGGATGCTCGCCCGTGGTCTCGGAGCCTCGGAGTGCTGCTGAAAACCCCTCCTGGCAGAAGCCCACAACGAATGACCTGTCCTTGAGTCACAGGAAAAGCTCCTGAACAAACCCAGCCCTGAATTTTTCGCTGAGCTGGAAGCACATGGTGAGCATGGCGGTGGGAGATGCCCTCTGCATTGGGATTTCACACTGGGGGGTTAAATGGATTTTAGCTATAGGATAATTTCTTCTTTTTTTCCCCAAATAACTTCTGTGGGGTGCAGAGCTTGGTGCTTTCAGGGACTGAGCCCTCTATTTTGAGGACTCACAAACCAGTTAACGGGGCATCTCCATCATTTCCCTGGGATGCACCGATGTCCCCGCTTGTGTGCAGTTTGGCACTTGCCATCTGCAGAAAAAACAGAAGAAAAATTGCCTTATAAGGTTAACCCCAGGGGAATGGCATCCATCCTTTCTCACCCTCCCATCTCCATAAGCGAGTGTCGGGGAGGGTGGGAGCAGCCGGCCGGGGTCGGTGGAGGGATCCTGAGAGGCCAGATCCACCTTGACTCTGCAACAAACTAGAAGAAAAGATTAAATGTTTTCTCTCCCTTTTTAGCGTGCCTTATGCCTTATTTATGACTCTCATTGAAGGCAGGGAGCGAGCGCAGGGACGTGGGCAGAATAATGCACCGGCTAAAGGTGGAGGAGAGGAATTACGGGTGAGAATAACTTGTGCAGCAAAGCCAGGGCTGTGCTGGGGGGAGCAGCGTGGGGACAGGGACCCATCCTGGATGGGGAGCATCCAGACTCAGGGTGAAGCACGGCTCAGGAGTTATAATATAAAAGGCTTGAAGAGAAAATGGGGAGCCGGTGGTGGATGAGGGCTGGGAGTTGGGTGCAGGCTGAGAGCAGGGAGGCAGGGCAGAACCCTGCGGGCGGCTCAGCCAATGTGACCTTGGTCAGGCTGTGCCTGGGGAAAAGAGCATGAGCTGGCAAGTCCTGCAGGGGACCAGGACACCCAATGGCAAGGTGAAGGATGAGGACTGATTTGTGCTTACCCGTCCAGGAGGACACCTCGTACGGGCTGCTCGGCCCCTGCGGAGGGACTGACAAAGCAACTGCAAGGAAAGCTCTCTCCCTGAGCGCTTGGAGGCTTTGCTTTTCTCAGCCCATCCTCGCCGTCTGGGTTGCAAGGCTGAAGTTGAGCGAATGGAGAAGGGAGATGGTTGGGATGAAGGTGCTGAGCTCCCCTTGGCTGCCTGAGGATTCAGCCCTGAACCCAGTGTGCAGCTAATCTAAACCCTAGAAAAAACAGAAGTATCTCTTCCTTTCAGAGCGCTTCACAGTTTGCAGAAGTTTTGTGCTGTTTTCCCCCACATGGAAAGTCGTGCATGCAAACACGAGCCCTCGCTTCCTCCAGTGTAAAGTAACCTCCCTCTCCCAGGGAAGGAAAGCAATGAAATTAAATCATCATCTTCCACGAAACACCAGAATGCCAAAACCAGCCAAGATCCAGCTCAAAAATAGATCATCAGGGCGTTAGGTGGTGTGGTATCGCAGTGTGTGTGTGTGTGGCTGTATATGGGGGAAGGCACAGCATGGTGGCTTTGTGCGCATGAGTATTTGGACGTGCTCGTGTGCCCTTGGTAACTGTGGGTGAGTGTTGGGCTTACCATAAACCCATGGTAAGGGACCAGTCTTCACGTTAACGTGCCAAGAGGTTGGAAATCCAGAAATGCTGGAAATTGGGCTACTGAGGTGCAGTTCATGCAGCTGCTCTGTGCAGAAGCCTTGCAGACCGAGCTCAATGTCTCTGAGCAGATGTTGCTCATCCCACTACACCAGCACTCACCCGCTTCACAGATGTCCTCACTTAACGAGCAGCTACTTTGTACTTTTTCCTCTTGTGCCGTGGGTCATCCCAGGTCTGAGTGATTCAAATATTCATGGATAGTGTAGCGAAGCACAAGTCAAAGGGTTTTGCAGTGCCATGTGGCATTGGGAAGCTCTGGTCCAGCGATGGACTGTGAGGTAGGTTTGGGGAGCCTTTTAAAGTCCCTTTAAACCTGGGATAAGGGACTAGGGTTGATGCATGGTATATCCCTCACTTTTCCTCCAGCAAACTCCATCCTGGCCCTTTGGATGCTGCAGCCACAAGATTTACCCACCGTGGTGGAGGATCTGCGCGGGAGGTGGTCCGAAAGCCCCCAAACTTGTTGCACGCAGGATGCTTCGGTGCCAACAGCTGGTCTTTGTCAGACGAGGGACTTTGGAAGGGAACGAGCATCCTACCTCTGACATCTCCACTGAGCCGTATTATTAGTTTTGGCGATTAAATAGAAACCCGTTTGCAGGTGACAATGCTGTAAAAATAAGTAGGTACCAGAGCCGACATTGTGAAAATACGGCAGGAGAACAGAGCTCAGGCAGCATACATAATCTGTGGGGAAATAAGTGTGTGAATAATGAATGTGCACTGGAAAAATAAAATACATTATTGTGGTAAAGATAAGTCTATTAAAGTCTTGCTGCAGAGCCTGCGCTGGGATGCTTGATAGATCACCGAGTTCTCTGCCTCCAGGTGCAGCTCTCTCCTCCGCTCGGCCATGTGCCCCCACCTGAGCATCCACCCGGCGTGAGCTCGCCAGACAGCCCCGCCTCACCTGGAACGGACACCTCGGACCTTCTTGGCCTCTTTTCCTGCTATCCGTAAGCGGCCTGCAGTGGCTTTTAGCTGAGTTCAAGGGAATCGCTCACCAGGATGGGAGTTGGGTGCAGCCGGGAGTGCCGGACTCCAGGCTGCAGGGCTCAGTCCCTGAGTGTTGGTGGGATTTCTGTTTAATCCCACCACAGGCTCTACCCCCACCCATGCTCAGCCTCCCAGCATGGCAACAGCATTGCACCAGGTTTTCTTTTGAAGGGGAAAAGCTTTCTGCTTGCCAAATCCAGAGTTACCGTGCTCAGCCGCGGGAGGCGATGGGACTGCCAAAGCTCGGCCATCACCCCAGCATCTCCGTGAGCTAACACCCTCTCTTTTTTACTCTCCTTGCACCACCCATTGCACCTTCATCCAGGGCTGAACTGCCCTGAGATGCCTGGAGCCCCCCAAGAGGAGGTGGTGAGGACTTGAGGGTCCCGGGGGGCTTCATCCCTTCATCACCCTCCTCTG
Organism: Aquila chrysaetos chrysaetos; assembly: GCF_900496995.4. Classification (NCBI taxonomy): domain Eukaryota; kingdom Metazoa; phylum Chordata; class Aves; order Accipitriformes; family Accipitridae; genus Aquila; species Aquila chrysaetos. The sequence continues at coordinate 36,657,901 of NC_044013.1, forward strand.
CACACACCTGGGCAGTGAGTCCCCAGGGCGGACGCTCGTGTCCTGTGGGATGCCCACAGCCATCTCACGTGTTGCCCTGCGCCGAGCCCTTCTTGCAGAGAGACCGAGGTGTTGCAAACTCTTTCCCTGCCCCATCAGCCCTGTGCGTGCTGGCAAGGGGGAAGTCACGTCTGTCCATCCCTGCCTGGATATGAGTTTTGCTGTCGCTGCTGCTCCAGAGGATGAAGACAACCCCCCGCTCACCGTCCGGGTCCTCCTCAAGTTCCAAAACCACCCGACCTGAGCAGGTGGGGTGACCTGGGTAGGAAATGCCATTTCTCCCGCTCCATCAACCCCAAAGCAGCAGCAGCCAAGGCCAGGGTGTGCCAGGACCTCACGGACAGCACGTGCGGGCAGGGACGGATTCACACCTCAGGGCGAGCTGGCAGCCTGCATGGGCCCATCCCCAGGCTCAGCCCCACAGCGAGCTGAGCCCGGCTTTGCAGCCCAGCCGGGCTGCCCTAATTAAAAACACCCAAATTAATTGGTGCGTTGCTTTTCCATCACGGCCTCTCCAGCTCCGAGGAGAGCCTGTGTTGTTCTGCGCTGACCTGAAACGATTTGTCAGCGGTCAGTTCGGCTGTGGTGGGGGACGGTGTCTGCTCCCATTATGGCTTTCCCTTCTGATCTGAGCTTGGTTTCCTTGTTTGTTTTTCCCAAAGAAAAGGCTTTTTGTTTGTGCTTCTCCTTCAGCAGGAGGAAATTTCCAAAGGAGCAGTCACTTTGAATCAAAATCTTTCCCTTCCGAATGGGCTGGTGTGGTTTGGGGAGATTTTGCCTGCTTCTTTTTGAACTTCTCCAGGATGCGACTTGGGCGAAGCGGGGTGAAAGGGGGTGTGGGGCCACCCCTGGGTGCCCTCCCATTGCAGCTGGTGGGGCCCTGGGGCAGCCAGTGGCTCTGGGCTTTGAGGAAGGTGTGTTTCTCTGTTTGATATTCAAAGAGCAAGAATCGCTTTTTTTTAATGCAAATGCCTTCTCTAGCCAGTGGAGACCTGCGGATTCATCACCTCGCCTTGTCCAAACCCAGGCAGGATGCCAGCGCTGAAGCCACCACAGGGGACACTCAGACCTGGAGCTTCATGGTCACTTCAGTCTTGGAAAACTATTTCAGATCTCAGTTCATGCTGGTGAGCTCGGTCCCCACGTTAGCCCCACAGCTCCCTTGCCCACCAAGAGGAGGGTGGTCACAGCTTCAGGAGGGATGAGGGGCTGCACTGACCACCAAAGCTCCCCAAGCTGATTTTTCATCATATGCATGAGCTGCCAATGAGCATGTGCTGGCTGGCAATGGAAGCTCTGCTTTTGTAGGCATTGCCTGAATGAGGGGAAAAAAACATGATGGTGGAGAACTAAGTATGAATTATACACAGAGAACTTCACAGGAAAGACACGAAGTGTAAGGATTTACTGGGGGGAGTGGAAAGGCGCCCTTGATGCCTTCAGCTTTGAAGATGGGATTGGAGACTTGAAGGTCTGTAGATGGGTTCAGTTTGCTTTGGCTTGTTTTTTCTTATCAATAGGGTTTTTTTTCCTTTCAGTAAGATATTTTTAACCTACATCCTCTTTTTCCAAGAAGGTGGCAGCTGGGAATTTTTTTTTTTTTTTCGTTTAAAACCTTTTGGAGGAAGAGGACAGGAAGGCGATGCCTAAGGCTGGGGCAGCTCTGGCATGAAGGATGCCAGCTTGGATGGGTGGGTGTTTCTGAACTTCCTGAAGAGCCTGTCAGTGAAAATCTGGGTAACTGGGCTCTTAAAAGCCAGATGCAGGAAGGTGGGTAGAGATTTCCAAGCAGAAAAACCCACCCATCTGCCCCCTCCTACAGAGCCATTTAGCCATGAATTTCCATTTCCTCCTCCCCAGCCTCTGCATTAAGCAATTGTCTATAAACCTGAATGCCTAAAACCCTGAGGCTTTTGGGAAAAAAAAATCCCAGACCTGGTTGCCTCTCCCATTGGAGCCAGCCAGCTTGCTGCTGCCGGCGTCCCCAGCCCACCCAGCGGGTGCATCACTCCACAGGGTGCAAATCAGCATCGTGCCCAGGTAGCATCACCCACGGTGAGGCCAGCTGGGGTCGGGGTTGTCCCTGTGTGGTTGTGCCCTCCAGCCCTTCTCCCTACAAGAAATGCTGAGAGTTTTTACCAGCACTTCTTGCTCCTGCTGGGAATAGGTGTGAGCCCTCCCGGCATGAACCTCCTTCAGCTCTGCTCGGCAGGAGAGCAGGGGCAGATAGATGCGAGAGGACAAACTGCTGCGTGATGACGATAGCCCGTTAGGTAAACTCCTGCCTTGTGACAGATGAAGGGAAGTAGCTTTGGGGTCTTTTTCCCCACACTTCAGTCTGGAGCTGTGACAGCTCAGGCTATGGCTGGGTGTTTATTACAGCAAACAGGGCAGCCGGAGTTGGGAAACTTTTATATTCTCAGCTGAGGCTCAGTCCTGGGCTTTGATGAGGAGACTGGCAGGACCGTGGGGCCGATGCTTCAGCGAGAAGCTGCATGGTCACAGCTAAGCAGGGTTGCTGCAATCAATAAATGCATGCAAGTGTGCATCGAGGAGCAGCTGAAAGCAGCTCAGGGAAATCCTGCCCCTGTCTCGGCTGCGTGCCTGCCGGGGCCGCTGCACGGGAGGGCTGTCAGCTGGGAGATGCTGGAGAGCACGCGTCTGCTTTGATGATGAAAGGTAGGAGTGAAGAAATCCGTGCCATCACAGGAGAGAGAAGTCTTTCAAGTTGGGCTGTGTAGCTAGCTGCCAACCCCCAGCAAAGCACCGTGTACCCATCTCCATATATACTTCCCGGCCTCCTCCAGACAAACGTCCGTCCCTCTGTCCATCCAGCCGCTCTCACTGGCAACGGGGCTGGTGAATAGGGCACAGATTGACACGGAGCAGAAGTGGGATCTCAGCCTGATCCTGGGACTGTCACTGTCCTGCAGCATTTTGTAGTGGGAAACTGCACCAACGTGATTATCATTGTGCTGAAAGATAGAAAAAGAGAGAGATCTGCTTTGGGATGGTCACGTAACCTTCAGTAAAGGGCAAGATGGCCTTTACCGGGCATGTGAGCACTGCTGGGCATCATTTCCTTGCTCAGCTCTGCATCAAAGGAGCTCAGGGATGTTGTTTTAAAGCAGCCTGGGGTATCACACCCTGTCACAGCACTCGGTGCTGGTGCTGTGCCCGGAGGGGAGCCCAGGTTTGCTCCATCCCAGGGTGATGCTCACAGTCCCGATGGCAGAGCCACAGCTTGTCCTTCTCCATGAGCTGCTGTCCTCCTGGGAAGGCACTGGGAAGGTTTCTGCAGCGGAGAAGAAGCACCAGCCCCAGTTCGGTGGTTGAAGAATGAGTTCGATGCACATTGTGGGATTTGGGGAATTGCAGGGGGAAGACAGTGGTGGAGGAAATGACAACTAGGAATATTGGGGGTAAAATAACATCAATACCGAAAAGAGAGCAAGACGAAAATCAGCCAGGGTTGCCCATCAGCTTGCTGATTTAAGATTCACTTTGAAAACCTATTCCCCTTCAGGGGAAACATGTGCCTGCCCCACCGGCAGCCGACCCCGGCACGCTGCTCTGCGAGAGGCAGCGTCATGCTCCCTGGAGGAGGCATTTGGGCAGGGAAGTAAGTGATTTCAAGAGCTGCCAGTGTATTTACAGCAAAGCAGAGTTTTGCAGTGCTGAATCGCTTGGGGAGAAGAGCTCGGCCAGCAATTCCCGCTCCCGCAGCCCCGTTGCACCTTGACAAATGGAGTGCTGGGCCATGAGTTGCTCGGGGCTTTGTGCTGGGAGCTGGGAGCACGGCCAGGGCTTCGGCTCCGGGTGGTCACGGGGAAGGTGCTGCGGCAAGTCCTGGGGAGAGGACCGGCCTCGGTGCAGGAATCGAGGCACATCCCCCTGGGAAGAGCTTCAAAGGCTCTCCCTCCTTAAATACCTTTCCTCGTTATAGCCTCTGCTTTGCATTTTCATTTTTCAAACACCTCATAATCACACTAATTAATACATTCTGGGATAATTCTTCCTGGCTTCCATCAAATTTAAATCAGCATTTATTAGCATATTGCCATGTCTGTGTTGTTTGTTAAAGTCCAGCATAACCTTGTACTTCATTATGAACCCAGGAAACTATTTCAGAAATGAGCTGGAGAGCAGTAAGCTGCGATCAGGACGCCTGCCTTTATTTTCCTCCCAGATCATTAGAGCCCTTTTGGGTACCACAGTAGCATCTTGCTAGCACCAGGCCCACATTCAGCTGCAGCCAGCCAATTCATAGCCCGTATTCTCCCCCCAGACATTTCATCGGAGCTGAATTCGGTGAGGCCAGCGCGGTCTCGTGCATCTGGTTGACCCCCACCAGCTCTCCCTGGGGCTGCTTCACATTGTCTCGCTGTAGCGGGCAGGTCATGGCATTATCCCACCATGGTGCCGGGGCCAGGCTCCCCTTCCCCAGCCACCTCCTTCCCCCTGGAAGTTGATGCCATGACATGGGCAGAGACTGGCCAATGCTGTTTGAAATCTCCCCTTGCTGCCCAAAGAGGTAATTTTGCCCTTTGCCCCTGCTCTCTTCTTGCCTTGCCTTCCTTCCCTTATGCCAGCAGGAGTGATGGGGTGAGCTGGGGACGGGACAGGACGGGCACTTGGGTGGCTTTTACTCCCCAAGCCCGTCGATGAGAGCCGAGCACAAAGCAGCTCAGACACTCTCCTGCTCTGTCCTTGTGAAGGTCCGGGGAGAAGGAGGGTCTCTGGAGGGGGGTCGGGTCACAGCAGGCTCTGCCCTGGGGAAGGGGTTTGGCGTGCGAGTCCATCGAACATGGGGTGTGAGGCTGAATCACGCTCCCTCCTGCCTGCCATCTCTCGCAGGGGGAAAGTGGATGTTTAATCTCTTTGACAGCCAGATTTCTGTGGCTGGGGAGGTGAGAAGGTTTGGAGGCTTTACGACACGAATCACTCAAGATTTTGGCCTTTAGGTTTAGGGTCAAAAACCCCCCCTGCCCCATCCCCTCCCTCCCACCCTTCGGCAAGCCCAGAGGAGGTGCAAGGGGGGGTAATTGAAGAGGCTTAAGGATCTTTTTGGCACATTTACTCGTGTCCCCTGGGGAAATTGCCACTGCAGAGCAAAGCCAGACCTCTCTCCCCTCCCCGCGCTCTCTCTTTCCCGCTCCCGGCAATAGCAATAGCCGCAGCCGCCGTGATCGATTCTTGGTGTCAGCGCCGGCCCCCACGCGCCGGGGCAGGTCAGGCATCCGTGCCCCCAGCGCTGGCTGGGGTGCAGCGTAAAAGTCAACCAGATAACCGTCACAGCCATTAATCATAATTAGAGGTGCCAGGGCGGGTCAGAGCAAATATACCCGATCTCATCTCGGCTGTCGAATCGAGGTCCCACGGGGCTCAGCCCCTTCGTGCCTCGGGTCAGGCTGCTCCGCACAGGCTGGGGCTGGGGGGATGTGATGTATCCCCCGGGGAAGGGGCAGAGAGAAGGCAGGAAGGCTGGAAATTAATGGGGAGGAGGTGTGCCGAAGTCTTTTTTTTTTTTTTTTTAAAGATAACACATATATATTTGAGCTGTGCCGTTCCTGGGACAGTCACTGTCTCCCTCTCCCTTTCTGTCCCAACAGCACCAGCTCCAGGACCACCATCACATTTCACAACCTGATGCTGAAACCTCCCAGAGGGCCAGAAGACAGCGCAGACTGCAGCACCAAGATTAACACTATCCCTATTTTTTTTTTTTTCCAGCAACGGTTGTTTGCGTTGGAAAATCTCAGAGACTTTTGCCTCTGGCTAATGTGTTCCCCCCCCATCACTGCACTTCTCCTCCTGAAAATGTTCCCAAAATATTCGTGGGACTTTTTCCAGCTGTCTGGCCAGTTAGAAGGGCAAAAAATGATCAAACTCCACCGGCTGCTTGGTGCACGAGCGCTCTGCTGCTGCTTTAGCTGTATCAGCTTGGAAAATGTATCCTTCAATCAGTTTAAGCCCCTAGGCCTGATGTAATTTTACCGCTGCCTTCTCTCTAAGGTAATTTTACGGCTGCTATCTCTAAGTATTTACAGATGGGGAGAGCAGCAAAGTGAGAAGAGACTTTGCTCAGTTTGTCCCCGACATGAGCAGCAGCTCAAGGGTTGGCAGACGGGGCTTTTCCCCTCGTGATTCAGAGGGACCCATGGTGGGACCCATCCTGCTCACTGTCACGGGCAAGGAGCCTGTGTCAACACCAGCAAAGCCTCCAGCCTTGGCAGGAACTGTGGCATTTGCTGGTCCTTAAATCATCCCATCCCAGATCTTCCTTTGGGGTGGGAATTGAATTTGCTGTGGATGCAGCTCCTCGCGAGGGTGCTCTCTGATCTCTGCTACCCCTTCTGTCCCCTCTTTAAGGTCCAGCATCAGATTCCCAGGGAGAAAACCACCCTGGAGATGAGGGAAACTGCAAATCAGGTTGTGACGCTGAACAAGGAGGCACGTGTGCCCACACTGAGATCTCCACATGCTGCCACCCCATGAAAACCACAGAGCTGACGGCTTTCTAATGTCAGTTTATAACTGAGTTAGACTTTGCTTCCGTCTCTGTTCATAAAAATTATTCTTGGACAGGTCTCTGAAGCTTAAACTGTCAGGAATGCTATGGTACATTTTTAAATAAATCAGTCAATAGATCAAGTGCAGAATAAGCAACAGAGTTAGGCGTATGCTTAATCTGGAGTCCGAGAGACAAAAGCACTTGCTTAAAGTCAAGCATGCGCTTAACTGCTCATCTTGGTGGGCCAAGTTTGCTGAATCCAGCCTCACAGAGAGCTTTTTAAATACAGCTAATTGCACATTGTGTGTAATGGGCAAGTTCTTGCCTCCGAAATAACCAACAATTAATTATTAGGAATGTTATTTAGCAGTCACATAATAGACACCGATGGTGCTCTGTAGTGGTGCCTGTTCCAGCTGTATTTGCAAGGTTGGTGGCATTTTGCTCACTAAATATATATATAGTAAGTAGTCTATTAAAGCAGCATGGGGGTTGTGTTTCAGACACCTCGTTTAGAGTGGGGCTGAGCCATCTCCCACCGGGATGTGTCGGAGTGGGACCCACATGGCAGCCAGAAACCCACGGGGGACCAGAACCGGGAGGGCAGAAGTGATGGGGCCGCTCACCGTGAGCATCACTGGCCTGCAGCTCTCCCCATTTATTCTGCACCCTGCAAACGAGGTGGTTTCTGCACTGTTTCTGCTTACCTGCTTCTTCTCCCCAAGTGCAGTTCGTGTACGAGGGGAATCCCTGCTGTCCCTGCTCTGTGTACACCCTGGCAGAAGCATGGGGACCCCTCTCCTCCATCACTTCTCATGCATTCCTGGGCTAATCGGGTTGATAACTCCAGCGGTGTCCTGTGTCTGAGGGCAGTGTTGTAGCGTTGTCTGGGGATGCTCGGGCAGGAGGGATGTAGCAGAGCCGAAGTGTCCCACCTGGGGGCTGCAATGACAGCCTCAGCCTTGACTCTTGGGGATGTTCATCCCCGCTCTTAACCTGAACCATGTAAACCCCATGAAACAGCTCATCCCAGAGCCAAGGGTCTTGAATTCCATCCAGCTTCTCTTTCCTCGGGTGAAACCCATCCCAAACCCACCCCATGCCCGTGCAAGACTCTCTGAATGCTTTTTATAACCTACTTTTTATCCCACCTTGCAGCTAAGTGAAGTTAATTGACCCACACGGTCCCAGAACTACCACAACCTTCTCCAGCACCTGCGCTTGGGTTTTGACATGTCAGGCCCAACTCTCCCCCTTCCACTTATTTTACAACAGGCTTGTATGGACTGATATGCTCCAGATTTGGGTGGCAGAGATAGGAAATGACCACGGAGAGCAACACAAAACTTGTCCTGTCATTTTGTAGGGTTTTTTTCATCCCATCCCTGAAAGGCGTGAGGCATTGCCACCAAACTGATGTGTTTTCTGCCAGGTGGGACACTGTGAGCAGCACCATGCCCACTAAAAGCCCATCTATACATCCCTCCAACCATCCCTCCATCCATCCCTCCATCCATTGCATCTCTGTCTATTTGGCCTGCGCTGAGGCAGGGCGGCTTCTTGCCTTGACCATGAAGATGAAGGTATGGTTGTTAATGCAGTAAATGAAATTCATTAATCAAGGGGGAGGGAAAAACCTGAAGAGAAGAGCATTCATTCATCCACTTACTGACATGTCTAATGGAGCTTTTGTTTGCCTGCATCTTCATTTTTGTCTTGCCTCGCAGACATGCACACAGAAATTTCAGGACTGAGCCAAGTTGGAAATTCCAGCAGAAGACAGACAAAAATCCTCCATCACCACTTCCCTTTGCATCCTCCAAACTGGGGAGGTTGCTAAGTGACAGCATTTCTGCTCTCACTAACTCACTGCGAGAACCTGAGCACTTAAAAGCAAGAAAATGGATATTTAAGGACATGATAACTCATGTTCTTTGGTAGCGACCAACAAGCTGTTTGTTCTGAGAAGACTGGGGATATTTTCACCCAGAAATTAAATTTGGAGGGGATGAGTAACGGCTTTGGTGGGAACTTGCCCTTGTTTACACCTTGTCTGCAAACATATGCTGAGATGTGGACTGTGCCCAGGGATCCACATGCACACGTGGGGGGATTTTAGCCCAGTTTGTGGCCTCGGAGCCCAAAGGGCAGAGCCCGGGGGGTCCATGCACCTGTGCCTCAGTTTCCCTGCCCTGTGCAAGGAAGCTCAGGACCTTGCTGTAGGGACAGTCACATGCCACGTCTGGGAGTCCAGCACTGTGGGTCCTGTCCCAGGCGTGATGCTGAAGACCTGATCCCAATTTTACTTGCAACGCCCAAGACAACAGAGCATGGGGAGCTTGCTCAGACCTTTGCAAGCTCACCCTTTGCTTGGCTTTATCCAGACACGTTTCTAAGCAGGTTGGCTGGATCCTGTCTCCTGTATCCCATGCTGGTGGCTCCAGTGCCCATCACTGGTGGCAGAGCCTGAATGCAATCAGCCCGGCCACTTCGCCTCTCCTCACTGCCGACCGGCTCCATTTATTTTTTTTTTATTCCGCTGTTGTTGGGATTGCTATTCTGTGATCCCATTTAAAATCATTGATTTACCACAGACTCCTCAATAAGCAATTTGGAGCAATTGAAGCTGTTATCTTGCTGTAGATCACATGGTGCTAGGAGTGGGGGGAAAGGGGGAAGGAGAGGAAAACTAAGAAAGAAAAATGGCTGGAGCTCCCCACAGCCAGCATGGATCCGTCCCACATTGCATTTACACACACCTCTGAGGCCCGTGGAGGTCGGGCAGTGGTTTGCGTGTTATGGTCCAGGAGGGGGAAGAGGGTCTTTGCTCCCTTTATTAGGATGTAACCCAGATTTAGCGGTCCAAAGAGCATGAGCTCGGGCTGGGACCCGGGGGCTTTGCGGGGTGGACAGGTACAGCATCTGCAGAGCCTGCGGGATGGGGGAGACCCAAGGTGGGTCCTGAGGGTCAGAAATGGGGAAGGGGCTGAATTTATCCACCATTGATTAGCAACAACCCCAATCATGGACATGGGCACTTGTGGGGAGTGTAGCACAGCCCCCGTGCACCAGCGGTGTCGTTTCTTTTTCCACTTGGGTTCAAAGGCTTCTCCTCTCTCTGCTGGGGAGGAAGGTTTGTAGCCCGGGATGCCACCTCCCCTCCTGCCTGGCTTTGCCTCCTGTGTCTTCTGCCATGCACTTTGGAAAAACACCTTTTTTTTGAAACACTGAGGGTTTTGGGGGGAAAGGAAGAAGAAATCGCAACCTGATTACAGGGGAAATTTGCCATCTTTGCATCAGTGAGCTGTGAAACAAAACGCTCCCTGACTACGTTCGGCAAATACCAATTTGCAGGGCCATCAAGGAGAAGGATAAAGCATCCCAGCACTGTAGGCTGGGGGCTGTAGTCTTTAGCAATAGGTTTCCAGTAACTTCATAACCCCTGAGAAGGGAGCTCAGGTCTTCAGAGTTAGAGATGCCCCAGATCCAAAAGCAAAAGGAGGGCAGGTTTTAAGATACCTGTATCTTTTCAACCACAGCCATTAGCTGGGAATCAAATCATAAGAGCCCAGGGAAGCTGCCCCAGAGAGACTTTGCTTCCGCACTAATAGGTGGAGAGCTCTCTCCTCATCATAACCCACAATGCAAAGCCTAAATACAAAATCAGGTAATAGAGAGAGGACCTGGCAAATGAGTGCACTGCAGTGATTTGAACTGTATTGTGAATGTTTTGAGTGCAGAGAGAAAATAAACCGGTTATAAAACATCTACCTGAGAGCCACAGTAAAGGTGGCTTTAAAAACACAGTAATGAAATGATTCAACTGCTTTCAAGAGGGTTTGGGAGCTGCTGTATGGGGGCAAAGACGTGCAGGTGAGTGCTTGTACCCTGGTTGCATTCACAGTGTGCAGTCAATTCATCTAGGCAAGACGATGCCATCAGCTGTGGTGGGACCAGAAATGATGTTTCTTGGTGAAATGGCACTGAACTTGTTGCTGCTACTCCCAGAAATCCCTGGATTGTCTCTCTCACACCTCCAATGCTTTCCAAGCCCATAACTTCTGCTTAGCCCAGCTGAAATGGAGATGACCTACAATGCTTCTCATGTGGGCTCATATTCACCAACGCAAACGCTGCCCGGTGTGTATAATTGCCCCATGCAGCATCCCGTGCGATCCCAGCCAGCCAAGAGGGCTGGGGCCAGCCAAAATCTAGCAAAGTACCCAAAGGAAATATCTCAGCAAAAAATAAGCTTGCAAGTTATAAAGATCCCCAAAGGCCCAGTTTTTCTCGGGGGGGAAGAGGAGGAACTCAATGGCAGTGTTACCATATGATGAGCCAGGGCAGGCGGCTTTCCCCATGCTGCAGGACCTGCTGCATCTCCATCCCTCCGAGCCAGGCTGAGAGACCGAATCCTTGAAATGTCCCCCAGATGGGATCATTTCTATGCTGGAGGGCTTCATTCTGGCTTTGGGGATCCTCCTCCATCCTCCCTCTGCCAAGCACCGCGGGGCCCAGCTCCTGCACCAGCCCAGCTCCCCTCCAGCTTTTGTCAGAGGCATTTTGCCATCTCTAGCTGTTGGTATAGCTGAGCCAAGGCCAACCCCTCCGGAGACCTCCACATACTCAGTATCTCCTTCTCAGCTGTGCCAACAACAGATTTATTTGGGGTTTTTCTTCTTCCCAGTTCTGGAGCAGTTCAGAAAAAAAAAAAACACTTTCCAGAGACATCATCTGTGCTCCTGGTCTGTTCCAGTCAAAATCAAAAGGGCTTGGGTTGATTTCCAGCTTTTAAGGCAAAAAATAAATAAATGCAATGAAAGGACGTGTCGGGGGAGAAGAAACTTCAGATCAAAAGATCGAAGTTGCTTATTGCAAGCCAAGAAAACGTGTCAAAAGGAAATATTTTTAGTTTTGAATGTGTTTTTTCTGTCCTTTTTCTCCTGGAGTGTCTTGCTGTTTCAGCCACGAGCGATCAGGTGAAGCAGGGACAAATCCGAGGGACTCAGAGCAAACTGCTGGGATGCAACACACCCATCACTCCCAAAACACCCAAGGTGATGCTTTCCCCAGCCGCCAGCAGCATCTTTGCCACCGGCTGGTCCTACCTAGTTATCTAACGCTACAAGATGTGTCCTGTGAAGCTGAAATCACACAGCAGGCTGGGAGTGCTAAAGAAAAGCCTCACTGGAGTGGGTGATTTGGCCAGGGCAGGCTCAGCCTCAAGCCCCTGTGCTCAGCCTGGGACACGCAGGGTGACACCACCGTGGTCCCTGGTCCCTATCCCCATCCAGGGAGCATTCACTTGAGCAGCTTTCGGCTCCTCACACCTCCAGACCAGTTTTTTGTATCACTATTTGGAAGCAGTCACCCTTTGGGGCTTGAATATCACCGAGGCAAGCAGTACCCAGCGATCAACTGGGAGTGGCGAGGAGCCCTTTCCGAGCAGCTGGAACCAAGAACCCTGCTGGGGCAGGCATTTCTCCCATTGTCACCTCTGCCTGCACTTGCATTTTGGGGTTTTTTGTTGTTGTGGGGGTGTTTTTTCCCCTGTTTATTTATCTGGCAGTGTTCGCTGAGCCTAATCCCAAGCAGCAGCGGTGTTCAGCAGGTCCCTGTAGGCATCTGGGGTGGGGAGAGGTAGTTTAGGGGAGTGCACTGATTCCCCATGGAGCTGCCTCTGCTTTTAGGTGTTTCTGAACATTCTGGTCAGTGCCCAGAGTGGCTGGGAGGAATTAGGATCAGCAATATGGGCAGAATGGGTGGGCACATGGAGAAGAGGCAGAACCCTTAGTAGCCACTAGAGAATCCACGGTGGGACTCAGACCTGCTCATGGACCTTGCAGAGGTGATGATGAGCGCAGCTGGGACCAGCTCTTGCTGGGTGCTTCTCCGAGTCTCCCAGCTCATGTCCCCTCTCTTGTGCTCCCCAGAGGACTCCGGCTCCATAAACCCATGGTTGGATTACACTGATCTAGAAACAGCATTTTCTTCCTCTCCACTACAGGTACAAGTCAGAGAATTCTCCTCATTCGCTAAGTAATCCCAGGACCATTTGATAGCAGCCGCCAGCACGACGTGAGCAGCAATTATTCCTCATTTTGTTTAACCGTGTGTGCAGGAGAGCCGGGAAAGGCGGCGTTTCTACGTACCCCCCCCCCCCAGACCTAAACCAGGGCAGTTTATTAATCTGCTCAGTGGGGTCCTGCCAGGCAAATTGTATTTCACTGTTGAAACAGAAAGAAATGGGCTCCCAAGAACAAGCAATATTATTCACATGGCATTGATCGGTGCAGAGCTTTTGCTGGCTCAGCAGTTTGAACCCCTGGTTTTCATCAGCAGAGTGCTTAACCCTTGGCTAATTGGATTTGCCATCGTTAGTGTGATCTATGCTGCCTCCAATTACTCTTTTTGCACGGCCCCACCTGGGCACCCACCGCTTTCGACACGGAGCCAAAAGATCTGAACCCCTGCAAGGTCGGGGCAGGCAAAAGTGTCCTGTCGTGTTGGGACATCAGGTCCCTGGTAAACAACGCTGACAAAGCTGGAGCTGGAGCTGGGTGGAAGTTTGGGCCGAGGAAGAATTTTATTTGCTTTGTGGTGGGTGTACTTTTAACTGTACTAAATGGCATCTTGCAAAGGATAGAATTAGACCCTGTAAATCCAGGGAGGGGGACAGAGAGGGTGTGAAAATTGGCTGTGATTAATTAGTTAGCAGTGAATTATTTTTTCATTAATTAGGCTGCATCTGAGACTGCAGCCCTGAACCTGCACAGTCACAAGCTTACCAGCAGGGTAAGGATGTATTAGTGTCAAGGTAAACTGAGGCACAGATGGATGAAGCCATTTCGCAGGGCCACCTAGGGGAGCTTTGAGGGACCGGGGCTCTGCGTCCTGTCCCTGTCATGCAGGATGGTGACAGAGATGCTGTTTCCATCCCCAGTCTGGTCTTTCGAGTTGCATCCCAGTTTAAGCCATTTTTCCCTCAAGGCTGAGCTGGTTTCTCCCACCAGGGAGGTCCCCATCCTGCAGAGCAGTTCCTTCTTTGGATTCCCAATGAAGAAGCAGAGTGATAACAAAAAAAAGCCATAAAACAGCTAATTTGCAAGGAACAAGGATCCGTGATTTTTTTTTTTGCCTGGCCAAAAGGCTTCGTTTTCCCTGGACTGGCCCCAAAAACCACTCAGTGTTTTGGCCCCAGAAGTGCAGAGACCCCAGGTGCTTGGCTGTCCCTCAAAAGCCAAATATTCGGGAGGTGCTTTCTCCCACGGCAGGCAGCCTCCCACGGGGAAAACGAAGGGACGCAGCCACGCGCGGACCCTCGCAGCCTTGTTTTCACTCGTGGCCAAGAGAAACCCTTTAATCGGACATAATGCGGAGCCTCAACAGACCGGTAATTGGGTGCCATTCGCTGAGCCGTGTCACGGGAGGTCAGACAAGATGCTCTTTCGTGACCTTTAAATCCATGAACTAACGAAATCAGGGCCTTTCTTTAGCCGTGCTGCTGGGACCGCCAGCAGCATCTGCTGCCTGCCCTGCCTGCCTCTGCCGTGCGGGCAGGAGCCAGCCAGGAATAGCTGTATTTAGCAAAGCACCAGCTGGGAGCTCGCTGCACCCCACTGCGGGGAGCGATCCCCCTCCATCGCTGCGGGCGAGCGCTCCTCATCTGCTCCAGCGCTAAGTCAGCCCCCTTCGCCGGGCTGGGGCGGGGGGACGCGGCATCACTGGGCGCAATGGTCCCACTGGGCTGTGCCAGCGGTGCCCGTGGCATCGGCCAGAGCCGGACCCTCATGAGGACACCTCGGTCACCCCACCGGCACTGCCCCGTGCCAGGCACGATCCCATCGGCAGGGCGGGAGCGAACTGCGGGAAATTATTCCCCCCCCCGGTGCTGAGTCGGTGAATTAAAAATGGTTTTACCTTACGGGAAGCAGTGAAGCTTATTTAAAATGCAATGGTGGTTAAAAGGGATCTGCTTCTCCTAATGCCATCTTGATAATATCTTTACTGAGGCACTTGAATGAAAGCCCAGAGCAGGTTTGGGGGAGCAGCCGCAGGAGCTGGGAGCACGGCTCTTTGTGCAGAATGGGGGGGCCTGGTGCCGTAGGACCCGGCCACGGTAGAGCACCCCACCGCTGCCCATGCGGCTCCATCCCTGAGCTCCGTCCTCCCATCACCCAAGGGAGCTTTGATTTTATTTAGGGGGAATTTCTGAACGTGCAGCAATCGCATGATGTCAGTCGAGGGAGAGCATCCCACAGCTGCTCACCGGCGGCTTTCAAGAGACAGCCAGAGACAGCTGGGGAAACTGAGGCACTCCTGGAAAATCAAACCCTCTTTCTTGCTGCCTGGGTACTGCGGTGTTTCGAAGCTCTACTGACCAAGCTGTTGATTCACTGAAGCTGTTAATCCAAGGTGTGCAGCCAACAAGTTGGAAACCAGCTCTGGATCTGGGAGGGAATTTATAAGAAGCTAATGGAAATTCCTGGAAAGAAAGGTTCTGGAATTCCTGGCAAGCCGAGAGGAGTCCTGGAGAGCAGCAAAAGTTCCCAGCAAGCCCTGAAAACCTCCTAGATGGGCTCATGTCCCACCGTCCCTGGAAAATGCTGCAGAATTCCTGGAAAACAGGTGGAAATTAATAGGAGGGTCCTAAAACCTTGCGGAGACTTGCCGGTGCTCCCAAGTGTTTCGGGGATGTGCAGCCTGCTCCCTACCCCAGGGCTGGGGGGGGTGGGGTGCAGCTCCAGCTCCAGCTTCTCTCCCTGCGTGGGCAGCCCTTGCCCCGGGGGAATATTTTGGCAGCACAGAAGGACCCACAGTTAGCAGGAGGGGAACAGCTTCCCAGCACAGAGGAGGAGCCCCAAAAGTTTGGGACCTGATGGGCTTTCCTATTCCCACTCCCTGGAGCCACTGGGGAAGTCCATCCTCAGCTCCAGCTGGTCCAGAGAAGAGAACATCCCTCCTCTTTCCCCAGGGAGATATCTTCGCTGAGCTAGGCAAAAACACAGCCAAGAGCCCCCAGAAATAATGGTGCAATTACCAAAGTAATTATCCTGGCTGCTGTGCAAATCCTGCCCAGTTAATGTCAACAGCGATGGGGGGGCAGCACGCAGGTCCTGCCTTAATTAAACTTCCCCCGGCCGGTCGGAGGAGATGACTGCCGAGAGGCTCTTGTTATCGCTTGTATTCCTGGAAAATAAATCACTCCCGCTGTCGGGAATATCCCTGCATCCCCTGTGCTGCGGGGAAGCTCCACGCGCAGGACCACGGTGGTGGAGGCAGCATCGCAGGGCGAGAGCGGGGATGGAAAAGCAATCGTGTCCTTCACAGCCCCTTGGGTTTTGTGGTCCTTGTCCCTGTCTGAAAAGTCCCATCAAAGGCACAGAGCTGCACATGGAGGGGACGTGGCTGGTGGCATCTCAAGGGGAGCACAATGGGGATGTGCTGGGGTGGGACTGGGGAAAAGGGGCCCTGATAGGTGTTGCCAGTTGAGAGAAAACTCAAGGCACGAGAAAATGATGGGGGAGATGATGGGGGGGGGGGGGGGGGTGGATGCAGGAGAAGGGGAAGGAAGGAGACTGGAGCACGGCTGGGGCTCAGCAGAGGAAAAGTCCTATTTTCCACCCTTACTCCTTGCTCTCTGTTGCACAAAGGGGATGGATGCTTTAGGAGGTCTGATTTTTTTTTTTTTTTTTTAAGAGCGTATCATTTTTTAAGGGGAATATTAAGTTCTTGGGAAGCTGGCAAGACTTGGGGGGGCAAGCATCCATCGGGGTGCCCTTCCCCAGCTCTGCCTCCTCCTCACAGGTGGTTTGTGCAGCCTCACAACGCTGCATTAAAATGCAAATTTGTCCCTGCCTGCTGGGAGCAGATAGTAAAACGCTAAACAGGAAAAAGGCAGCAGAGAATAAACAGAGGGCAGCCCGAGAGGGGAGCTGGAATAGAGGCTTCTTTTTAATTATTTTTTTCCTCTTTCTTTTTCCTTCAGTGAGATTTGGCTGTTTGGTGGGGGTTTATTTAATGGGATCTGAAGCAATAAGGGAGGAAGGTCCCGGTTTCGGACTAGCTGGGTGCTGAGGTACAGGTGGCCGGTGGCCTGTCCTGGTGGGTGCCACCAGCCCCCAGCACGAGTATGGTCTGCAGCCTAAATCGTACCATCTCCAACTGCCTTCTTGGGTCTGTTGTTTGGGGTTTTTTTTAATTCCATGTCCCAGCTGATCATTCCTGACGGGAAAAAATAAACTCGAGTAGTAGGAGTAAAGAGGACCAGGCACCGTCAGACTCCACCGGAGCCTTGACAGTGTTCCCATTTTCCTGGGGTTTGTCCCCAGCGGTTTGCCCATTGCCTCCTGGTGCGTTTGCTGCCGGGCTTCAAGAGCATCAGGAGCCCAAATCAATCGTTGAGCTGCTTCCCTGGTGCTCCTAATGCCCGGGGTGGGGGGGCTTTTGAGGGCTGGGATGGTGGGTGATGGTCAATGTGTGTGTATGTATTTATAGGTGTCTGTATGTGCATACGTGCACCCTCGCACCTGAGCAAAGCCCTTTGCATCAATCCATGCAGGGACTACACGCATACCTCCTTTATATATGTATATGTAAAAAATAAATATATATATGCACACACATATTATATATGCATATATATACATAGGTATAAAGTATAAATATATACATATGTATGAATTATAAATATATACATATTTATAGATCAATAAATAGATAGCTCTATAGAGGGTTTTGCTCTCTTCGTTCAAAAGTGAAGCCACCCTGAGCGGGTCTCGCACCCTCCCCGCTGCCCCTCGCCCAGCACCGTCCCCACCGGCTGCGAGGAGGCAGCGATGCTGGCAGGGGCGAAGCGCCTGGCTGGAGGTGCCCGGGTGGCAAGAACCGCTGGTAGGACACGAGCTGGGGGGTGCGTGGGGATAAGAGCATCATCGGCCCCCCGCAAACAGCTCAAGCTCCGCTGGTCCATGGGTGCCGCCTTCCCAAGGGCTCTTAAGAGACCCGAGCCGGATCCATCGGCCAAAATGGGAAGCGATGGGCTGGAAAACCGCTGCTGATGGTTGGGGACAGAATTTTGGCCTGGCTACGGCCGCTGAGCGCCGGGAGGAGGCGGTGGGCGAGCAGCCAGTGCTGCTCGGGGGGCTGGTGGAAAGCAGCCAGAAGAAGGGGGGCAAAACCTGGCGGAGGCTCAACCGTGGGGACACCCCATGCCGAGCCTGGCCGAGCTACCTCGTCCCTGACCCCTGCGGGTCTGTGCGTGTCCCCCGCCACCTTCCACCTTCGCAGCCCCTGGGACGCGCTCACGGACCAGGAGTTGGGCGCTGCCACATCTTATTACAATTATAAAATTTTATTATACACTTTTCTTACCTTTCCCCCCTCCTTTTCTTCTTCTTTTTTTTTTTTTAACAAATATTCATATATGTTAATTTAACAAGGAGGTTTGGCAGTTCCAAGCAGGAAAGTCAGGTGTATTAATTTGACTTCTCGGAGCTGCTATCAGCTCAGCGGCTCGTTCAGCCAGACCTGGGTCCTTTAGATAACGGGGCACAGTAAAACCTAACTGCATCATCTGCCTGGCCTTTGAGCACATCTCAATTCCCCCATATATATATGTATATGTATATATAAAATCAGCATAGAGCTATCGGGTAATATTTAAGGCCACTCAGGGGACAAATTTCCATAGCCCAAAATCGATAAACACTTAAAGAGGCTTTCAAAACACTGTGCACCACCACAGACTGCTGCTTGCCTGCTAGGGAAACTGAGGCACGGAGGCCGGCGAGGATGGGGCTGCAGCATTGCCTGGTTCCTGACCACCAGCCTTTGATCAGGCTGCCCGAGAGGGGAGGATTTTGGAGGGGGGGAAGCCCAAATCAACAGCTTTGACCCCAAAGTGCTCAGAGCTTGGGTGGAGGTCAAAGCTGAGCCATGTCCCCAGGACCCTGGCAGTGTGTGCCCCCCCCCCCCCCCAGCAGACCCCGTGCCCACCAGGGCTGACCCCCAAACCACTGGGAGCACCCACCCTGGGCACCGCGGCAGAGATACGGCCCATCACAGTGCTGCAACGCCTTTTGGTTTTGGCTTTTTTGTTCCGTTGTTTTTTTCTTTTCTGGTCTTTTATTTAAGAAAAAAAAAAAAAAAAAAAAAAAAAAAGAGAGAGAGACACAGTGGTGGGTAACTTCCAATCCAGAAATAATCCGCTGCCAGCCTCCACCTCCCCACTCCACCGGGTGATGCCCGGGGGGGGGTGTCCCCATCCCCACACGCTCGGTGCCCACGGGTACAACTGCCCAGCCCAGGACCCCCAGCCCTGGTACCCGGGTGTCCCCGCAGGGTTAACCTGGCCGAGGATGCTCTGCGCTGGGCTGGGAGCTGGGGTGGCCCTGGGCTGGGGGGGGGCCTCTCAGGTGAGACGGAGGGGCTGGGAGCTGCCGCCAGCGTGAGGTGACCGGGGAGGCATTGGGTTATGGCAGTCAGAAGGCACCACGGAGGCTAAGCCTGGCTCCAGGCATCCCTGCTGGGCTGGCACTGGGGGAACTGGGCTGGCACTGGGAGAATCGGGCCAGGTCCGGTTGTGGGTGTCCCCACCCAGGCTCGGCCCCCCCTGGGGCAGTGGGAAGCCCCCACACCACCACCTCCCAGTCCCGGAGCCACATCCCAGCACTGGGTGGGGGGGGGGCAGAAACCAGGGGCTGGCCCTGGAGGTCCCAGCTGCCTGTTGGGTGGAGGGGCCCAGCGCTGGCCCCCCCCAACAGCTGGGAACAGAGGGAGAGGCAAGAGCAGGCAAGTTCACAGGCAGCAAGCTTGCCGGGCACCCCCAAACTGCCCCTGCCTGGGGGCCACAGCCCTTCCCAGGCAGCAAGGGGGGAGCAGAGGCAGCCACCCACGGTCCCCAAGCGATGCTCATGTGGCAAACGTTACCGTCCCACAGGGCCCCCACCGCAGGGAGCGGGACGAGCCCGGTGTTTGGGGTTGGGACGCGGCAGGCGATGGGGACAGCGGTGCCCCAGACCCGCGGCCGTGGGGCTCTGTCCCCTTGGCAGCCACCCTCCCCTCCTGCCTCACCCAGCATCACCCACAGCGGAGGGCAGCGGGCTCCGGGTGGGGGTGCCCCCCAACAGCCGTGGGGCAGCAAATCCCTGAACCAGCACTCACCTCCAAAATTGTGCAACCACGTACAGCAAAGGCAGGGGGATTGCCTTTAGGAAGCCCCCACCCGCCACCTCCCCGCTGGGCTCCTGGGGGGGACGGGACATCTCCCCTCTTTCCCCCGCCGCACAGCAGGACCCGCAGCATCATCCTGCCCTGTTCGCCGTTGGAGATGCATGCACACGCCAAGGTTTTGACCCCATCCATCTCTGCCCCTCGGCTCGCCTCCCTTGCTGCCCCCTCGCCCTGCGCCGGCGGGTTAGGGGGCCACGTGTGTGCTGATGCCTCCCCTGGGAAAACCAGATGGTAAAGGGCAAGAAAAGAAAAAGGCCCCCCGGGGGTGCCTTCCAACAGGGTGAGGACGTGAGATGTGCGGAAGAGGGAACGCGCAAGAGAGCCGAATTTGGGTCTCCAGGCCCGGGGAAGCAGCCAGCGTGGTGTGGCGTGGCGTGGCGTGGCGTGGCACGGCGTGGCATGGCGTGGCACGGCGTGGCAGCCCCCTCCCTCCCGCCCCATCCCTTCTGCCCCTGCGTTAAGCGATCTCTTTGATTCTGCGGATGTAGTTGTGAAGCTCTTCGGGGTCTTGCAGCCCCATGTCCTGGCAGACCCACTCCAAGTCCTCCTCATCGGCGATGGGGATGGAGTTGTAGGCCAGCTCATCGGAGGGCAGCGTGGCGAAGGTGGTGAACTTCACCCGCTTCCGTTTGGAGGTGGGTGAGTTGAGCGGGTCCTCACTCTGGTCCCGCGTGGAGCCCCCTGAGGAACCATCCCCGCGACCGTGGACCTGGCTCTGCACGCTGGTCTGCGAGCTCCCGCTGCTGTGGTGGTCCCCGTGGCAGCAGGTCTGGACATTTTCCAGGGGGTTCCCAGGGCTCTCAGGCTGGGGGGAGAGGTCATTGTGAGCCCGCAAGGGCTGCCCGTTGCCCAAGAAGACCCAGTGGTGGGAATGGTCCATGTTAGTCTGGCCTTCAGGAGGGATGCGCTTGTGCCGGTATTTCAGCACAAAGACAATGCAGTTGATGAGGAAGACCAAGATGGCCAGGCAGAAGACACCCAGGAGGGCGTACATGCCTATCTCCAGGTCCGTAAGCCCCCTGGTCACCTGGACAAAGCCGGTGGGAATGGTGGGGAAGTCCTCGGTGGGGTGAGACGCGCTGGACATCCTACTGTCCTCGCTCGGCTCCGCTTTCCTCTCCACCTCTGCCCGCAGGGTGGTGCTCGCCCCCGTCTCCGCCAGCCCTGGCTTGCTGGGCACATGGTCGTAGTCATAGGTCGGGTCCTCCTCGGACCCAAAGTGGACCCGCACACTGGCCAAGGCAGTGAAGAGCACGCTCTTGCGCTTGGTCTTCTGGCAGCTCTCGCAGATGACCAGCTCTGCCCGCAGCAGCTCCCCCGCACCCTCGCTCTCTGCCACCACCAAGGGGAACGCCCGGTCCTGGGTCACCGAGACCACCTTCTCGTCCAGGCTGCTCACCACCAGGTTGTAGTCCTTGGGGTCGTAGAGGGAGAGGGGGGCCGTGGTGCCGTCGCTGTAGGAAATCCATAGGCTCAGGAGCGCTTCCTGCGGGACCAACACAGGCACCGGTTGCCCAGCACGATGCCAGTCCCACCTGCGCCCATTTGTCCATCCCTCCACCCATCCCTCCTCCTTTGCATCCTTCTCTCCATCCAATTCACCCTTTATCCCTCCATCATCCATCTTGTTCCTTCCAACCATCACCTAGTTTTTCCCTTTTGCCTGTTCTTCCCTCAACGTTCCCCATGCTTGCCCAGGCTCACCTCAAATCCCAGCCCCAGAGGTGCCAGATGCGGCTACCAGAGCTGGGCTGGGAACCGTACAGGATTTCCTCCAGACCCCTTTGTCCCCACGGTTGCGTCCCGTCCCCAGGCCGGGCAGGGTTCATTCATAGGTTTGCGTGAAGGTTTCTGGGGTGCTTTGGGGTCACCAGGGTGTCTGGAGGACAGCGGGTGCTCTGAGGGCCTTGGCATGACTGTGGGCAGGATTTGGGAGCAGGGGCTTGCAGATGGAGCCCTCACCCCACCCCAAGTTCCCCACCGGGCCCCCCCCCAAGCCTGAATGCACCCCCCCCAGCCTCACCTGCTTGAAGAAGCTGAGGGTCTGCTGCACGGACGTCCGGGCAATGATCGTGTGGCTATTGCCGGGGCTGGGGTGGAGGGACAGCGAGAGGCTGGAGACCACCTGGGCCTTCAGGTCCGTGATGCTGACCTTCTCCTCCGCCACCGTCACCAGCGTCTCGCCCAGCACCGCCTCCACGAGCGGGGACACGACCTGCAGGGGACGAGGGTGCCTGTCACCGCCTGCCACCCCCAGCCAAGCTGGCAGAGGTGAGGAAAGGCAGCCGGGGGGGGTGTACCTTGAAGAGCGTGGTGCCCGGCTCCCTCCCGGCCAGCGTGAAGCTGTCCACCATGTGGGCCACCCGTGGGTCGTCCACGCGCATGAAGTCGCTGACCAAGTCGGTGACCTCCACCAGCCAGTCAGGCCCCAGCATGGTGACCACCTGCCCCGTGCCCTCCGCCGCCGTGGTGTGGAACTGGGTGAAGACCTGCAGCGTGGCGTGCTGGTACTGCAGGGCGCAGCCCCGGCTCTGCTTCCTCTCCTCTTCATCCTCCTCGTGCTCGCTGTCCCGCACCGACCTGCGGGATGGGGCAGTGGGTGGGCAGTGCTACTAAGCTCCCCGCTGCCACGGCTCTTCAGCCCCCACGGGAAAGGAAGGGGGTGGCCAGGCAATGGAGATACGCAAGGTCACCAAAAAAAATGGTGGCTTCTGGCCTAAAGGTGCCTGTTGCCCATGAGGTCTCTGAGGACTTCAGCAGCATGTGGTAACAGGGTCATCAGCGTCTCTGCTCCCTAACCAGCTGAGAGGACAAGATATCTCAGGCTGGGATGGACACCTGGAGGTCTCTAGACCTCAAAGCAGGGCTAACTCTGGAGCTTGGCTGCTCCTGGCCTCATCCAGGGAAGTTTTGACCATTGCCAAGGATGGATGTTCCCCACCAGCTCCAGCATTTGACCAACCTCATTGTGAAATTTTCCTCCTGTGTCCATGATCTCTCTCCTTTTCACTGAGGATCCCTGAGATGACTCTGGCTCCATCTTTAAAACCCCCTCATTAAGTAGCTAAACAAGGCAATTAGACCACTACCACCACCTTCACCTTGCCTTCTCCAGGCTGGACAGACCCCAAGCACGGTGGCTCCGCAGCACCCACCTCCTGTCCGGCAGGATGGGCACTCTCCAGCCCTTCACTTGGCTCAACCGGGCATCCGAGAGCTCGATGTGCAGCGGCAGTTTGGGCACCCACACTGTCATCTCCAGCGGGGCGGAGAGGTGCTCATAGGTAAAGATGACCCGAGCGCTCATGGAGCCCCGCGACTCCTTCCCACTGACGAAGACGTAGTCACAGCTGCTGGAGACCTGGAGGAGAATGGAGGATGGGGGTTGCAACGGTCCCACAGACACAGCAGAGATCCTGGCAGGAGGCTGCCTGGAGGAAGGGAAGGGTCGGAGGAGCAGAATTTCACCCGGCAGGTACCCAGTTAAAGGTGGCTCCAGGAGCGGGGATGCTCTCTCCTCCCCAAGAGCCCTGCTCAGAGGCGTGGACCTGCACACACCATGTCCATAATGCGAATTTCCCCCCAACCCAGGTCCTCTTGCCAGCCCTCACCCACTCCCACCTCCACTAGGCACCTTCATTTAGTCCCTCAGTTTCTCTTTGGCTTCCGCACTGAATCGTACCCTTTTTCCACGCTTGAGCTAGAGGCATCACAGGGGTTGCAAGTTGCTCATCATGGACGTTTGCCCCAAAATCTCCTCCACCCACACCCAGGGGGCACAGGCAACGAGCATGGACCAGCCACATGCCCATGTGCAGATACCCACCAGTACCTTGTCCCTGTCCCTCCTGCTAACCCCAGAAAGAGCTTCCTGGAGACCATCTCAATCCTCATGTTCATCTTCTCGCTCTCTCTCTTTCTCTTTTAATTCCCATTTATGCAAATGCATTAGTTAAATTTGCTGTAAAACAAATATACCCTGTGGGGGCCACTTATTCCTGACCGATCAAAGCCAATTAAGGAGCTAAGAGGATGCCACTGCAGCATCGCCTGTGTTTCGGCTTAGGCCACCAGAGTCAACAGCTCCTTCCCAGCACGGGTGGCAGAAGACAACCAGGCCAAGGGGACTCCAACCTCTCATCTGCAGTGACCCCATGGCCCAACCCTGACTCCCTTTCACCCCCCACACCATCAGGAATTGCATCCGAGCTGTTTGCTGCTGGGGAAAAATAAAACCCGTTTGCTCAGCCAGCAGCGCAGTTGCTCTCAGATGCACCAAGCATGTCAACAGCACGGAAGGGCTTATTTCCAACAAGCTGCTCTCCCACGTATATTCTCTGATGGCTGATAAGGGGTTGAGTCCATGCCAAATGGTAGGTGACAGCAGAGGTGACAGCATCACTGTCTCTCTCGCCACCTTATCTTTGGGCACCTGTGGCATCCAGCTGCAGGAACTTTGCATTTTCTAGCCCACAAGCAGGGCCTGACTTCTACAAGAGCTCCATGTTTTGGCTGCAGAAGCCTGCTGCAAGGTGTCCGTGGTCCTCCTGGGCTGGTGGAGGAGGCAGAGCCTGGGACCTGGGCTCCTCGGGAAGTCCCTGCTCCCCGGGCACAGGAGGAAAGTGCAATGCAAGAGGGCTTGTTCCTTGTCTTCCTATCAGAGATACCAGCTCAGCACATCTGAAGAGACAATCTCATCTCTGGCGGGGTGGTGTCTGAATAAAGATGAGCTCCTGGGCGAATCCTCCAGCAAAGGAGTGCTCTGGATATTGTGTCATTTATCACAATAAATATGATGGGCTGCTGCTTGCATTACCTTAGCTAATAAATCCCCCCGGCATCTTCTTCTGGGGACCACTTGCTTTGCAACTGGGGGGGCTGAAACTACAACAACAAAAAATCCCAGCACATCAGGCCTGTCCTAATGATGGAGTGACTGCAGATTAGCTTTTAAATGAAGTGCATGCTTGTTCAGAGAAACTTCCCGGATTTGCAGCAAGGCATCGGGAAACGAGAGGCTGAGGTCTGCCTGGGCTCCGAGCCAAGGCACCGCTAGCTCTGCTTCTGTAGCCCAGAGCTCCCCACTTGGTATGGCCTCAAGCATGGGATCAAGGGGACAAATCTTCTCCGAGGTCCTCGGGAGCTGGAAGAGCCACGACGGCTGGCGGCACGCCATGTCGGCCAGCCAGGGGTCCTGGCGGTGACCAGGGTCCCTGAGGCTCAGTCCCATTGAGCTGACTTGCTCCTGGTGGGTCCTCAAGTGGATGTGGATGGTGGGCTCCTAAGGAAGGTTCACATAGCAGGTGAGGTTGAGCATCTCCCATTGAGCGTCGCTGGCAGCAGAGGTGGCCCTTCCGCTCTCTGCGTGTCCCTCAACACGTATGCAGCCCCTAGGCCACCATGCAGGCAGGCAAGGGGATTATTTCTATGCTACCTTGAGTGATGAGGTCCTCCTCTCTGGACACAGCATGGGCAGTCACCCTGTGTCACCACAGAAGGGGATGAGGATGACAACTCCCACCCATGCTCTCCCACCATCCTTCGCAGGTGGCCCTGGCACCTTCACAGCCAGGACTACATCAGATCCAGGACACGTTCCCTCTGTGTTACACACGAGAGCAACAACCACCAAGCCACAGGCAGCATGGGGAGAAGCAGCTCCCCAGCCCTCCTCCATGCTAAATTATTTACAGTAACAGATAGCACATCCCACTATGTAAACTTTGATTTATGTAACAGGTTTATAGCCCTGACACCGTAATCACACTCCCCAATCTCGGCAGGTAACTGAGAGCTCCCTCGGAAACGAAGCTCTGGCTCAAACACAAAATAACTCAGCAAGAAATTGCACGGGGCTCCGAGCGGCGAGCGGGATGCGAGCAGGAGGTGAGCTGGGGCCGGAGGGCTGCTCCATGTATTATTCATCCCGGCTCGTGTGCATGTGTCTGCTCCCCCCCAGGTCTGGGGACAGTGTGTAAATAGATTTATGAGTAGAAAGGCAGCACATTAAACAGTTTAAGTGTCTTGGAGTCCATCCTGAAGTGTATTATTGCTCCAGTGTTTTATCACACTGCAGAGGACCGGTCTCCATAAATTAGACCCGGTGCTGTAAATCGCACAGATCGGAGTTTTAGTCAAGAACTTGGGTAAACAGTTTGTGACACCAGCTGTCACCCACCCGCGCGCCCACGGACCACCGGAGAAAGCAAGTCCCAGTGGGGACGGGGCTCTGCCCGTCACCCCTGGCGCAGCTGGGAGAGCAGCCGGTGGCTGCTGGTGAAGAAGGGGAGAAGGGGCTATGTCCCCTAGCTTGGGGGACATGGGAGAGCCCAGACCCCCAGCATGGCTCCCTGCCTCTGCCCAACACAGCGGGGACATGGAGAGGGTGGGCTGGCTGGGTGCGTGCAGGGAGAGGTGTGGGAGGTGTTTGGGAGAAGGTAACGATGTCTAGGGGTGGGTGGAGGGGTGGAAACGGTAGTAGAATAATACAGACAGGTGGAGAGATTGATAAATATACAGTGATAGAAAAATGTATATGGATGAATGGGTCTGGTGATGGAAAAGTCATGGCTGGATTTGAGGACCGACTGCTGTCTCGGTGGCTTGGGCGGATGCGGGGGCAATCGCTGCTGCTGCAACAGCGAGCCTTTTGCATTCACCTGATGAGCATCACTCCCGTGCAGCCCATCTTGCTCCTCTCCCTCAGCCCCCCTTTTCCCTCCATTGTCCCCAACTGCCCGGCTCGTCACCCCACTCCCGGCTGGGGCCAGCACCCAGCCCCAGCCTGAGCTCAGCCTGGCATCTGATCCAAATGGCAGATAAATGTCCCCCGGAGGCACAAGTGAAGCCGCTGATAGAAACGTGCAGCTTACATTGCGAGGTGACAATATTTCACCTTATCAGTGCTAAGCGCAGTGATAACCCATAGTTATTGCTGCTGCCTGGTGCCAGACTGCGCAGCACCGGCGCATCCCATGGCCCCTCCAGGGACAGTGACAAAGCATCTTGTTCTTCTCCCATCAGATCCCAGGGAGAGACACATGTGGACCGAAGCCACTGAGGGGTTGATGCTCGGGATGAGGTGGGCTTTTGTGGCACATCAGCTCAGCCACTCTCCCCAGCTCGTCGAGCTCCAGCCCGCACCACTGGTGGGGTCAGCACCCCTGGAAGAAGCTCATCCCCTCGCTAGGGTCACAAGATCCCCCTCCTCACACCCACCTTGATGATGTCTTCGTTGTTGGACTTGCATTCGACCATAGCCGAGACGTCCACGATGGTGCCGCTCAGCTCAATGGCGATGACCTTCACGGGAATGGCCACTGTCCGCCCCGTCAGGATGGCCGTGTTGATGATTTCTGTGTCCTGGGGACGAGGTGCAAAGGGGACCATCATATTAGAGGGCAGCCTGTCCCCCCGGGGTCAGATCCCGGCTGGTCCCTCTCCTACTCCAGTCCTCGGAGAGAAGGACTTGGGGCAGGGGAGAGAGGGGGAATGTATGGATGTATAGGTGCTATGGGGCAGATGAGCTGGTGGGAGATCCCTCAGGGGGACCCAACCCATCCTCCACATCAAAGCAGATAAGCTAAGCAGAGGGCAGGAACCCGCTCACCATGGCCAGGGGCACGATGGCCCTGATGTCCCTCTGGATGACTGTCAGCTCCGTCACCACCTTCTCCAGGTCGGGCGGGGGGTTGCGGCCCCGGTAGTCGATGTGCCACATGATGCGGCGTGTCACCGACTGGCTGGTGAAGTTCTCCATCTCGAAATCCAGTTGCATGATCTCAGATGAGGAGTCCCCATCCCTGGGCAAGGGGACAGGAGGGGGACACGGTGAGCTGGGTGCCCCGGGTCCCGCAGACACCCTGGGATCAGCATCGGACAGTCCCCTCTAGCGATGCAGAGCATCCCCCAGCGGGTCTCTTCTCGGTGTACCCATGTCTGCCACGGGCACCGTGCTGTGGGTGCCACCACGATGCTTGCTACCAAACACAGCAGCCCTGATCTTTCCCCTCTGCCAGGGACTGCTCCAATGGGAACCTGCAGATTCCTATGGGAATCTTCCCAGTGGGAGAGGGAAATGCATTTCACTGTCTCTCTCCAGCAGGAGAAAAACCTCAGCGGCTCAAGCGGGCACTCTCCCAAGGCTGCTGGGTGATATATTATCACAGTGTGAGTGTGTGGCCACGGCCCCAGGGGACAGTGGGTGGCTGCAGGTGCTGCCCTCGTCTCCCTGGCTCTGTCTTCCCAGCAGTGTGGCTGGATTTACCACCCCGGGCTGCTCCACCTCCACGCTCATCTCCCACGGGTCAAACCCCAAGTGTCCTACACTCAGGAGAGCAGCGTGCTCAGGGATGACAAGGAAGTCCCTATACAAGAGCCTAGCCCAAGCCGTTGACTTTACAGCCCCTTCCAAGGGGATCACATGGGGAAACTGAGGCATGGGAGAAAAGTTCAACCACAGACAGCAGATGGGACAACACGGAGCTGGGACTCGGGGTAGGGCTGTCCCCCAGTCTGCACAGGCAGCCATGGGGATGCACGGGGTGGACGGGCAGGGGATGGGGGAGGTAGGCAGGACCAGCAGGGGATAACGGCCCCAAGACCATCAGCTCATCAAAACCCCACGCAGTTAATGCCGCTGCTGAGGACAGTGGGACCTGAAGCTAACAGGGAGCAAAACCTGGGGCATCCCGGAGGCAGGACGGGATGGAGAGTCTGCACGCTGCCAAACCCGGCACACAGTGCCAGTCTAAGGGGATGAGGGGACTCAGCAGCTGGTGTCCCTTGTCCTCTGTGTCACAGCTTGGACACAGTCTGAAGGCAGCAGCATAAATCACTCTTACACCCCATCCCCATGAGCAAACCTCCCCAGATGCAATCCTGCCCTCCCATCTCTGTGTCCAACCTGCAAATCCCTTGGGGGACTCAGGATTCAACTCCCCCCGCCCAATTCAAACTTCTCCAACACTCCCCAAAAAACAGAGCATCCCCAGGGGACACCCCAGAGCCCCCACGAACCGCTGAGCCAGCAAAAGCCCCCCCCAGAGCAGGAGGAGGGAGCGGGGCAAGGCAAGGTGAAATCCCTGCGGAAAGGGAACCCAGGACTGGCTCCGCTCTCATCTCGCAGTGTAGCAGCTATTGAGAAGGTCCCATCGATCTAGGGATGCAGGATACAGTCGGGTTTCTCTCTGATAAATACCTAATGAGTGAAAGGGAGCAGAGAAAGAGGAGAGCAAGAAGCCGGGGCTGCTCCAGGCCACGGCAAGTCCTGCTCCCTTGTCCCGTGGCAGGGACGATGGGCTTTGCAGTGGAGCTGCCGCGCAAGGGCTGGTGGGGTCCTGCTGGGACTTTGTGCCCCCAAGGCAGCTTTGGGGGTGCAAGGGGAATTGCCAAAGGCTACCCAGTCTGAAGAAAGGAACTGGGCTGCTCACTGTCTTTTCCGACACAGCTGTATTAAATACAGCCGGGAAGAGCCAGGTTCAAAGGCAAACCAGAGCTGCGGCTTCGGCGCTAGGACTCCTCACCATGGGGTGCCCCTGGGCATCCCAGGAGCCCTGCCAGGGGACAGCCACCATCTTCTGCCCTCCCCGAGCATCATCTGCTCTCAGCCACAGCAGAGACAAGAGCTGGGCTGCCCACATTGGGGGAATAACTTAGGACGCAGCTGCTGGGGGTGCAAAACATCCAAAATTGGCCATTATCACCCCAAAGCTCAGGGCCCTCACCCCCTCCCCGCACAGCCAGCGCTGCCAAAAGCCCCCAGAGCCCCGGCGAGGCAAACTCCTCCGGCTGCACAGCCCGGAGGGCAACACGGCTTTGAGTCATTCATACTTTCCATTCCGTTAATATTTGATGGAGTTGTTTGTCTAAAAGGTGATTGTAATCACTTTAAATTCATTCTCCGTCTCTAACCTTTCCAGGCTGATTTGAAGCGGCGGCAGCAGACGGGCAGAGGGGGAAGGGGGAGCGGAGAGGATCTGGCTGCCAGCAGGTCTGGCAGCCACGTGCAGGGGTGCTGGGGTGGCCATGCAGAGGATGGGGGGGGCTCATGGCCCCCAGGACGCTCCAATGTCAGCCCCAGGGACGCTCCAATGTCAGCCCCAGGGCTGTGGGCTTGGATGCCGCTGTTGCATTTTGTATCTGGAAGCAATGGTGTGGGGTAAAGGAAAATCCACCCTCTGGGTAAGCCCTTTGGAGGGGTTTCTCTGCAGATAGCTTTTGAGCTCACGTTCGAAGTAGTCAGAGCTGAGGATCTTCTTTCTGCAAGAGCTCGTCCCCAGCTTCTCTCAGTTATGGGGTAAGGGCAGAGATGTGGGGAGATTTCTAATGCAGAGGGCAGGAACGGCTCAAGCACATCAAGTCGCTTTAACCCCCCTCCTGGAGATACTTGTCTGCCTTTTCCCAAAGACACAGTGATGGAGATATCACAGCCTGGGAATAATTGTTTTCCAGCACTTCAGAGTCTTTCCTGTTGGTGGTTTTGACCCCGAGCCCATCCCCTGCCCTTGCTCGCCGTGTCCTGCTCACTCGGATGCAAGTAGCAAAGCTGCCCCTCACCCTCGCAGCCTCTGTGTGCTCACAGGCCAGTCCCGTGTCTCCCCTTCTCCAGGCTGAGCAGCTTCTGGGTTTTCAACTTGGCTTTGTGGGTCCTCGCCCCTTCAGATCATCCTCATTTCTATCCTCTGGACTCTCCTGAACAGACCCGAGCCTTTCCCAGAGCCCCAGGGATGAGCATCATCCTTGTGTCAAGCAGAACTGGCTCTGCCCGTCCCAGGTGCTGCCTTAGTTCGTGCTCCCCATCCGACACTCATCTGTCACCTTAGAGTCCAGATGGGACCTTGCCTGGGGACTGCTCCTCTTCCTTCCCGGAGGAGACACCAGGATAGTCAGCAAAGAGCTACTGCCTCTCAGGGTATTAAAACTTCTTAAAGAATTAAAATACTTCCACCCCAAACTGGGGGATCCCCCCTGGCTTCACAATTCAGCCCCAAAATCCACCACGTGCCCACCAGCATCTGACATGGCCAGGCGATCCCAGCTCAGAGCCAGGGATGCCGCTGCTAAATGGTACCCATGACTTATGGGCGCGTTGCTTGAGCCCCAGCTTGGTCGCCTGTGTTGACCACGGAGCAGATCCCACCTGAACGCTCCACCTCACACAGCCCTTTGGCAGCTGCCTGCCTGACCACAAACCTGCCCACCTTGGGCCACAAAATCCACCTTCACCTGCCCTTTGGCTAGCTACAGTGTGCTGGCCGAGGTTAAAAACCACACAGAAAATTAAGCCCTTCCCACGTCGGTGCAGGACCTACCCCGACCTCAGCTGGACTGAGAATTTGACCCCAGAATTGCTTATCCCCCTTCAGTGCCTCCAAGTCCCATGGTCCGAGCTGTGCACTGCCGTGCCTCAGTTTCCCCTGCCAGCACCCACATGGCACTGTAGCCAACCAGGCACCCAGGGTGGCGATGAAGGCAGAGCTGCTTCAGGCCAAACCCCAGCAATTTCCCCAACTCCCCTGGAGCTGGGGGTCCCTTACCTGGGCCCGGCACCATCCGCCCTGGCCACATCGACGGTGGCAGTGGAGTGCTTGCCGCCCGTCAGCAGCTCCGAGCTCACCAACCACTGCCCACTCCTCGACTTGGTGCTGAGCAGGTTGACGCCTTTCTTGGCCTTCACCCTGCGGAGAGCAACAGTCAGGGCCAGACCCTCAGTCCCGGGCACCCCTGGACCCCCCCGGGCACCCTGCCGTAGGCGCAGGGGGTGGGTTTTTTCCCCCCAGTCCCTCCTGGCTGTCGGAAACATCATCCAGGTCGGCAGCAACCGCCGTGGGGCTGAGCCCACCCCAGCTCTTCTTTTTCATAGGATTTTGCCCCCCCCATCACCCCTCCAGCAGGAGTTTGGTCCCCCCAACCCAGTGCTGCCCCCCAGGACAGTAACAGCCCTGTGGGGCTGGGCATCCCCGGGGCAAAGGACAGGAGAACCTGGAGTGCCTTGTCCCCCATGCCAGGGGCTCACTGCTGGCCCAATGGCCACAGGGACACTTGTGAATGCCCTTTGAAGAGATGTGACCGGGGCTCATCCCCCCACCCTTAGGGACATGCAGCAAGGGGGGTTCTCCCCGTGGACCTCCCCGTACTGGGGTGCTCAGCACTAGGAGGTGGGCACAAGAGCAAAGAGCCCCAGCTCACTCCGCAGCAGCCCCGTGGCCATACCACACCTTGTCCCCAAAATGGCTCTGAACAAACCCACATCTGCTGGCGGGGCCCTAATCCCAGTGCAACTGGGAGGGCAAAGGCAGCAGACCATCGCAGTGGTGATGCAGAGGTGGAAACCCTGGGCGGACAACCTTTCCCTTCCCTCCGAGAAGCTCCCACTGCAAAGTCCCAGAACGTTGCAAAACCACATCAGCTGCTCCTACGGCCTCCCTCAACTCCCCGAAGCCCTGCCAGACCCGGTCCAGCCCCCAGCAGGTCCCAGAAACACAACACACCCTCCCCATCCTCTCTTCCCCTCGCACGGCCCAGCCGAAACAACCACCCCCTCGAAAGACGGCTGCTCCTGGGGTGGGGGCGGCCCCAGGACCTTTACCTGAGCGTGAAGTGCTCCACCGTGGAGTTGGACATCAGGTAGAGGAGGATGCTCAGCACCTCGCCTGGCTTGAGGGGCTTGTCGGGCAGGCGGATGAAGACGTTGCCGTCCAGCCGATGCTCCTGCATGGGCTGCCCGGGGGGGGGGCCGCAGGAGGCTGACGCTGCCGATGCGCAGCAGCGGGTGCTGCGTGGGACCCTCGGTCCTGGCCCCCCCGGCCCCCCGGCGGGGGACCGTCTCCCCAAGGCACTGGCCGGCCCCGTCGGGGGCATGGAGGGTGTAGTAGAGCTCGGCTTGCTGGCTCTCGCCCGGCACCTCCAGGCTCTCGGGGCTCTTCCGTCTGCCCAGCGGCACGGCCGGGGGGCCGAACCAGGCGTGGGGCAGCTCTGCCTGCACCAGGCACATGGCCAGGCTGCCCCGCAGACGACAGGAACTCTTGATCTCGCGGGCGTCGCGGAAAGCGTGGAGCCGCACGCAGGGCAGCCGGTCGGTGACGTCGAAATCATCCCAATCCCGGCCGGCTACGTAGAAGAGCACTTGGACCACGGGCTGGTTGGCCACCAGCCGGGGCTGGATGATGAAGGCGCGCACCTTCCAGTTGACGGTGAGGCGGTCGGGGACCTCCAGGGTGCTGGAGGGCTGCAGCTGCTCCTTGGGCAGCACCAGCCCCGTGCTGAAGGGCCCCAGGGTGACGTTGAGGACGGGCAGCTCCTTGGTCTGGAAGACGACGAAGGGCTCGGCGCGTTGCAGCGGGGCACTGCCGTTGCCCGCCGGGCTGGCTCCCACCTCCTTGAGGAAGAAGGCCAAGCGGGTGTTGGACAGGCGGTAGCTCACGGGCAGCGTGATGGCACCGGGGGTCTCGGCGGGCTCGGGGCTGGGGGCTGGCCCCTTGGCGTGGGCTGCGAAGGGGATGGAGAGGGCAGGTTAGCGTGGGGCATCCCCCTCCAGAGCATCTCCTGAGCCCCAAAGCCGGGAGAGCAGACCCAGGTGGGAGCGGTCCAGCCCCACGGCAAGGAGGAGCTGCTGCTTCAGACCCCGGACCCCTCGCAAGGGCAGCGGGAGTCTAGCTGGGTTTCTCTCCTGCAAACTAAAAACGCAGAAGACCTCCCTGGGACCTTAGCCATCGTTGTGCTTCCCGGTGGGTGGCTCCAGCCTCACCAAACCCACCCTCAGCACGGGATGGGGTGTCCAGCGAGGAGGGATGCTTGGGGGCTGCCCAAGGCCGGGCCAGGGTGTGTTGAAGCCGCATCCAACCTCGGTATTGCCCCTGGGGACCCCAAAGTGCTGGTCACCCACCCCGGCACGCTTGCCAAGGCACTGGCCGAAACAGCACAGACCCACTTATAGAAATAGGGCACAACTGGCTACACCCCTGCTTCCAAATGCACAGAGAAAAGGATGCTGAGTTTCTCCAGAGGCTCGTTACCAAAAATTAGGCGGGTCCAGGCTAATTTTTGGCTGGCAGATCCCATCAAGTATCTATGATCAAGGCTTTCCTCCTGCTTTTAGCTCCCAGATCACACGGGGAAGGTGACTAAATCAGCTGCTTCACCCCAGACCCGCTCCGTCCCTGTGGGCTGCCCGTAAGGGCGGTGTCCAGCTGGTCTGTCACCCACCCAGGAGTGCCACCCACACGGTGCTGTCCTTGGGCACCAAAGCTGGCCCAACCCCAATTTTTCCAGGCATGGACATGACATGATGGAAAAGTGATGGAGACGATGTTGGTGCCACTTTGTGCAAACCCCAGCAGTGCCCAGGTCTGACGGCCCTTAGGAAATCCCTTTCGTCCTTCATTTGGACCATTTTGCTTTAAAAAAAGGAATAAACATCATAAAGGCAGAGCAGGCAGCCACGGCACAGGCAGCGTGCAGTGCCTGCTGGCCACGCACTCCCGGGGGCTGGAAGCTGCCCGAGCCCCTTGGATGGAGCCGGCCGGCTACCCCGCTGCTGCAGCGGGCAAGCAGAGAGAAAGCCCATGACAACCTTTCTGCTAAAGCAGATGCTGCGAAAGGCAGTCGGTGTGGAGCCGCACCGATGGCACGCGTTCTGCTGGCAGCTGCGGGAGCCTGGAAGACATCTCAAGGTCTTTGCATCCGCCAGCGGCTGCCAGCGATTCCCAGGAGGCCTGGGTCCCCCCCCCCGCTCCCCTCGGCTCTCTGCCAGCCCCCCGCACCCCACGTTCCCGGCGCTGATTGCAACCGCTCCCAAGCGACTCCCAAGTGGGAGAGCCCAAATTACCCGTGTCAGACGGCGACGAAAGGTGCGGATGTGACGGCTCCGCTCCTGGGAATGGCTCAGCCCCCTCCCCGGTGGGGGCTTCAGAGCGTGCCAGGACCCCAAGGCTTTCTCCAGCCGGGAGCATGGCCTTGGCCGGACCCCCCAGGACTGAAGGGGACCCCGCAGCCCACCCGGGGAACTCTCTGCTGCGGTGCACAGGGCAGTTAAGCAGCTTAGAGGGCTCATAAAAGGATTAGCACTCGATACGGGGACGGGCAGCATCTACAGCTACGCAGCCTGGGAGAAAACTTGTCTGAGAGCCAGGCAGAGAATTCCCCGGGGCCGGGCGGATGCTTGGGACACGCTGCTGGCATCACCAGCGAGACCACCATGCCGGCTCCGCCGCGGGCACAGCTCCGGCTCCTGCCACGCTAACCCTGCTCGCCACCGGCTGCGGAGCCTGTCCCGCTCGCCTGCTCTGTTTTCCCAGCTCCTGGAGAGCCAGGAGCTGCAGGAGAGGTGCTGAGCCCCTGGAAGCACCCACGGGTGCCACTCTGCTCAGAAATAACCACCAGCGAGGGGCCTTCTGCTCCTCCAGCTCATGGAGGTTGCTTTCTGCCACAAAACGTGAAGGTTTGCATCCTCCCTGCATCCCGGTTGACACAGCCACGGCTGCTCCTGCCATCCCCAGCAATTAGAAAAGGGGATTTTTTTCCAAGGCATGAGATTATTTGCAGAAAAGGATCCACCAGCTGGAGTGACATGAGCCTGACCACTTGTGTGAGGTACCAGCAGGACCAAAGGAGGCACACGCAGCCAGGGAAAGAGGCTACGTTTAACTGACTCGTTGAAATAGCATCAGGTCCTATCCCTTAAAAATCTCTCAGGTTTGGGGAAGGATCAGGTCATTTCACAAAGAAAACCCACCCAAAACCCACCCGACTCAATGCCCGGCTCGGCCCCAAGCAAAACCCACCCTTGGGATGGTGCAAAACGCCTGGTGTCACCCCTTGTCCCTTGGGTGGGGGGACAGGAGAGCCCCTGTGCCACCTCGGCGAGCACCCAGCCCGCACCCAGCTGCCTGCCGGCAAGGGGCACCCGCTGCCACCCACCGCACCGGGAGGGCAAAAGCAGCCGGGTTTTTGCCTGCAATTTGGCACCCAGTCCCAGCTCGTGGCAGAGACCCCCAGCAACCGGCTCCTTCCTCTTTGCCGTGGGGATTCTCTGATGGCAAATAAGGGTTGTATGCCGGGGGGGGGGGGGCAAGGAAAGCCCCTCTCCTCTCTGCAGCCGGGCAGAGGACATGTGTGCTGGGGACCCTGCTCCACTCGGATAAGCCACCCTGCTGCGGTGGGGATACCTGGGGTGGCCCTGGCACCGAGCCCACGCACAGACCTGCACCCCAGCCGTGCCGGTTGAGGGAAAGGAGCGGGGATGAGCTGGGATGGAGATTAATGCGACGGTCACGATTAGTTCAGCGCAGGCAGATTGCCGGCACCCAGAGAAGCTATTTCCTTCCACAGACAAAATGCATTTAAATGATGCTATAATCTGTCGCCAGGAGGGGGACGGGACCGGCGCCTCCGTTCCTTGGTCATAAACTAATCCTGCCGGGAGAGGGTCTAACCCAGCCGCATCCAGCCTGGGGTGGGTGCCAGGAGAATGGATCACAGCCCAGCCCAGCTCGAGCCTCTGCGCCACGGAGGGACAGAGGGTGGGGAGGGAAGGAGAAGGGGGAAGGAGATGCATGGCTGTATGGATGCGTGGCTGCTGGCTAGGCAGCAAAGAAGAAAGGGTGGATAAGGATAGATGAACCAGCAGAGAGAACGGAGGGTGCCTAGATGGATGGATGGATGGAGATAGGCAGATCAGAAGTGGCTAGACAGCAAGAGAATAGCTCTAGGAAGAGGCAGAACAGGCGATGGATGGAAGGATGGATGGACAGCACAATGGCTCAAGAGACGGAAGAAAGGATGGAAGGAAGGACAGACAGCACAACAGCTCAGGAGATGGAAGATGGATGGAAGGAGAAAGGGTGGATGGGAGGATGGACAGACAAGCAGAATAGCTCGGGAGACTCCAGCCCCCACGCTACTGTTCCCAGCCCCTGCCCTGATTTCTAGCAGCCCCTGGGAGGGAAGGTGGCTCTCATGCCCCCACCTCTGGCTGGGTTTGGGGGGACAGAAGGGTTAAGCCCTGGTCGCTCTGCGGTCCGCTGTGGTTAACGGGATTTGCAGCGCCTGACCTGCATTCCCGGGTTTATTAGGCTGGCGCAGAGGGGACCATATGGTCCGTCCACCCTCGCAGCTCGGCACCGCAAGCAAAAAAAGCAGATCTCTGTGCCTGCCCAGGCTCTGACTGGCCCGGGGGCTGCCTGGACCCCCCAGGGCTGAGGAGCCACCCCAGCCCCACAGCGGGATGCGACAGGACTCCTGTGCGTCCCCTCCTTCCCACCCCACGGCAGCCCGCGTGACCCGCGACCCACAGCGGCGAGAGGGGGGAAAGAGAGGGAGATGGAAACACAACTGCCAGCGACCCCCTCGCCGAGCCCCCGCATCTGCCCAGCCAGATGTGCCCCACACCGGCCGCAGCCGCCTGGCCAGATGGGCTGATCTGCCCCCCCCCCCCCCCGCCCCGCCACGAGGGCACGTGGGGACAGCAGCAGCACCCTCCAGCCATGCCTTAAAAATCAAGACGACACCCCCCCGCCTCCCCAGGCCAAGGGGTCTTGATGCTTCTGGGGGTCTGCGGCACCAAAAAGCCCTCCCTGTCCCCCCTCGGTGAGGGCTCCACTGCGGGGTTTCGGTCACCGCCGGCCACCCTCCTGCTCCGTGCCCCCTGCTTGGGGATGCTGGGGTCAGACAGACTGACGGACACACAGGAAGAGGCTGACGGACAGACTGGATGTAGCTATGGCTGGCAGGGGACACCGGCTTGTTCGCCTTCCCTTCTTGCCCCAAATCCCCAGCAAACAGGGCACGAGGGGAGCGCAGCTCGGCCCCCCCCATCCTGCCCCCACTGCAGCCTCGCCAGCCCCGTTCCTGCTTCCACCCATCGTCCAGAGGCCGAAGAGCCTCCTCCTCCTCTTCCCATTATCTAGCACCAATAGCCAGCACTGAGCTCCAGCTTAGCCCCAGCCGTCTGCCATAGGGATCGCTTTAGCAACGCTCCAGGGGGGATCTTTATCCTGGCTTATCCCGTGGGATGTGGCGGGGGGCTCCCGGCACATATATCCCCACTTAGCAGGGGAAGAGCATATAGGAAAAGTACTGGAGAAGAGGGAGGAGATGTTTGAGGTCACGCCAGGCGGGTTAAAACCTCTCATGATTTTAACAGGCGGCACTGGGGGCTTGGCGCATCAACGGACCAAACGCAGCTCCGAGGGAGATCCCAAAATACCGGTGACGTAGGACACCAGCCCCGGCTCCTGCCCGGCCACTGCCACGCGCTGTGGCCATAGCCCACGCCAGCCCATCGCAGCTGGCCTTCCGTGGTGGTCCCAGCTCAGAGCAAGCAGGGAAAGTTGTCCATAAGGCAATGACTTGAGCTGACACAATGATAAAACCCTCACTAAATACACGGGAAGGGCTGCGGGGTGGGATGGCAGCGGGGTGGCAGGGAGCTGTATTATCGTCCCTAGCACAGGGCTTCACACTGGTTTCAAACCCAGCTCGGGACTCCTTTGGAGGGGTTTTGGCGGTCACCAGTCACTGGGATTCCTCACCACGGGATGAAAAGGCCAGCAGGATTCCATCAGTGGTCCAAAATCCCGGACACAGGCCCTGGGACCCTGCCAACCACAGCAGCCCAGGGTACAGCTATCATCTCCTGTTCTCTGCAAACACAAGCAGGGGATGCTTCTTCTCCCGGCCACAGGGCTGCCGGCACCGCCGGGACTGCTAGTACTCCCATTCTCCCTGGATCCACCCCAATATCAGGGTGACGAGGTGATGACCCTATCCCTGAATCAGGGAGATGAGGGCAAGACATGCTGCTGCCTCAGTTTCCCCACATGGGTCAGCACCCAGATGAGATAACGGGGTGACAGATCTGCCCGAAACGCCGAGAGCCGGGGAACCACAGCAAAACCCTGCAGCCTCTGAGGATGAAGCCCAGCCTGACTATTTCCCACCAGGCCACCAGCACAGTTGTCCCAACTACTGTTTCGTTTCAAGCCGGCATAAAGCCACCCTGCTCCCCCGAGCATCCGCAGATCCCCGGCCGAGGCTTCAGAGCCCCAAAACCTGGTGGTCCAGGTTTTGCCCCCACAGCCAGCAGGGCCAAGCACAAAGGGGAAACATGGGCAGCAATGGCCCCAAATGCCAGGGATATCCCACACCTGGAGCTCCCAGGGATGTCCCACACCTGGAGCTCCCACATCTGGATGTCCCAACAGCTGG
The DNA here is from genome assembly GCF_900496995.4 of Aquila chrysaetos chrysaetos. Lineage (NCBI taxonomy): Eukaryota > Metazoa > Chordata > Aves > Accipitriformes > Accipitridae > Aquila > Aquila chrysaetos. The sequence goes on from NC_044013.1 coordinate 36,696,893, forward strand.
CTGCTCCCGCTAGAGGCGGCCCCGACTCCCAGGGAAGAGCCAGGCTCGTGCCCCATCTCCCCACCCGACCTGAGAATGGACATCGCACCCATCCCTTTCCCTCCCTGCAGCACTGATCCTTGCCACGTTACACACCCACCCAAGTGGGGTCAGCACCTCCAAACGCCCTAAAAAAACAACAAAAAGGGGAAACGGAGGCCTCCACACCTCCACTCAGTCAGCCCCAACACAAGCCCCGCTCCACTCCGCGCTTCCACACACCCAGGGAAAAAACCACCCAGTAATAAAACACAAGTCGAAATTAGAAAATACAAGCGAGCCCCTCGTGGAAACCTCCAAAAGGTTTCCCAGCAGCCAGAGCCTTGAAAATTGTTTTCGGCGACATAAAAGACAACAAGCTCTCCCTTCCCTCCAACGCGCCGACAGCCTCCATCTCCAGTCCCAGCTAATTGGAACTCAATTAAGTGAATAATTGTTACAAATGTAAAATTACCTTCCCCTGGCACATAGCGGTGAGACACCCTGGCTGCGGCCACAGGGAAGGGAGGGACGTAGGGATGCTCCCGGCTCCCAGCTCTGCCCACAGCCGCAGCGGCGATGGGGCGACAGGGCTGGGAACCCCTGTGGTACCAAGGACCGCAACATTCAACCCAGGAGGTTAAACTGGTTCAGGCTTCCCAAAATCAGCCCAGAGTAGGAGTTGAGTGGGTGCTGGCCAGGAAAAGTGAATCAAGTCTTTCTGTGAGCAGCAGCATTGGCTTAGGAGTGGATTCTCTAGTGTCTAATACAGGGTTGTGCTTATGCCTGGTGGGTACTGCTATATTCTCCTTTCCTTTAGATTCTTGAGACTTCTCCCTCTCCAAAAGATCCAGCCCAGCTTCATCAGCAGAAGCAATAAAATAAGAAATGCTGGTGGGACTCAGCCCCAGGCCAGCACACAGCCTGTATATCGGGGCCGGCAGCACTAAGCAAAAGGGAACCATCCCAGCGCCACGCCAGGCTGCGGTGCTGAGCTCTGCATTTCCCCCAGGAAATTATTAAAAGGGAGGGGAAAAAAAAGCAAGGAACCTAAAGGAATAAATAAATATGGCCTAAATGGGATGTGCCGTGCAGAGGCACAGCCTGCCATAAATTCCTGGAGCAGGCAAGGCTTTTACGCGGCAGCTACTTTAGAGCAATTTCCACAAATCACGGCAAGGGACAGGCTGGGGGACAGGAGGAGAGGGCCTTTACGGAGGAAGAAGAAAAATGAAGAAATGAATTAAAAGGGGGGGAAAAAAAGGACGAGGGAGTGCCTGACCATGAATGTCCACAGGGATGCCCAGGGGCTCTGAAATTGGTTGGAGGAGCAGCCCCGGGATAAAGCCAGCAGCCCTTGAGCCCCCAGCACATGCTGTGGTGGGTCCTGGGCTGGTTCCCCCCCATGTTAGGTTCCTCCCATGCCAGGAGCTGGGAACAGCCCCCCCAGTAGCAGGCGAGCACAGATGGTTTCCCCAAATAACCCCCTCCGGGAGCCAGAAGTGGGAGGACAGGCAGCAAGGGAGAGCCCTGAAGGGTGGCCTGGGGAAGCAAGGACAGGGACAGCAGCTCCCGAGGGAGAAGCCCCCAGCATCACGGTGTTGGGGCAGAGGCGATGCAGTGACATCCCCCTCCAAAGCCACATGTCCTGCTTGGATCCCCCCTGTCCCCTCTCTGTCCCCTCCCACTATAGCCAGGAGCAGGAACATCCTCCCAGCACCCTCCAAAACTGAACACCAAATATGCCCCCCAGGCTGTGCCGAGTGACACATTTCAGTCTGATTGGACACCGATTAATTTCCCCCCCCCCCCCCCCCGGTGACGTGTGTCAGCCTGCGTTTGGAGCCGGAGCGGGATTCGATTCCAGAGGCACCCAAGGAGCGCGAGGAGCCACAGATAAATCCAGCCCCAGACCCCAGCAACCGGGGCTGGGGTCCAGCATCAGCCCCAAACCACATCCCAGCAGCCCCAGAAGCAGAGCTGGGGACAGGCACTGGGCCAGGGACTTCACCAGTTCAGCACTTTGCCACCCAGCAAAGCAGGCACAGCATCAAACACACGCAGCTCGAATACATCCCCTTCCTTTTTTAATTTAGCTGGTACCCGGGGAGGAGTGCATCCAGCAACCGCACCTAGCCGGCGGTGGCGGGTATTGCATTTTCAACCTTATTTATCTTCAAGAGGGAAAACATAGCTTTTCCTTAAAGAAAAGTAAATTAAAAATCAATTAATTCTCAACTTTTGCTAGTCCCGGGGAAGAGCCCAGCCTCACCAAGCCTGTTTAATCAGGGCCAAACCTGCCCCACTAACCCTTGCAGGAGACGGGAGGTGA